>NW_024881531.1:1200000-1643679 GCF_019059575.1 Amphibalanus amphitrite | reverse complement strand
TAACCAGATCGCCGAGACACTACTCATAATATAAAGACGCGTATTGGTGACCATTTCCTTAATTTTGTCGTTTTTAGTCACAGTCAACAAAATCGTTCCGTGGCGGGATTAAAAATGTTGGCCCTTTTACATGGATTCAGTCCAACTTTATGATCGCTGGGCTTGGACGTCAGTTACAACAAAGACCAATGGTAAGTGAGTGAGAGCATTGTATGCACATCATGATGCATTGTATTCTGTGCTTGACATTTGGTGCCATCGAAATCACGGGAAATGACGTAACCACCCCATCCGCAATCGAACACTAACCATGAATCGAACGCCACCATTGTTGTCTTTGTTCACAGCGATAATGAAAAATAAGTAACTACCAGTTATGTGCAGATCCGCTTACCATCCGCGAAAACGTTCAGAGGTCGATTAAGTTCCTCGACTTCATAGAGAGCAGAATTCGTCCCATTCCATAAGTAAAATGAAGAAAGAGAAAGGGGAACATGATCGGATCCAGAAAGGCGGCCTCGACGCTGGGGGGGGGGGGGATATCTTCAAAAAAGTTTCTCCAATAAAACATCTCGTATTTCGATTCTTTGTGAACTGTAGTGCCGTTTAAAGCAAACAATAATGATACTCGCTAACATAATGTGGCTTTAGTTCCACAACAAGGCCCAGCTAGGTAAATAATTTCGGTCCCACAACAGAGAGCACCTGCCGGCTCAAACCACCAGTCCCGTCCTGACCTGACACAGGACCGAGGTGTCTCATGTTACTGACCGGCGACCACGCAGTCTGTGGCTAGTGATACACCACCGAGGCGAGCGATACTGCGATCAAATGACATACACGGTGTGTTTAGGGCGGCCGGTGCGAGTTATTGATATTCAGCAGGCGCGCGGAGTAGGTATCGGTCGGTTAATTGAAATGGAGCAGTTCAGAATAAGACGTAGCGAATGAAGGAATAAAAAAGAAAGTGTAAACATACGCGTAAGAGAAAGATGATCCTCGGAAAACCACATCCTCGTAAATATGAATGAAATATGTTGTAAATTAAAAATATGAGCATTCCTTGGGAAAGAATGCTCTTCTTAGAACACTAAATACGACGAACACGAACAGATTTAGGGCATATGCCCACATGGCGCAGTTGGCTTTGCCGTATTGTCGCGTGCCCGAAGGTCGGATACCAATCGCTGTTTCAAAAGAGCCGACACACTACGGGACAAGTGTTCACTATAAGTTTTTCGGTGCCGTAGTAAATGGACGCTGTACGGTGCCGAATACTGCAATCAGGAATGTGTAGCTGTGTTACATCACACTAATCCCATGACATCAGCTGTTCAGAAAACGCCATGTTTAGCGCCGCTACTTGACTTTTAAAATCAGCGATACAGGACCACGCATTAATCATGCTTGAGCAGTTTGCTAGCTGAAGGATAAAGCACCAGGCGCATGCGACTGTGACAGTCAGTCGACTACAAACCTTCAGAGACATGGAAATGGCCGTATTGAACAAGATTCTCACCATCAGGCATCACTTGAACCAGCTCTCTTAAACGTTTCTTATTCCCTTATCCCCTGTTGAATCTAAGAAGAAGCAACGATCTACCTTTCTTCCCCTCGCCATTAATCGTTGAGGTCGGCCGTCCATTCATGAAGGCGAGTGCAGGCGGCATAGGCGCCAGAATAGCGTGCAGTTGTTGTTCATGCTACTCACTGAGCGGAGCATGGAGACACTGATGTAATCAACTGCTCGAGGAGCCGACAGGGGCGAGGGCGGCGCCCGGAAGCTCACCGTTCCGCTGTCAACGCTCCAACCGGTCTGAGTGGTGGTGCAGCGAAAGGTGGGACGATTGGGAGCATTGAATGGAAGGGTACGATGTGGCGAAACAGATATCCGGCGAGGCTACGCGAATCAGAGGGCTGCATCAGAAACTGGTCCGGCAGGTTACTGATCAGTTGCGATCAAACAAACACGACTCAACACCCGTTAAACCCATTGGGAGAAGTGTACTCGTATCTTGGCCTAATTGGACCAATCATCTGCGAACAAAAAGACTGGTTTGAATTCAGCTCAAACTTCCGCTGCCGCTGGGTTAGTAGGTCAGCGCACAGACAAATTATGCTTCCCCAAGATAACAATTTAACCCGTCGTGAAAACATTTTTTACCGCCTAAACCTTGGCAGCTCGGCAGAGCCGTTGTCTTCAGGGGGACAAAAAGACTGGCGGGTGCACGGAGCGATATCGACGGCGGTGATCTGCCCTGCCGCGGACTGAACCGGTCTTGGTTGAACAGAGGGCCGCTAAAATGCAGATCAGAGGGGCGACAGGGTGTCAACCGCACAGCGATGAGCTGGGAACGTTCTCTGACCATTCTGGACTAACACTAGTCGGAGCGGGCCGGACTGAGGTCACGGTCATGTAATCAGAGGTGAGCAGGGAGCACACGACTCGTGGACACAAGCGCAGCTCCAATTTCGGGGACGGGATAATAACAGGGGTGGAAGACCACCAGCTTCCGTCCGAGACCAATGTAGTCGAAGTGACCCAGCTCAAGGAGACAGGTGACGAGCTATACGGCCTTCTACATCGAGCGGTTTGCTCTCTTGTTTGGCGCGACGATTCTCGGACACTTCAAACAAGGCTGAACATGGTGTTGCTTGAGCGGAACTAGTCGGCTCCTCTGATGTTGCAAACTTGTTGAACATGCAACGTCAGCTGTTTGCCCTTGTCTTCAATACCATGGCAAGGCCGTCACGAGATATTGGCGCCTTCGCATAAACGTTACGAAATTGTGATTCCGAGCCCATGCCCATTTGCATATAGCTGTCAGCGTTAACGGAGGAGTGGAAGCAAAGTGGAAAAGGACCGAAATTACGGCCATCGTGATATTACTCGGTACCTGAAGCGCGTACGTTTTAGGGCATATCAATCAGAGGTGTGATTCTTTGTCGATTTTTCACGCACTTACAACTTAAGAGTAGCTTTAACCATCGGAACCGAAGTGCAGGGTCCAAAAGGGAGTCTACACTCGGACCAGTGGACAGTGGACGATGAATCACGCTCCAAACATCAGAGTGGAGTTGTGTCTGCACAGTGTCAGATCAAAACAAACCGACCAATCAAAACAGGCCACCCTTAGCGCCACAGACGGCAGCCGCCGCCCGGGAGTGCAGAGGCCTATGTAGTCTTAGAGTTACGGTTAATTCAAACATTGATGGCGCATAAAGACACCCATGGAACAAATCTGTTCGTTCGAAGAAAACATGCTCGAACTAAAAAGTACTATTTTTATGATACAGAAAATGAAGAGGACTGGTCGATAAGGTTTTGCCGATCCATCACGTTCTACTTAAAATAACAGCACTCATGCCCAGTGACCTCCAAAGACCAGTCTATCCACAACACACTAATTGAGAGCCCCGCCAAAGGCCAACATTCTGGCCCAGTTCTCGGCCAAAACAGACCGTCCCGCCCCCGCACCTGTCCAGAGTTGAGAACACCGGCCTGAGGCTCATGAGTCAGATGGATGGTGAAATTTAGCCGCCGTATAAAAGCGGGGGCAGCGCCAGACATAACAAACGACTCGAATAGAGTGGTCCCAAAACACACGGACGATACTACGGCCAGCGATCATGTTTGCCGGCCTCAAAGCCCCCGAACTGTATATAGAAATGCAAAACATAGCCATATGGACATAAAATAGGTTCGGGCTTACAATAACATTAATTAAGGATTACTTTACTTACGCATATGGATCACTGAAAAAGTGGTTTGCAAAAAAAACATCATTTCGTAATACCTGTGCACCGAAAAACCGGAAAGATACAACTAATATTTTTTGCTTTAACCCGCGCGGGGCTGGGGTCTCCAGGCGAACGCGCGGGGCTGGGGGGTGTAAATTTTACCCCCCCCCCTGTCATCTCCCGAACTAATGGTCCGATTTGGAAAATTCAAACGCCAATCGAAAGATCTCATCACGAAAAACTAAAAACATGTACTTAATTTAAAGTTTGAGGTCAAGGTCAAGGTCAGGTCAAGGGTACAAATTGCAAGTTTCTACAGTATCGGCCTTGCACCGTAGTTGCTGAAGAATGGAGTCATGGACTGAGACTGATTGCCCAAAACGTGTTCTTAGGCTACCAAGACAATATTCGTTGCATACAATATCATTCAGAGGTCAAGGTCAAGGCCAGGTCAGGTCAGGTCAGGTCACCAAAAACAAAATATAGAAAAGGGCATGTGCGACACATGTTTTATGGGTCATTTATTCATAGAATTCAATAGGTACACTCAATAAGTGATATGGACCACCTCTGGATGAATTTCAGGTCAAGGTCAGGTCAAGGTCAGGTCAAGTGAGGTCAAATTTTGAAGTTGGTTGTTAACCCTCGCCCGCACATGCCATTTTCCCATCCCAGAACGCACATGGGGGGGGGGGGGGGATGGCCACCCCCCGCGCCATTTCGTTCCTGTTGGAGATAGAGCTTAGCGGTAAGGACCAAAAAGATTCTTTGGGAAGAGACGAATCCAATGATACCCAGTTTTACCTTCTCAGGTCAGTCATGATCTTCCAGGTCAGGTCAAACTAAAAAATGTTGCTGTTTTAGGTCACCGTTGGATATCAAGCGCGCTGCTTGTCATATACCGATGACGATGCCGTTTTCTGGTGCCAAGCCAGCTAAAACCTCTTTGTCACACTACCCGACCAGGTTTTTGCTGCTGAGGTCATCTCAGGTCAAGTTAGGTCAAGGTCAATAATATGTGTTTGTATGTCTGTGTGCGTCTGTGTGTATACTGATGTGTGCACCGATTGTTTATGTGTCCATATTACATGAAATCATGATCTGAGAAGCTTTTACCAAAAATGTAGGGGAAGCGGGGGGAACACCGCCACTGTGGGAAACACCGCCACCCCATCTGGCGGGCGAAAGTATGAAATGTGAAGTGTAAAAATCCGTTATTTCCTATTAACCGCACGAAGGTAAGCGTCTTCTGATTTGTGTTCCGGTGTTTCAGTGTAATCGAAGCTCAATGTGGGCATTTAAAGAAAAATGCACATTCTCTTATAAAAATTCGATGAGTTGGGAGCACTTTTGAATGTCTTTAAGTAGAGACTCATTTTGATTTACTTGATTACATCGAAAAATAACTGATCGGCTTTGTCCAGTAAGAAAGGTTTGCTTGAACCGTGTAGTACATTCTTGCCGCTGGCGATTTTTGCTTGTGATCACTTATTGGGGAACACCCACCCCGTGGCGGTGTTACCCCGATTGAGGTTGCGGTGTTTCCTGTTCGTAGCGTGATAAGTGACGAAACTCCAAAGACACGCTTTATTTATGTTCGTAGATGTTCCTAAGTCGGGAATAAGCAGCTTATTTGATTTTTTACTTTATATTTTTCATGCATCCCGACCAAGCACTTGCCAGCTGTATAAAACTGGCAAACAGCTAATCAACCTATACCTATTTAGGTGTCCATTACCGATTATTTGCGAAAATTACCACTTACCGACAGGAAACTCATCGCACGCGATCTCTGAACAATTAAAAGCTTTCGTAGGAATGGGTTGGGTTAACATCAACACCGGTGGCGGGGTTACCCACACAATTTGTAGGCGGCAAATATGCAAGGTATTTTTAAAAGTCGTGATACATGAAAACCTTTTAGGAGCATGCAAAATAAGTACCTAAAACACGTGAGAAAATGTTTAAAATTGTAACCAAGACAATAACTACCAAGAGACTTCAAACATATTCTCTCATTTTGGCGAAAAGCTTAGGGGGGCGGTGTTACCCCCGCTTCCCCTAGTCAAAAAATTTCAAAAAAAAGTAAATTCAGCTTGCCTAAAACGCAATTATCTTAGATGACCTAGGTTGACCTTGACCCTGACCTTGACCTCTGTACATCGTCGAACAACATGTTTCATGATAAGTGGGAGGTAGGATTGGCATAAAAGGCCGAAATCAAGGTGTAAAAGCTCACAAGGCCCATAGCCAACGCAAGATGTTGAGAATTGGCCATTTGGGTCATGACATGACCTGAAAAACAAGGTCATATCTCCAAAACCAAAAACCACAGAAACTTGAAATTTTCAGTGGCCATCAAGAAAGGATAGAGGAGCAGCTATACAAAAAATCAGCCTTCTAGCTCTAAAAATGTTGAGTGCAGAGCAGAAAGACTACCTGGGGGGTGGCAACCCCCCCCCCCCCCCATGTGCGGGCGAGGGTTAAGGCCTAAAAAGGTGTCTATCTGATGTAGTTTTTCACGGCGAATCGAATGGTGCTATTTTTGTTTTTGTACGAGGTCTAGAACTTCAAAAAAATCATTTTTCAAAAATTTTATGTGTCGTGACGTCATAAAATTTGAAATAACTTCCTCATTTTTGAACCGATTCTTTTGAAAATTGACATGTAGGTGCACATAGACCACTTCTCTGACATATATTCCGTTTTTTTTTCGATACACTCAAAATTTTGGATTTTATAATTATTTTCCCAAAAAAGTCAGTTTTTTTTTGAAAAATTTGGGCCAAAATCCAATATTTTCAAAAAACCGAGATAGCCATTTGATAGACAAAGTAAAATCACGTACAACCTTTTTTGTTACGTCTTGATTCCCTTAACACGCGCAGTGGAAGGGTTGCGAGTACTACGCCCAGTGGAAGGGGGGGGGGGCGGATGTCGCCCCCCCCTAAGATCTCAGCTCCCACTGGAGCTAGAAAAACGAAATTTGAAGGGTAGGTGGAGGCCATGGGGAACTCTGTTGTGTGTGAATTTCATGACCCTAGGTCAATATCTTCAAGGTCAAATGAGGTCAAATGTGGTCAAATCTGCCATATTAGCGACTTTTTTGCGTTTACACGCCGATAACTCAAAAAGTTACCGGCCGATTTTTTTAATCTTTCACTATACGAAAGAGCAAACATTTGTGAGTATGTATGGTGAATTTCTAGATAATCCAACAATAAATATGGCAGTTAGAAGCCTGCGAAGGGTAAGATGTCGCCGGCTGAGGCGGCATCGGCCGACGCGGGAAACGCGGCAATCACAATTTTGTGTTTACACACTCATAACTCAAGTTGTTACCGGCCGATTTTCAAAATTCTTTGACCATATGATTGCCTGTACATTTCTCAGTCTTCTCACCGAATTTGACGCGAATCTAATTTAATCAGCGGTAAGGAGCGCGATGTAAAGACGGAACCGTCCCGCCCCGGCACAGTCTATAATTCAGGCGGCGCGTAACGGCTAGCGCCGGCCGCCGCGCCGCCGCGCCGCCGCGGCGGCAGGATGTTTGACTTTACACCGCTATTACTAGAAAAGTTGTGAACCGATTTTCTTACTTCTTGCACGAGAAGATCCGCAATTCAATTCTGGACAGGTAGCCGAAATTTCACATTGATATTATGCTTGCGGCGCGAGTTATTGGCGAAAAACAGGAGGGGTGGGCGAAATCCGCCCCCCCTTCCACTGCGCGTGTTAAAAATGAAGATGTTAGCGGCGTTTGAAATTTTGCCGTTTTTGAGGCGAAAATGGCGAACATGACGTCACTAAAACGTCATTTCCTCAAAAAATTTCCGAAGGATTTCGCTCAAATTTTCAGGGAACGTGTCAAATTGATGTAAGAAAAGGTACTGAAAGTTTGGCGGCGCTGCGCGCCGCCGTTTTCGAGATATTGCAAAAATTCGCGAGGAGGGGTAAAATCTACCCCCCCCCCCCCAGCCCCGCGCGGGTTCTTGTTTTACAATTTTGTCCTGTTCATAATTGTAAAATGCTTCAATACAGCATAGGTCGTTTTGATTGCATTGCCACCCAGCAACCGATGAAACGCTGGAAGCGTAGAAAACCTAAAGCCGGGACAACGACCTATATATGTTCGTTAACAACGCAAGCGCAGTGAAAGATCGACCTGGTGACCAGCGGGTCAAAAAGCACGTGCTCTTCTCTGTTCACTGCCCGAATAAATGTTTCACTATGTTTTATAGAGGAAGTTCGTGTCCAACTCCGTGGACTAGGGTCACAACCATCATAAATGTCATGTGGTAATTTTTACGATCATCGTCGTTCATTGTTCCGTAGGAATGTCTGTAGTCTACTTCCATGGAACTAGCTGGAGACATTAATTGGGGAAGAGCCTGTAAAGGTGTCAGCAACTGCAATTGTTCAGTTTTCACCGATAACTAGCCACAAATTATCTACGTCCTTGTCCGTCCCCACACCGGACAAACTACGCATTTCGGTGACTTACCTTTCCGGTGCCTGCACCTCCCTGTTGTTCCTTTGAGCCGGCCTCCTCTCTGAAAAGAAAACGAGGCATTTGTGATGGTGAGGAGTGTTACTTGACAGATGTTCAGGCATGCCGGTTGTGACTAACTGCCGTACTGGAGCATATAGTGAACGGCGTCCTTTTGGCGACATTAGGAGCTGACACGCTCAGTGTAACGTTTATCGGTAAACTCCCTCCTGGGTAGGACGTTTATTGCTAGCAACATACATAAGTAGTAGCAGAACAAAATGATTGATTCCTAATAAAGAAGCATAGCTAACCTTGCGTTCGGTTCGTGAATGGCGACGTCGGAAGGATCGACCACCGCGGCATCTGGTGGGCGCGAGTCGTCGCCGGTGCTGCCATCTTCTGACGAGTCGGACGAACCAGAGCCGCTCGACGAGGACTCGACTGCGAAACCAATGCGAAACGACCGAGGGTCAAGCGTAAAAATCGCTTCAAAGGGTATCGCCAAAAGCCTCCGTTACAGTATTGCATGCAATTTAACAGAAATTACAATAGCAAATAAAGTGACTTATCGAAAGCGATCGAAACGTTTTTTTTTCAAGAGAAGCCCCATCCGTAGATCGTAACAATCGTAACATACCTGAATGCTTCGATTTATCGGTTGCTGCTGCGGCGGCTGCCTCTGCGACGGACCGCTCATGAGCGGTCGCCTCGGGCGAGGTCACGCCGAGAACCTCGTCAATGTTGGTCATCTGACCTGAGGGCAGCGGAGGTCACCAAAGGTCACCGAGATGGCGAGAGAACAACATTTTATCGGCAGTCAATGGCATAACGAGAGAAGGGCGATGGACGTTGACCAATGATTTAAAATTTAGAAAAAAAGACTTATCAAAACAGCTTCTAATAAAGCTTTAATAAGAACAACCTAAGCTGCAGCTAATCGTCAAAGGTTACATGCATCGCGGTGTCGTGTGATCCTGTGGCTATGAGGTACGACTGGCACCTGCAGTGCCATCAGAACCACGACGGTATCATGTTCGGCTCGCCACCACCGCGAAACCGCGAGTAATATGATCACCCTGCCTCGGTCACCAACACGGGGAAGGCATAGTATAAAAACAGCACCGTCGGCCACCGCAGTTGCGTAATGGAACCGCAGGACAGACAGTAAACATAGACGGTGAAACGGACCGGGCGCTTTTCACTTACACAGAGGACAAAAAGGGTGAGGTCTGGTGGCTGACTGGCTATTTAGGTCCGCCGTCTGACAATAATCACACCCGGAATGGCAAGCATACCATGCACTCGGATGTCGCTTTATAAATAAATGACAACACTGTGCTACTTGTATTGCCGCAGCCGCTCATGAAGTAATAATAGCCGTTTTCACGACAGCCATCTGGTACACATCTGGTGCACATTTGGTGCAGATTAGGCGCAGCTTTGGTCAAATTAGGTTCAGTGTCTCTTAGTAGCTATCAGCTAAGTTTGCACTAAGTTCTTATATGCCTGCTTTGTCATAATATCAGAAAGTATCATCTGAAATAACTGAAATAAATGCATAAAATAGAGGTACTTGGTGTAAAAGAGATTAGGTGCAGATTTGGTCAAATTAGGTGCACTCGCCGGATAGTCCGTCGTGAAAACGGCTAATAACAAATGAGTGCTGAGCGACGCATAATGAAAACTCAGAAGAAGAAAAATCCAATTAGTCTCGTTAGTATCACTTTTTACCTGCCGACTCCAGTTTAGTTTGAAATAGCTCGGCATCGGAACCTTAAAAGTACGAGCCCCCCCCCCATCCCCCGTGTTTTCCAACTCACTTATGAACAGGGAGAGGTTGCGTTTGGCGGCTCGGCGCTCCTCCTCGCTGGGGCTGAGGGCGGCAGACGGGTCGGCACACTCCTGTCCCTCCGACCCGCCGCGCTGGTGGGTACCTCCTCACTGGCCACAGCGCGCTCGAACTCCTCGAACGACTCGGGCGGCGGCCCGTCCACCGGTAGCAGCGCGTCAATGTCCTGACAGGCGCCGATGAAACTGAGTGCTCCGTGGAGCCGCGGTCGGCCGTGCCGTACCCCGAGTCTCTCTGACACGGCTGGAACACAAAGTCAGACGCCAACACCACGTCGGCAGCGGCAGCGGCGGCGGCCAGCGCCGAGGCTGCGACGGCCGCCGAGGATCCAGACTGAGTCGCCGAGGAGCCCGTGTCGTCGTCACTGCCCGCCGCCGGTACCATGGACAGCGAGAAGCGCAGGTCGGCGTCGGAACGGGCGGCACCCTGCTCCTCGTCAGCACTACTCTCCTCTGTGCCGACGTCCTGGTAGACAGACGACCCCGAGTCGGAGCTCGAGCTCTCCGTCTCTGTGGAGGAGCTCACGGACTCCTGAGGACCGGGAAGGGCCGACGGTACCGGCTTGGATAGCCGCGCGTCGACGTCAGCCGCACTCGGTCGCGACTCGCTGCTCGATTCGTCATTATCGTCGTCATAGATGCCGAGCATTTCGTTAGCGGTTCGGAATCGAACTGGTGCCGGCGATAGAGAGGCCGGCGGCTGGCGAGGTGGGGGCTCAGCCTCCTCCCCAGTATCATCCTCCCACCAGGCGCGAGGCTCGGACAGGTTTCTCCGTACGGGAAACGCCTGGAAGCGAGGATCCACCTCCGGTTCCGCGTCCGGCGTGAGCTCCTTGTGAGCCGGAGCATCCTCGTTGAATTTATTCTCGCTGAGGTCCCACCAGACAGCGGCACTGGAGTCGACAGGCCGTGGGACGTACGCGGGGTTGTCCTGCACTGTGCCGCCCGTCGCAAGGTCGAGGGAGTCCCTTCTGTGGTGTCCTGGTCCCCGGGTAGCGCCGAGTCCGACCGGAGAGGGTCTGCTTCGGCCCCGCGTATCAGCCGCAGCGGTACCAGAGTTCACGTCCTGTGTGGATGAGTTGTCATCCTGTGCCCACCATGGCTTAGTCTCCGAATCAAACCGGCGTACCGGGTAGTAGGCTGTCCTCGGGTCGGCGGCAGTTGTGTTCCCTCGGTCAAACGTCCAGAACGAGCCCTCTCGGCCTGCGAGGATCGTCCCGAGCTCAGACCGTCCCTGGAGCTGTGTCGAGAGCGCCGCTTGTCAAGCAGCTCAGCCGACCCGGGCCGGGAGCGGTCGGTGCCGGCAGCTCCCCGCGGTGGTTTGCCGATATCTCCGTTCGAGCGACGCACGTCATTAGCGGACCGTTTTCTCCTCAGTCGGCGCTCTACCGACGCCGCTGAGCTCGCCTCATCCTCTGAATCTGAGGAACTCGACGCAGCGGCAGTGGCAGCGGTTACACTGCGACGGGAGGCCTCCCGGGAGACAGCTCTCCGCGAGCCGCTGCTGCGGACCGACAGTAGTGATCCGGTCCGGTCCGCGCGCCGGGCCGAGACCGAGCTCCCTGAGACGGCGTGGCGCACGCCGGACGGCTCGATGACCGCTGTCACTGCTGCCTGAGGTCGTCCTGGAATGTGTCTTGGGCAGCACGCGTCTCTCGTCAGCACTGCTACTGCTGGTGGCACTGGTGGTGCGCGCACTGCTGCTGGTGTCCCGCCGGCCGGCCGCCGCGCCGCCCCTCGCCGCCGCCGCGCCACGAGCGGAGCTCCTGGACGGCGGCCGCGCGGGGTCGACACGGGGGAGACTGGACCCACTCGGACCCGACTCAGCCTCCCACGACTCGACTCACGGGATAGATTACCGACACTCGAATCTCGTGACAACTGTCCATGACTTGGTCCCCTGGTGGGTGTTTTTACCGCACTCTTTCCACGACTGGCAGCTCCTTCTCCGTCACTGGTCTCACTGCTGCGCCGGCCAGCCCCGGACGAGCTCCTACTCAGAGTACGACCTAGTCTCCGCGCTCCGCGGTCCCGCACCGCCACCGCATCACCGTCCGCCATGTTCACTGTCGACTTCCTGAAGTCCTTGTTGGGTCGAGGCGGCAGAGGCGAGCGGTGAGGCGATGGAGTAGTTTGCGTGGGAGAGCGCGGCGGCACTGCCGAT
Organism: Amphibalanus amphitrite; assembly: GCF_019059575.1. Lineage (NCBI taxonomy): Eukaryota > Metazoa > Arthropoda > Thecostraca > Balanomorpha > Balanidae > Amphibalanus > Amphibalanus amphitrite. The sequence continues at coordinate 1,631,434 of NW_024881531.1, read as the reverse complement.
GAAGAAGCAGTTGGGGCAACAGAAGTAGCGGGAGCTGGAGGTAGCTGCAGTGGTAGGATTTGTCGTCGTCCTGACACTCCCCGGTGGCTGATATGGCTTCGGAGCCGTCACCAGCAGGTGATCCATGCTCTCCAGAGGTGATTTGGCTCCTTTACTGACCTGTGCGGGGCCTGCTGGTGAGGACACTACACTCTGTTTGGTCGGGGCAGCCGTCCTGCTCGTCCCCACCGCCGTCTGCTCCGCCTCGCGTCTCGCCCGGTCCCGCTCCAGATCCGCCGCCGTCTCCGCCGACATGGCGTACGTATTCGATGGCTTCTCTCGCACCAGGTATTTCTTGTGCGACTCGAAGTCGAAGTCTGTCGGCTGGGGGATGGCGGCGTTGGTCTTGGCTGCGACCTTGGCATAGCCAGGGGGTAGCCGCTGGAGAGAAACCGCAAGGGTCGCTGCTCTGGCTGGGCTCTGATGGTGTTGATGACGTTTTGGCTGATGCTGACGATGATGTTGACGTCGCTGTTGATGGAGATGATGTAGACGTTGTCGTAACTGCTTTCGACTGTGCCGTCGCCACAGAAGTCGTCGTTGTAGTTGTGGTACCGGTAGTGGTACTCGTTGAGGGTCTCTCCTCCTCCGACTCCGAAGAACCCGAGGACGAGTCCTCCTCTGACGATGAGGATGATGAAGTTGATGATGATGATGAGGACGGTTTCCGTGCAGGGGTCACGGTGGATGTTCGTGGAGTGGTGGGAGGGGAGAGGGCTGCGCTGGCCGCTCGGAGGCTGCTCACGGTCACCACTGGGGACCGGGGCGAGAGTGGGGATTTGGTCTGAGGTGCCACTGGTGACTTGGCCTTCGACCCGGCAGCTGATCCCGTCTGTGACCCCGCTGACCCCGCCTGAGACGCTGCCGTCGGCCGGGTCAGCAGAGACGTCGGTCGGGTCGGCCGAACCTCCGCCGCTGTCGTAGACGACGCCGGAGTTTTGTCTAAATCAGCTGCAGTCGGCAGTGTTTTAGTCGTCGCCTTCCGCTGGTAGGGCTCCTTCTCCGGCTCTTTACCAATCGCCTTCAGGTAGGCCATCCTCGCCGAGGAGGCCGGAGGGGCGTTTCGCGACACCCCCAGCCGATTCCAGCGATCACCGTCCGCGGAACTATCATCGCCCTTCCCCACCGCAGCCTTCCCAATACCACCCGTCGTTCTCAGGTAGCTCTGCTTGCCGTCCGTTTTGGAGTCACCACTGCTCTCCCCGGCCCGCCTACTGAGGTAGCTCGGTTTGGCCTCCTTGGGCTCTGCCAGTCGCGACCCGAAGCGGCTCTGGTAGCCTCCGGAGGCGCCGCTCGTCGTCCCGGAGGCGGTGTCGCGGTCCGCGCCGGCCGGGAGGTCGCCGAGGAGTAGCGAGAGGCGTAGGACGGTGTGTCGGACTCTGTACGGGAGGAGGAGCCGGCTCGACCAGTCCGGTCGGAGGTGAGACCGCCGCCATACCGGTCCCGGGACTGTGACTGGGGGAGAGAGAGGGGTCAGTGAGAGGTCACTCAGGCCACTGTCGAACTTACATGACAAGGACAATAATGACCTGTTGGAGCGAGAGGTGATAAAAAGGGCTATATAACAGCGTAATTACGAGTATTGTACAATACGAGAATGGACAAGCCGTAGCAGCTGAACGTTCTTGTCAGAACGAATAGCCACCTTTTTATTGGTGTTATAAGCAGAATGACCCCCATCAATCACGGCCAGTATGACAGATAGATGGCAAGGTGCGCGAGTGGTGACGTTATCATGACACGAAAATTACCGGATGATGGAACACAAATTAAGGTAAAATGAGACGGGATTATCAAGAAAAGTTCCTTTGTTCATTAAATTTATAAACGGTCTCGGTCTCCTCAAGATGGATCAATAACTGCAAGCTACTTATGTCTGAAATCAAGTATATTCACCCTACAAACTCTTGACAGATACGCAATGCTTATCTACAACGCTATTACGCTCACCGGGCGGCCCGGAAAGCTTCCTCTGTGTATATTCCTAGTATGATTACGCCAAATTCCCCCAAATTTCCGCCCACAGACCCACCTATCCCTGGTAGTTGAGGATGCACGAGACGTCGATGACGCCACCGCAGGCTCGTAGCGCGACCGAAAGCTGGACGCCCCATAGTTCTGGAACACAAACAAAACATTCGCCGTTAGGTGGCCCGAGAAATGGTGGCCGTTAGCCAAAGATAACTCGGCCTCGTGCACATGGAGGGACCCCAAACACGCGCCGGGAGAGGATAATTTTTCACACGTGTGGAGTGTTATGTGGAATTGAGAAGAAGGGGTGGGAGAGAAAGATGAATGGATACGAGACAGAAAAGAGAGAGAGAGAGAGAGAGAGAGAGAGAGAGAGAGAGAGAGAGAGAGAGAGAGAAGAGAGAGAGAGAGAGAGAGAGAGCACCGTGCTTTATCGGCTCAGAGAGGAGGAGGAGAGACAGCTAGACATGATGAACACTAGACAGACATATAGACAGTCTGAAAACCGACATATTGTATTGAAAGATAAACGTCTGTATGTTAGTAGGTATACCTACTAACATAGGTACACAGACGTTTATCTTTCAATGCAATACCAAAGCACGTTCATCAAAATGTGACGATAGTTATGTGATAGCATTGACATTCGACCCCATAAAGACGGGCCATCCCCAGAGGCACGTGCCCTGCACTGAACTGTAACCGCTGACCCAGAGGTGAACGCACTCCCAAGGTAACACGCGGAAGGTGCGAGCCTCTGTGGTCTGTGCGTGAGCTCCAGAAACCCAGTCTGGTGGTATAGTTTTCCAACCACGCACTTTAGTAATTGATCTTACTAAGACGGTACGACAGAGGCTGTCGGTTTGAGCGTTTATGATCGGGAAAAAGGCTGTTTTAAGGAGGGTGAGCAACTATCATCGTGCGAGCGCGTTAAAATTATTTCTTTAGTCATCGGGAAGAAGCGGTTCGGGAGGAGCTATGTCATCCTTGGAGAGGAAATGCGTTCGGTGAATTGTTTATTGTAGGCATAATAGGCAAAAATCAAGATAAATATAACACGAGTCTAATAATAAGGGATATTTCGGCTTCATTTTTTCACTTTATTTTCCGTTCACTTTGTTTCTTCCTGCTGATTTCATTGTTTTTCCATCACACCGAGCTGCCGAGGTCCGACCACCTCCCCCAATCCGGCTCAGCCTGAGGGCAGGTCAGGCAGCGCCGGGGGCCCCCGAGGTCACTGGCGCCACTGGTCGGGGTCATACGTGCGCCCGACACCGACACCGGCGCCAACCGACGGAGGTCGACACTGACACCAACACGTTTCCGACTGCGCGGCGCCGGCCTCTGTGCCCAGCGCCGCACAGTCGAGTATTTTCGGAGCCACTACCGGTAGGCCGGACGGCGACAGTCTCTCCGCCGCCGCCGCTCGCCGCTCGTTGTCGTCGTCGTCGTCGTCGTCGCCGTTCCTCGGCAGCCGAGTAGTCGCTCGTCGTCGGTGGACCGCCGTCGCCGGTGTCGCCGCATACTTGGCACGACGGTCGCTTCCCGGCGGCGGGACGGCCGGGTCTCTCCGCCGGGCCGGTGCTCACTCAGACGCCGGGACGACACGGCACTGGGCGCACCTAGATGCATGTCCTCACTGCACGTATATCGCGGGAGGTAGCATACCTATATTACGCACATCCTGCGTGCCGACGACACGGTGCTGTGACGGTAAGGCGTCCGAGGCAAACGCGATTTAGTCGTTTTAAACGGTGTGGTCGTCTCAAATGGCGTGTGCCGTATCGCGTGAATTAATGTGCAAACGCATGAGGCGTTAGTAGCGGCACTGCAGCCCACAGTGCCAAGAGGAATGTTTATTGTAGGACCCAGAGTGCACATATCACAACTCAGTGTCAGGAATTTTTGCAGCTAGCTATGATTTAAATTCGCAGATGATGATAAACTTATCAAACCGCCATGAGGACTCTCATAACTTTCTAATGAATGTAAACACACGTGTTGATGTAACTTCAAACGCACCGCACTCTCCAGACAAATACGCGGTTATTAATGTGCTGGATCCGCCGCCAACGGAAGTGGCGAGCACTTCTGCACCGATGGGCGGCTGCTAAAACAATCAGACCGTGACGTGTGGGGCGCCCGTACAAACACAGGTGCGCTGCCGAGACGGCTGTTCCTCTCTGCCGCCTGTTCTGAAAGGTAGGGAGAGAGAGGAGAGGAAGAGGGAGAGAGAACGAGAGAGACAGAGAGAGAGAGAGAGAGAGAGGGGGGGGGAGCAGACATGGCACGGATCCCAGACGACCAAACGCGAAAATCAAGATGGCCACTAGATAAGTGGACTTTAAGCATGGATTATGGTGGAAAACATGGCTAATAGATGCCTCTCAACGAACCAAACTATTTTGCATTCCCTCAGAGTTCACAGTTTTGAGAAAACCCCTCAAGATCCATCTCGGATCCATTCGAATAATGGATCCGAGATGGATCTTGAGGGTTTTCTCAAACTGTTAACTTGAGGGAATGCAAAATAGTTGGTTCGTTGAGAGGCATCTATAGCCATGTTTTCCACATAATTCCATGCTTAAAGTCCACTTATCTAGTGGCCATCTTGATTTTCGCGTTTGGTCGTCTGGGATCCGTGCCCATGTCTGCCCCCCCCCTCTCTTCTCTCTCTCTCTCTGTCTCTCTCGTTTCTCTCCCCTCTTCCTCTCCTCTCTCTCCCTACCTTTCAGAACAGGCGGCAGAGAGGAACAGCCGTCTCGGCAGCGCACCTGTGTTTGTACGGCGCCCCACACAGTCACGGTCTGATGTTTTAGCAGCCGCCCATCGGTGGCAGGAAGTGCTCGCACTTCCGTTGGCGGCGGGATCCAGCACATTAATAACCGCGTATTTTGTCTGGAGAGTGCGGTGCGTTTGAAGTTACATCAACACGTGTGTTTACATTCATTAGAAATAAGTTTATGAGAGTCCTCATGGCGGTTTGATAAGTTTATCATCAGCTGCGAATTTAAATCATAGCTAGCTGCAAAAATTCCTGACACTGAGTTGTGATAGTGTGCACTCGGGTCCTACAATAAACATTCCTCTTGGCACTGTGGGCTGCAGTGCCGCTACTAACGCCTCATGCGTTGCACATTAATTCACGCGATACGGCACACGCCATTTGAGACGACCAACCGTTTAAAACGACTAAAATCGCGTTTGCCTCGGACGCCTTACCGTCACAGCACGTGTCGTCGGCACGCAGGATGTGCGTAATATAGGTATGCTACCTCCCGCGATATACGTGCAGTGAGGAATGCATCTAGGTGCGCCCAGTGCCGTGTCGTCCCGGCAGTCTGAGTGAGCACCGGCCGGCGGAGAGACCCGGCCGTCCCGCCGCCGGGAAGCGACCGTCGTGCCAAGTATGCGGCGACACCGGCGACGGCGGTCCACGACGACGAGCGACTACTCGGCTGCCGAGGAACGGCGAACGACGACGACGACGACGACAACGAGCGGCGAGCGGCGGCGGCGGAGAGACTGTCGCCGTCCGGCCTACCGGTAGTGGCTCCGAAAATACTCGACTGTGCGGCGCTGGGGCACAGAGGCCGGGCGCGCAGTCGGAAACGTGTTGGTGTCAGTGTCGACCTCCGTCGGTTGGCGCCGGTGTCGGGTGTCGGGCGCACGTATGACCCCGACACAGTGGCGCCAGTGACCTCGGGGGCCCCCGGCGCTGCCTGACCTGCCCTCAGGCTGAGCCGGATTGGGGGAGGGTGGGTCGGACCTCGGCAGCTCGGTGTGATGGAAAAACAATGAAATCAGCAGGAAGAAACAAAGTGAACGGAAAATAAAGTGAAAAAATGAAGCCTGAAATATCCCTTATTATTAGACTCGTGTTATATTTATCTTGATTTTTGCCTATTATGCCTACAATAAACAATTCACCGAACGCATTTCCTCTCCAAGGATGACATAGCTCCTCTCCGAACCGCTTACTTCCCGATGACTAAAGAAATAATTTTAACGCGCTCGCACGATGATAGTTGCTCACCCTCCTTAAAACAGTTTTCCCGATCATAAACGCTCAAACCGACAGCCTCTGTCGTACCGTCTTAGTAAGATCAATTACTAAAAGTGCGTGGTTGGAAAACTATACCACCAGACTGGGTTTCTGGAGCTCACGCACAGACCACAGAGGCTCGCACCTGTCCGGCGTGTTACCTTGGGAGTGCGTTCACCTCTGGGTCAGCGGTTACAGTTCAGTGCAGGGCACGTGCCTCTGGGGATGGCCCGTCTTTATGGGGTCGAATGTCAATGCTATCACAAACTATCGTCACATTTTGATGAACGTGCTTTGGTATTGCATTGAAAGATAAACGTCTGTGTACTATGTTAGTAGGTATACCTACTAACATACAGACGTTTATCTTTCAATACAATATGTCGGTTTGTCAGACTGTCTATATGTCTGTCTAGTGTTCATCATGTCTAGCTGTCTTCCTCCTCCTCTCTGAGCCGATAAAGCACGGTGCTCTCTCTCTCTCTATCTCTCCTCTCTCTCTCTCTCTCTCTCTTCTCTCTCTCTCTCTCTCTCTCTCTCTCTCTCTTTTCTGTCTCGTATCCATTCATCTTCTCTCCCACCCCTTCTTTCTCAATTCTCACATAACACTCCACACGTGTGAAAATTATCCCTCCCGGCGCGTGTTTGGGGTCCCTCCATGTGCACGAGGCCGAGTTATCTTTGGCTAACGGCCACCATTTCTCGGGCCACCTAACGGCGAATGTTTTGTTTGTGTTCCAGAACTATGGGGCGTCCAGCTTTCGGTCGCGCTACGAGCCTGCGGTGGCGTCATCGACGTCTCGTGCATCCTCAACTACCAGGGATAGGTGGGTCTGTGGGCGGAAATTTGGGGGAATTTGGCGTAATCATACTAGGAATATACACAGAGGAAGCTTTCCGGGCCGCCGGTGAGCGTAATAGCGTTGTAGATAAGCATTGCGTATCTGTCAAGAGTTTGTAGGGTGAATATACTTGATTTCAGACATAAGTAGCTTGCAGTTATTGATCCATCTGAGGAGACCGAGACCGTTTATAAATTTAATGAACAAAAGGAAACTTTTCTTGATAATCCCGTCTCATTTTACCTTAATTTGTGTTCCATCATCCGGTAATTTTCGTGTCATGATAACGTCACCACTCGCGCACCTTGCCATCTATCTGTCATACTGGCCGTGATTGATGGGGGTCATTCTGCTTATAACACCAATAAAAAGGGTGGCTATTCGTTCTGACAAGAACGTTCAGCTGCTACGTGCTGTCCATTCTCGTATTGTACAATACTCGTAATTACGCTGTTATATAGCCCTTTTATTCACCTCTCGCTCCAACAGGTCATTATTGTCCTTGTCATGTAAGTTCGACAGTGGCCTGAGTGACCTCTCACTGACCCCTCTCCCTCCCCCATTCACATCCCGGACCGGTATGGCGCGGTCTCACCTCCGACCGGACTGGTCGAGCCGGCTCCTCCTCCCGTACAGAGTCCGACACACCGTCCTACGCCTCTCGCACTCCTCGGCGACCTCCCGGGCCGGCGCGGACCGCGACACCGCTCCGGGACGACGAGCGGCGCCTCCGGAGGCTACCAGAGCCGCTTCGGGTCGCGACTGGCAGAGCCCAAGGAGGCCAAACCGAGCTACCTCAGTAGGCGGGCCGGGAGAGCAGTGGTGACTCCAAAACGGACGGCAAGCAGAGCTACCTGAGAACGACGACGGGTGGTATTGGGAAGGCTGCGGTGGGGAAGGGCGATGATAGTTCCGCGGACGGTGATCGCTGGAATCGGCTGGGGGTGTCGCGAAACGCCCCTCCGGCCTCCTCGGCGAGGATGGCCTACCTGAAGGCGATTGGTAAAGAGCCGGAGAAGGAGCCCTACCAGCGGAAGGCGACGACTAAAACACTGCCGACTGCAGCTGATTTAGACAAAACTCCGGCGTCGTCTACGACAGCGGCGGAGGTTCGGCCGACCCGACCGACGTCTCTGCTGACCCGGCCGACGGCAGCGTCTCAGGCGGGGTCAGCGGGGTCACAGACGGGATCAGCTGCCGGGTCGAAGGCCAAGTCACCAGTGGCACCTCAGACCAAATCCCCACTCTCGCCCCGGTCCCCAGTGGTGACCGTGAGCAGCCTCCGAGCGGCCAGCGCAGCCCTCTCCCCTCCCACCACTCCACGAACATCCACCGTGACCCCTGCACGGAAACCGTCCTCATCATCATCATCAACTTCATCATCCTCATCGTCAGAGGAGGACTCGTCCTCGGGTTCTTCGGAGTCGGAGGAGGAGAGACCCTCAACGAGTACCACTACCGGTACCACAACTACAACGACGACTTCTGTGGCGACGGCACAGTCGAAAGCAGTTACGACAACGTCTACATCATCTCCATCAACAGCGACGTCAACATCATCGTCAGCATCAGCCAAAACGTCATCAACACCATCAGGAGCCCAGCCAGAGCAGCGACCCTTGCGGTTTCTCTCCAGCGGCTACTCCCCTGGCTATGCCAAGGTCGCAGCCAAGACCAACGCCGCCATCCCCCAGCCGACAGACTTCGACTTCGAGTCGCACAAGAAATACCTGGTGCGAGAGAAGCCATCGAATACGTACGCCATGTCGGCGGAGACGGCGGCGGATCTGGAGCGGGACCGGGCGAGACGCGAGGCGGAGCAGACGGCGGTGGGGACGAGCAGGACGGCTGCCCCGACCAAACAGAGTGTAGTGTCCTCACCAGCAGGCCCCGCACAGGTCAGTAAAGGAGCCAAATCACCTCTGGAGAGCATGGATCACCTGCTGGTGACGGCTCCGAAGCCATATCAGCCACCGGGGAGTGTCAGGACGACGACAAATCCTACCACTGCAGCTACCTCTACAGCTCCCGCTACTTCTGTTGCCCCAACTGCTTCTTCATCGGCAGTGCCGCCGCGCTCTCCCACGCAAACTACTCCATCGCCTCACCGCTCGCCTCTGCCGCCTCGACCCAACAAGGACTTCAGGAAGTCGACAGTGAACATGGCGGACGGTGATGCGGTGGCGGTGCGGGACCGCGGAGCGCGGAGACTAGGTCGTACTCTGAGTAGGAGCTCGTCCGGGGCTGGCCGGCGCAGCAGTGAGACCAGTGACGGAGAAGGAGCTGCCAGTCGTGGAAAGAGTGCGGTAAAAACACCCACCAGGGGACCAAGTCATGGACAGTTGTCACGAGATTCGAGTGTCGGTAATCTATCCCGTGAGTCGAGTCGTGGGAGGCTGAGTCGGGGTCCGAGTGGGTCCAGTCTCCCCCGTGTCGACCCCGCGCGGCCGCCGTCCAGGAGCTCCGCTCGTGGCGCGGCGGCGGCGAGGGGCGGCGCGGCGGCCGGCCGGCGGGACACCAGCAGCAGTGCGCGCACCACCAGTGCCACCAGCAGTAGCAGTGCTGACGAGAGACGCGTGCTGCCCAAGACACATTCCAGGACGACCTCAGGCAGCAGTGACAGCGGGTCATCGAGCCGTCCGGCGGTGCGCCACGCCGTCTCAGGGAGCTCGGTCTCGGCCCGGCGCGCGGACCGGACCGGATCACTACTGTCGGTCCGCAGCAGCGGCTCGCGGAGAGCTGTCTCCCGGGAGGCCTCCCGTCGCAGTGTAACCGCTGCCACTGCCGCTGCGTCGAGTTCCTCAGATTCAGAGGATGAGGCGAGCTCAGCGGCGTCGGTAGAGCGCCGACTGAGGAGAAAAACGGTCCGCTAATGACGTGCGTCGCTCGAACGGAGATATCGGCAAACCACCGCGGGGAGCTGCCGGCACCGACCGCTCCCGGCCCGGGTCGGCTGAGCTGCTTGACAAGCGGCGCTCTCGACACAGCTCCAGGGACGGTCTGAGCTCGGGACGATCCTCGCAGGCCGAGGAGGGCTCGTTCTGGACGTTTGACCGAGGGAACACAACTGCCGCCGACCCGAGGACAGCCTACTACCCGGTACGCCGGTTTGATTCGGAGACTAAGCCATGGTGGGCACAGGATGACAACTCATCCACACAGGACGTGAACTCTGGTACCGCTGCGGCTGATACGGCGGGGGCCGAAGCAGACCCTCTCCGGTCGGACTCGGCGCTACCCGGGGACCAGGACACCAACAGAAGGGACTCCCTCGACCTTGCGACGGGGCGGCACAGTGCAGGACAACCCCGCGTACGTCCCACGGCCTGTCGACTCCAGTGCCGCTGTCTGGTGGGACCTCAGCGAGAATAAATTCAACGAGGATGCTCCGGCTCACAAGGAGCTCACGCCGGACGCGGAACCGGAGGTGGATCCTCGCTTCCAGGCGTTTCCCGTACGGAGAAACCTGTCCGAGCCTCGCGCCTGGTGGGAGGATGATACTGGGGAGGAGGCTGAGCCCCCACCTCGCCAGCCGCCGGCCTCTCTATCGCCGGCACCAGTTCGATTCCGAACCGCTAACGAAATGCTCGGCATCTATGACGACGATAATGACGAATCGAGCAGCGAGTCGCGACCGAGTGCGGCTGACGTCGACGCGCGGCTATCCAAGCCGGTACCGTCGGCCCTTCCCGGTCCTCAGGAGTCCGTGAGCTCCTCCACAGAGACGGAGAGCTCGAGCTCCGACTCGGGGTCGTCTGTCTACCAGGACGTCGGCACAGAGGAGAGTAGTGCTGACGAGGAGCAGGGTGCCGCCCGTTCCGACGCCGACCTGCGCTTCTCGCTGTCCATGGTACCGGCGGCGGGCAGTGACGACGACACGGGCTCCTCGGCGACTCAGTCTGGATCCTCGGCGGCCGTCGCAGCCTCGGCGCTGGCCGCCGCCGCTGCCGCTGCCGACGTGGTGTTGGCGTCTGACTTTGTGTTCCAGCCGTGTCAGAGAGACTCGGGGTACGGCACGGCCGACCGCGGCTCCACGGAGGCACTCAGTTTCATCGGCGCCTGTCAGGACATTGACGCGCTGCTACCGGTGGACGGGCCGCCGCCCGAGTCGTTCGAGGAGTTCGAGCGCGCTGTGGCCAGTGAGGAGGTACCCACCAGCGCGGCGGGCGGGTCGGAGGGACAGGAGTGTGCCGACCCGTCTGCCGCCCTCAGCCCCAGCGAGGAGGAGCGCCGAGCCGCCAAACGCAACCTCTCCCTGTTCATAAGTGAGTTGGAAAACACGGGGGATGGGGGGGGGGCTCGTACTTTTAAGGTTCCGATGCCGAGCTATTTCAAACTAAACTGGAGTCGGCAGGTAAAAAGTGATACTAACGAGACTAATTGGATTTTTCTTCTTCTGAGTTTTCATTATGCGTCGCTCAGCACTCATTTGTTATTAGCCGTTTTCACGACGGACTATCCGGCGAGTGCACCTAATTTGACCAAATCTGCACCTAATCTCTTTTACACCAAGTACCTCTATTTTATGCATTTATTTCAGTTATTTCAGATGATACTTTCTGATATTATGACAAAGCAGGCATATAAGAACTTAGTGCAAACTTAGCTGATAGCTACTAAGAGACACTGAACCTAATTTGACCAAAGCTGCGCCTAATCTGCACCAAATGTGCACCAGATGTGTACCAGATGGCTGTCGTGAAAACGGCTATTATTACTTCATGAGCGGCTGCGGCAATACAAGTAGCACAGTGTTGTCATTTATTTATAAAGCGACATCCGAGTGCATGGTATGCTTGCCATTCCGGGTGTGATTATTGTCAGACGGCGGACCTAAATAGCCAGTCAGCCACCAGACCTCACCCTTTTTGTCCTCTGTGGTAAGTGAAAAGCGCCCGGTCCGTTTCACCGTCTATGTTTACTGTCTGTCCTGCGGTTCCATTACGCAACTGCGGTGGCCGACGGTGCTGTTTTTATACTATGCCTTCCCCGTGTTGGTGACCGAGGCAGGGTGATCATATTACTCGCGGTTTCGCGGTGGTGGCGAGCCGAACATGATACCGTCGTGGTTCTGATGGCACTGCAGGTGCCAGTCGTACCTCATAGCCAGCAGGATCACACGACACCGCGATGCATGTAACCTTTGACGATTAGCTGCAGCTTAGGTTGTTCTTATTAAAGCTTTATTAGAAGCTGTTTTGATAAGTCTTTTTTTTCTAAATTTTAAATCATTGGTCAACGTCCATCGCCCTTCTCTCGTTATGCCATTGACTGCCGATAAAATGTTGTTCTCTCGCCATCTCGGTGACCTTTGGTGACCTCCGCTGCCCTCAGGTCAGATGACCAACATTGACGAGGTTCTCGGCGTGACCTCGCCCGAGGCGACCGCTCATGAGCGGTCCGTCGCAGAGGCAGCCGCCGCAGCAGCAACCGATAAATCGAAGCATTCAGGTATGTTACGATTGTTACGATCTACGGATGGGGCTTCTCTTGAAAAAAAAACGTTTCGATCGCTTTCGATAAGTCACTTTATTTGCTATTGTAATTTCTGTTAAATTGCATGCAATACTGTAACGGAGGCTTTTGGCGATACCCTTTGAAGCGATTTTTACGCTTGACCCTCGGTCGTTTCGCATTGGTTTCGCAGTCGAGTCCTCGTCGAGCGGCTCTGGTTCGTCCGACTCGTCAGAAGATGGCAGCACCGGCGACGACTCGCGCCCACCAGATGCCGCGGTGGTCGATCCTTCCGACGTCGCCATTCACGAACCGAACGCAAGGTTAGCTATGCTTCTTTATTAGGAATCAATCATTTTGTTCTGCTACTACTTATGTATGTTGCTAGCAATAAACGTCCTACCCAGGAGGGAGTTTACCGATAAACGTTACACTGAGCGTGTCAGCTCCTAATGTCGCCAAAAGGACGCCGTTCACTATATGCTCCAGTACGGCAGTTAGTCACAACCGGCATGCCTGAACATCTGTCAAGTAACACTCCTCACCATCACAAAATGCCTCGTTTTCTTTTCAGAGAGGAGGCCGGCTCAAAGGAACAACAGGGAGGTGCAGGCACCGGAAAGGTAAGTCACCGAAATGCGTAGTTTGTCCGGTGTGGGGGACGGACAAGGACGTAGATAATTTGTGGCTAGTTATCGGTGAAAACTGAACAATTGCAGTTGCTGACACCTTTACAGGCTCTTCCCCAATTAATGTCTCCAGCTAGTTCCATGGAAGTAGACTACAGACATTCCTACGGAACAATGAACGACGATGATCGTAAAAATTACCACATGACATTTATGATGGTTGTGACCCTAGTCCACGGAGTTGGACACGAACTTCCTCTATAAAATCATAGTGAAACATTTATTCGGGCAGTGAACAGAGAAGAGCACGTGCTTTTTGACCCGCTGGTCACCAGGTCGATCTTTCACTGCGCTTGCGTTGTTAACGAACATATATAGGTCGTTGTCCCGGCTTTAGGTTTTCTACGCTTCCAGCGTTTCATCGGTTGCTGGGTGGCAATGCAATCAAAACGACCTATGCTGTATTGAAGCATTTTACAATTATATGAACAGGACAAAATTGTAAAACAAGAACCCGCGCGGGGCTGGGGGGGGGGGGGGTAGATTTTACCCCTCCTCGCGAATTTTTGCAATATCTCGAAAACGGCGGCGCGCAGCGCCGCCAAACTTTCAGTACCTTTTCTTACATCAATTTGACACGTTCCCTGAAAATTTGAGCGAAATCCTTCGGAAATTTTTTGAGGAAATGACGTTTTAGTGACGTCATGTTCGCCATTTTCGCCTCAAAAACGGCAAAATTTCAAACGCCGCTAACATCTTCATTTTTAACACGCGCAGTGGAAGGGGGGGCGGATTTCGCCCACCCCTCCTGTTTTTCGCCAATAACTCGCGCCGCAAGCATAATATCAATGTGAAATTTCGGCTACCTGTCCAGAATTGAATTGCGGATCTTCTCGTGCAAGAAGTAAGAAAATCGGTTCACAACTTTTCTAGTAATAGCGGTGTAAAGTCAAACATCCTGCCGCCGCGGCGGCGCGGCGGCGCGGCGGCCGGCGCTAGCCGTTACGCGCCGCCTGAATTATAGACTGTGCCGGGGCGGGACGGTTCCGTCTTTACATCGCGCTCCTTACCGCTGATTAAATTAGATTCGCGTCAAATTCGGTGAGAAGACTGAGAAATGTACAGGCAATCATATGGTCAAAGAATTTTGAAAATCGGCCGGTAACAACTTGAGTTATGAGTGTGTAAACACAAAATTGTGATTGCCGCGTTTCCCGCGTCGGCCGATGCCGCCTCAGCCGGCGACATCTTACCCTTCGCAGGCTTCTAACTGCCATATTTATTGTTGGATTATCTAGAAATTCACCATACATACTCACAAATGTTTGCTCTTTCGTATAGTGAAAGATTAAAAAAATCGGCCGGTAACTTTTTGAGTTATCGGCGTGTAAACGCAAAAAAGTCGCTAATATGGCAGATTTGACCACATTTGACCTCATTTGACCTTGAAGATATTGACCTAGGGTCATGAAATTCACACACAACAGAGTTCCCCATGGCCTCCACCTACCCTTCAAATTTCGTTTTTCTAGCTCCAGTGGGAGCTGAGATCTTAGGGGGGGGGGCGACATCCGCCCCCCCCCCCCTTCCACTGGGCGTAGTACTCGCAACCCTTCCACTGCGCGTGTTAAGGGAATCAAGACGTAACAAAAAAGGTTGTACGTGATTTTACTTTGTCTATCAAATGGCTATCTCGGTTTTTTGAAAATATTGGATTTTGGCCCAAATTTTTCAAAAAAAAACTGACTTTTTTGGGAAAATAATTATAAAATCCAAAATTTTGAGTGTATCGAAAAAAAAAACGGAATATATGTCAGAGAAGTGGTCTATGTGCACCTACATGTCAATTTTCAAAAGAATCGGTTCAAAAATGAGGAAGTTATTTCAAATTTTATGACGTCACGACACATAAAATTTTTGAAAAATGATTTTTTTGAAGTTCTAGACCTCGTACAAAAACAAAAATAGCACCATTCGATTCGCCGTGAAAAACTACATCAGATAGACACCTTTTTAGGCCTTAACCCTCGCCCGCACATGGGGGGGGGGGGGTGGTTGCCACCCCCCAGGTAGTCTTTCTGCTCTGCACTCAACATTTTTAGAGCTAGAAGGCTGATTTTTTGTATAGCTGCTCCTCTATCCTTTCTTGATGGCCACTGAAAATTTCAAGTTTCTGTGGTTTTTGGTTTTGGAGATATGACCTTGTTTTTCAGGTCATGTCATGACCCAAATGGCCAATTCTCAACATCTTGCGTTGGCTATGGGCCTTGTGAGCTTTTAACACCTTGATTTCGGCCTTTTATGCCAATCCTACCTCCCACTTATCATGAAACATGTTGTTCGACGATGTACAGAGGTCAAGGTCAGGGTCAAGGTCAACCTAGGTCATCTAAGATAATTGCGTTTTAGGCAAGCTGAATTTACTTTTTTTTTGAAATTTTTTGACTAGGGGAAGCGGGGGTAACACCGCCCCCCTAAGCTTTTCGCCAAAATGAGAGAATATGTTTGAAGTCTCTTGGTAGTTATTGTCTTGGTTACAATATTTAAACATTTTCTCACGTGTTTTAGGTACTTATTTTGCATGCTCCTAAAAGGTTTTCATGTATCACGACTTTTAAAAATACCTTGCATATTTGCCGCCTACAAATTGTGTGGGTAACCCCGCCACCGGTGTTGATGTTAACCCAACCCATTCCTACGAAAGCTTTTAATTGTTCAGAGATCGCGTGCGATGAGTTTCCTGTCGGTAAGTGGTAATTTTCGCAAATAATCGGTAATGGACACCTAAATAGGTATAGGTTGATTAGCTGTTTGCCAGTTTTATACAGCTGGCAAGTGCTTGGTCGGGATGCATGAAAAATATAAAGTAAAAAATCAAATAAGCTGCTTATTCCCGACTTAGGAACATCTACGAACATAAATAAAGCGTGTCTTTGGAGTTTCGTCACTTATCACGCTACGAACAGGAAACACCGCAACCTCAATCGGGGTAACACCGCCACGGGGTGGCGGTGTTCCCCAATAAGTGATCACAAGCAAAAATCGCCAGCGGCAAGAATGTACTACACGGTTCAAGCAAACCTTTCTTACTGGACAAAGCCGATCAGTTATTTTTCGATGTAATCAAGTAAATCAAAATGAGTCTCTACTTAAAGACATTCAAAAGTGCTCCCAACTCATCGAATTTTTATAAGAGAATGTGCATTTTTCTTTAAATGCCCACATTGAGCTTCGATTACACTGAAACACCGGAACACAAATCAGAAGACGCTTACCTTCGTGCGGTTAATAGGAAATAACGGATTTTTACACTTCACATTTCATACTTTCGCCGCCAGATGGGGTGGCGGTGTTTCCCACAGTGGCGGTGTTCCCCCCGCTTCCCCTACATTTTTGGTAAAAGCTTCTCAGATCATGATTTCATGTAATATGGACACATAAACAATCGGTGCACACATCAGTATACACACAGACGCACACAGACATACAAACACATATTATTGACCTTGACCTAACTTGACCTGAGATGACCTCAGCAGCAAAAACCTGGTCGGGTAGTGTGACAAAGAGGTTTTAGCTGGCTTGGCACCAGAAAACGGCATCGTCATCGGTATATGACAAGCAGCGCGCTTGATATCCAACGGTGACCTAAAACAGCAACATTTTTTAGTTTGACCTGACCTGGAAGATCATGACTGACCTGAGAAGGTAAAACTGGGTATCATTGGATTCGTCTCTTCCCAAAGAATCTTTTTGGTCCTTACCGCTAAGCTCTATCTCCAACAGGAACGAAATGGCGCGGGGGGTGGCCATCCCCCCCCCCCCCCCATGTGCGTTCTGGGATGGGAAAATGGCATGTGCGGGCGAGGGTTAACAACCAACTTCAAAATTTGACCTCACTTGACCTGACCTTGACCTGACCTTGACCTGAAATTCATCCAGAGGTGGTCCATATCACTTATTGAGTGTACCTATTGAATTCTATGAATAAAATGACCCATAAAACATGTGTCGCACATGCCCTTTTCTATATTTTGTTTTTGGTGACCTGACCTGACCTGACCTGGCCTTGACCTTGACCTCTGAATGATATTGTATGCAACGAATATTGTCTTGGTAGCCTAAGAACACGTTTTGGGCAATCAGTCTCAGTCCATGACTCCATTCTTCAGCAACTACGGTGCAAGGCCGATACTGTAGAAACTTGCAATTTGTACCCTTGACCTGACCTTGACCTTGACCTCAAACTTTAAATTAAGTACATGTTTTTAGTTTTTCGTGATGAGATCTTTCGATTGGCGTTTGAATTTTCCAAATCGGACCATTAGTTCGGGAGATGACAGGGGGGGGGGGTAAAATTTACACCCCCCAGCCCCGCGCGTTCGCCTGGAGACCCCAGCCCCGCGCGGGTTAAAGCAAAAAATATTTAGTTGTATCTTTCCGGTTTTTCGGTGCACAGGTATTACGAAATGATGTTTTTTTTGCAAACCACTTTTTCAGTGATCCATATGCGTAAGTAAAGTAATCCTTAATTAATGTTATTGTAAGCCCGAACCTATTTTATGTCCATATGGCTATGTTTTGCATTTCTATATACAGTTCGGGGGCTTTGAGGCCGGCAAACATGATCGCTGGCCGTAGTATCGTCCGTGTGTTTTGGGACCACTCTATTATCGAGTCGTTTGTTATGTCTGGCGCTGCCCCCGCTTTTATACGGCGGCTAAATTTCACCATCCATCTGACTCATGAGCCTCAGGCCGGTGTTCTCAACTCTGGACAGGTGCGGGGGCGGGACGGTCTGTTTTGGCCGAGAACTGGGCCAGAATGTTGGCCTTTGGCGGGGCTCTCAATTAGTGTGTTGTGGATAGACTGGTCTTTGGAGGTCACTGGGCATGAGTGCTGTTATTTTAAGTAGAACGTGATGGATCGGCAAAACCTTATCGACCAGTCCTCTTCATTTTCTGTATCATAAAAATAGTACTTTTTAGTTCGAGCATGTTTTCTTCGAACGAACAGATTTGTTCCATGGGTGTCTTTATGCGCCATCAATGTTTGAATTAACCGTAACTCTAAGACTACATAGGCCTCTGCACTCCCGGGCGGCGGCTGCCGTCTGTGGCGCTAAGGGTGGCCTGTTTTGATTGGTCGGTTTGTTTTGATCTGACACTGTGCAGACACAACTCCACTCTGATGTTTGGAGCGTGATTCATCGTCCACTGTCCACTGGTCCGAGTGTAGACTCCCTTTTGGACCCTGCACTTCGGTTCCGATGGTTAAAGCTACTCTTAAGTTGTAAGTGCGTGAAAAATCGACAAAGAATCACACCTCTGATTGATATGCCCTAAAACGTACGCGCTTCAGGTACCGAGTAATATCACGATGGCCGTAATTTCGGTCCTTTTCCACTTTGCTTCCACTCCTCCGTTAACGCTGACAGCTATATGCAAATGGGCATGGGCTCGGAATCACAATTTCGTAACGTTTATGCGAAGGCGCCAATATCTCGTGACGGCCTTGCCATGGTATTGAAGACAAGGGCAAACAGCTGACGTTGCATGTTCAACAAGTTTGCAACATCAGAGGAGCCGACTAGTTCCGCTCAAGCAACACCATGTTCAGCCTTGTTTGAAGTGTCCGAGAATCGTCGCGCCAAACAAGAGAGCAAACCGCTCGATGTAGAAGGCCGTATAGCTCGTCACCTGTCTCCTTGAGCTGGGTCACTTCGACTACATTGGTCTCGGACGGAAGCTGGTGGTCTTCCACCCCTGTTATTATCCCGTCCCCGAAATTGGAGCTGCGCTTGTGTCCACGAGTCGTGTGCTCCCTGCTCACCTCTGATTACATGACCGTGACCTCAGTCCGGCCCGCTCCGACTAGTGTTAGTCCAGAATGGTCAGAGAACGTTCCCAGCTCATCGCTGTGCGGTTGACACCCTGTCGCCCCTCTGATCTGCATTTTAGCGGCCCTCTGTTCAACCAAGACCGGTTCAGTCCGCGGCAGGGCAGATCACCGCCGTCGATATCGCTCCGTGCACCCGCCAGTCTTTTTGTCCCCCTGAAGACAACGGCTCTGCCGAGCTGCCAAGGTTTAGGCGGTAAAAAATGTTTTCACGACGGGTTAAATTGTTATCTTGGGGAAGCATAATTTGTCTGTGCGCTGACCTACTAACCCAGCGGCAGCGGAAGTTTGAGCTGAATTCAAACCAGTCTTTTTGTTCGCAGATGATTGGTCCAATTAGGCCAAGATACGAGTACACTTCTCCCAATGGGTTTAACGGGTGTTGAGTCGTGTTTGTTTGATCGCAACTGATCAGTAACCTGCCGGACCAGTTTCTGATGCAGCCCTCTGATTCGCGGTAGCCTCGCCGGATATCTGTTTCGCCACATCGTACCCTTCCATTCAATGCTCCCAATCGTCCCACCTTTCGCTGCACCACCACTCAGACCGGTTGGAGCGTTGACAGCGGAACGGTGAGCTTCCGGGCGCCGCCCTCGCCCCTGTCGGCTCCTCGAGCAGTTGATTACATCAGTGTCTCCATGCTCCGCTCAGTGAGTAGCATGAACAACAACTGCACGCTATTCTGGCGCCTATGCCGCCTGCACTCGCCTTCATGAATGGACGGCCGACCTCAACGATTAATGGCGAGGGGAAGAAAGGTAGATCGTTGCTTCTTCTTAGATTCAACAGGGGATAAGGGAATAAGAAACGTTTAAGAGAGCTGGTTCAAGTGATGCCTGATGGTGAGAATCTTGTTCAATACGGCCATTTCCATGTCTCTGAAGGTTTGTAGTCGACTGACTGTCACAGTCGCATGCGCCTGGTGCTTTATCCTTCAGCTAGCAAACTGCTCAAGCATGATTAATGCGTGGTCCTGTATCGCTGATTTTAAAAGTCAAGTAGCGGCGCTAAACATGGCGTTTTCTGAACAGCTGATGTCATGGGATTAGTGTGATGTAACACAGCTACACATTCCTGATTGCAGTATTCGGCACCGTACAGCGTCCATTTACTACGGCACCGAAAAACTTATAGTGAAACACTTGTCCCGTAGTGTGTCGGCTCTTTTGAAACAGCGATTGGTATCCGACCTTCGGGCACGCGACAATACGGCAAAGCCAACTGCGCCATGTGGGCATATATGCCCTAAAATCTGTTCGTGTTCGTCGTATTTTAGTGTTCTAAGAAGAGCATTCTTTCCCAAGGAATGCTCATATTTTTAATTTACAACATATTTCATTCATATTTACGAGGATGTCTGGTTTTCCGAGGATCATCTTTCTCTTACGCGTATGTTTATCACTTTCTTTTTTATTCCTTCATTCGCTACGTCTTATTCTGAACTGCTCCATTTCAATTAACCGACCGATACCTACTCCGCGCGCCTGCTGAATATCAATAACTCGCACCGGCCGCCCTAAACACACCGTGTATGTCATTTGATCGCAGTATCGCTCGCCTCGGTGGTGTATCACTAGCCACAGACTGCGTGGTCGCCGGTCAGTAACATGAGACACCTCGGTCCTGTGTCAGGTCAGGACGGGACTGGTGGTTTGAGCCGGCAGGTGCTCTCTGTTGTGGGACCGAAATTATTTACCTAGCTGGGCCTTGTTGTGGAACTAAAGCCACATTATGTTAGCGAGTATCATTATTGTTTGCTTTAAACGGCACTACAGTTCACAAAGAATCGAAATACGAGATGTTTTATTGGAGAAACTTTTTTGAAGATATCCCCCCCCCCCCCAGCGTCGAAGGCCGCCTTTCTGGATCCGATCATGTTCCCCTTTATCTTTTCTTCATTTTACTTATGGAATGGGACGAATTCTGCTCTCTATGAATGTCGAGGAACTTGTAATCGACCTCTGAACGTTTTCGCGGATGGTAAGCGGATCTGCACATAACTGGTAGTTACTTATTTTTCATTATCGCTGTGAACAAAGACAACAATGGTGGCGTTCGATTCATGGTTAGTGTTCGATTGCGGATGGGGTGGTTACGTCATTTCCCGTGATTTCGATGGCACCAAATGTCAAGCACAGAATACAATGCATCATGATGTGCATACAATGCTCTCACTCACTTACCATTGGTCTTTGTTGTAACTGACGTCCAAGCCCAGCGATCATAAAGTTGGACTGAATCCATGTAAAAGGGCCAACATTTTTAATCCCGCCACGGAACGATTTTGTTGACTGTGACTAAAAACGACAAAATTAAGGAAATGGTCACCAATATACGCGTCTTTATATTATGAGTAGTGTCTCGGCGATCTGTTAAAGAAATTCAAATTCAACTTTTTGGGGGTGACAAGGGCAATGTCCCTACGTCTG
The DNA here is from genome assembly GCF_019059575.1 of Amphibalanus amphitrite. Classification (NCBI taxonomy): domain Eukaryota; kingdom Metazoa; phylum Arthropoda; class Thecostraca; order Balanomorpha; family Balanidae; genus Amphibalanus; species Amphibalanus amphitrite. The sequence continues at coordinate 1,610,127 of NW_024881531.1, read as the reverse complement.
TTATGTAACTTAGGCAATAGGCATCCAGCTGTTGAACCGCGGTGATCTTTACCCAGAGCGGCCTGTGATTGAAGTCGCGTTATTATGACAGCTCTGTTACACTCTGGCCGTTGACGAAGGAAGATAAGCGATTGAGCTCCAAATTCAGCAATATTTCACAATCGTTGTTTACTGAATTCGTGATTGCGATATTATACAACATGCATATTAGGCTATTCATATGTACCAGCACACACACCTTTGCTTGAAGCATTAATGTGCCGACTACTTGTGACGGAAATCGCCTCCCAGAGTCCAGCTCCACAGTTCAGTTATCAATGTGCTGGCGCTAAGATGTTGTCCCAGGGTTTGTCGTCCAGCCGGTCGTCGGATTATTTATAGTACTGCATGGCCATCCAGTGATTCTCGCTGTTATTCGACTGCAGTCCGCCCGATCTTTCGTTTGACCACTCGGTCACAGGACCTCGATAAGCGGGAGTCCTGATTTACAGGTCACAGTTGCACTCATTCTATCATTCGGCGATATTGGTCTATCGGTCCGGTCCATAGTTTATCTTCGCTCTCAGTTCTATTGTCACGGGTCACCCAGGTGATCCTCAGCTCGGTCACCCGTTCAGCTTCGATCACTGTGCCAGGACGCCGGTGAGTCACCTCTCAAACAACCCAGACAGACAGAGGATTACTGCTGCAATCAGCTGCCGCGCAATCATCCGGCAGACATACCCGGGCTGATAGGCCGGCGCTGGATAACCGATACACCCACCTGTTGGTTTTGTCAATCCACCCCACCGCCTCCGCCCCCGCCCCGCGCCGCCGCCCGGCGCCCGGCGCCCGGCGCCCACCCACCTGGTCCAACTGCGGCTGCGCAGTGCGCATGTCTGCTGAGGGCGGGGGCGGCCTGGACCGCTGCTGCTGCTGCCGTCTTCTGCTGCGGTGTGCGCTGGCCGTCAGCTGTTCGAGTCGACCGGCGGCGGCGGCGGGCGGCGGCGCAGTCAGTTGCACGCTGTCTTCGGTGGGTGCATGGCACGGCAGTGACGCGGCGGCGGCGCGGCACGAGGAGGTGGTGTCAGTGTGGTGCTGTGGTGGTCGGGGAAAACGCAGATTTCGGCATTTGGTGTGAGGGCGTTTTGGAGGTGGTGAGCACTTCGCCCTGAACTGCGAACGGATTTGTGCAACATATCTCGCACCTTACTTAGACAGTTTGTGATGCATCTTGTCACCTAAGCATTGAAGACGTAGTGATTAAATGCTTGCCACCGTGCCGTAACCTCCTGCGAGTGACTGTCGACCTCTGACTGACTGCATCTCCTCCTACCGTCCACCATGAAGATCAGCTACGTGACGTGTCGGATCCAGTTTCTGAACGACGTCGACCCGTTCGGGTACAGTGCCGGTCTGGAGCCCACCCGGCCTCCCTCCTATGTGTTCAACACGCGCCTGCCGCTGGGGAACCAGCTGCCCAGCGTGCACCGTCAGCTCATGGCGCCACAGAAGGTGAGCCGAGGGCTGGAGAGGGAGATCAAGGTGGTGAAGATGGAGCGGTCATGGGCTAGGCTGGAGGGTTATAGGGGGATGAGAGGACAGCCCGGAGGGCGACTGAAACAAGTCGCAGGCTGCCGGGCTGTACCGGCTGCACTCTGGGGAGGATGAATTCGAACAGTATCTGGTTTTAAAGTTGTGAATTTTTTTTCGGATTTTTTTATTGATAAACGTCAACATTGAAGAACCCACCAGATATAAATGGTTACTTTTTGTTTGCTTATTCATGCTTCGGCAAAGGAGACTTGCATATCAGCCACACCCTTCAGTGCAAATCAGCTGATGTCAGTTTTCCTCAAAGCCTGTCGAACGGACACCGTTGACAGATCGTATCTGTCTGATACAAGGAGGGGCTGCCGACCGACCTGTACCCATTCAGGGAGGCCCCCTCACGATCTGTGGTATATGGGGGCTCGGTAACCGGTCAGAATCACTGGGGAGCGGCTGACCGAGCCTGTACACACGCCCCCTTCTCCGAATTGGGTCGACGATCCGTCTACTTTCCATGGGAGTTGGCCCTCACGGCTGAGTCATGTCCAGAGCGCAGATATCTGTTGCAGCAGATGATCCTATCTCTGTTGTGTTGCAACAATATGGGATCGATTTGCGTCATCAGCTCTGTATGCATGTAGTTGTATGCACCTATGTAGCTTTCGACTGTCTTCCGTAATATTTATATTCGAGTGAAGGTTTGGATTACTATTGTTTACGTCATCGCCTTCTGGTTTTCTAAGGCGAAACGCCAGAGAAAAGGTCTCCAAAATGCTGCCTGTACTCGATCTTCATGGCTAGTAACGTGTGTGCGTGAGGAACTGCCATCTTAATTAACGGATAACGAAGCATGCATATTACTCTGATATGGCGGTTAAAGCAGCGAACTAAGTTGGTCTGGTTAGCTCCACCGGTCCATGGTCGGAATAAGTCTCATTTGTACGGAATATGAGTTGCCCGGCGAAAACCTGAAGCGCATGATTTTCACCGCGCCAGCTGAGCAGTTGGGCCGTTTCACGTTTCCGTGTCTCAGTTCACCCTTTCCACTGAGGCCGAGAGATCTGGGTTAGTCTGTCACCCGCAGTCGGATGATCCTAATTCCTGACAGCGCTTTGATCCAGCTCAGCGATGCACCGACCGCTGCTCCAGTTGTGTGCAAAAAGAATAACGGAGACGTTCAGACCCTTTGATGTTGATGACGGCAATAGTTCGATCGGCTTATGATAGCTGTGATACGTAACCGGGTTTGTAAAGGGGGCAGGTGAACTAGTTTTTATATTATACCGGTGTCCGGTACGACTTGATGTGATGCTGCTAATTTTGAGCTTTGCTATATCCTTGTGGCCTCGTTGTGGCAAAGGTAAAATCAGTTTTAGCGTGAGCATGACCGCTTTCTGGGTGGGTATTCCGTTCCGTTCTCATAACACCTAGTCGTTCCGCTACCGTTCCTCTACTTTTACTTCCGGCATTTTCTGAGCAGTCCATAGTTTGGATTCCTTTTTTTTTGCTCCTAAATCGGGCGACCTGTTCTTCACTCTGAGTTCGATAATGTGATTGCCATCACAATGAGGTTGAGGAGGTTCCGAGTCTTGTCAAAATGCTACTGTCGCACGATTGACACTCATAATGCCACGTTTCCTGTGCTTCCGATGCCTTTTTGATACAACCGATAACGCCTCTTCATTGCATTTCTCAAGTCTTATAACAGGGGTGACCAGCAGCGTTGATTCCCGATAAGCTTAGTCGCCCATAAAAACACAGTTTGTCTCCCGTTTTTGTTTGTTTCTTTCCTGGACATGTGTCGCGCGCCCCCGAAGCGTGCGACACTGATGTCAGAATTCGTCCTGGCCGCTACTGGTCCCGTTCGTGGTAAGGTAAGCCGATATACTGGACAGCTATATCAGGAAAAAGGACGGGGAGCTCCATGTGTCCACTTGGAGACAGCAATTTGCCCTTCTCCGTAGAACTAGGGAGGTTGGCAGGACGTGACATTGTCTTTTTAGAGGCATAATAAACTCGTTAAGGTATAGATAGTGCCGTTGACTATATTGGGCCATTCTGATTTGCCTCGTTCTGAAATATTATGTGAGGTCTGAGGCGACGATGAAACTCGTCTCTCTCTCTCTCTCTCTCTCTCTCTCTCTCTCTCTCTCTCTCTCTCTCTCTAATATTTCAGACTATTAAAAGTTTAATTTGGTCGTTGGCAGTGACAGTCCTTATAACGATGAAAAAAGCGTCCCATAACTCAAAAAGCTCAGGCACTCATTTTCAAAACAGACCCTCCTTTCTCGCGTAACTCACCGTTCAATGAATGCTCAGTACCGCTCAGTCATGGCACTGCAGGCGCCTTCGCTGCGAAAATAAACGCACCTCCCGCCCCAGCTCTCAGTACCGCCTGCCAAATGATACAACCGGCGGCGGTGGCCGACGGCTCAGGAAGTGACCGGCAGCTGCACGTGCCACGTAGTACTGTCGCTACCGACGCAATCGACGTTGCTACCGACGCCGGTCAGTTGGGTGGTAACGTCAGGCGCGGGGGAGATATCGCCACAGGCTGTGGTGGAGGTACGGGTCTGCTTTGTGCTCTGGTTTCAGCGTAAATATTGGATCAGTCAGTAGAGGTGCTGTGACGCATTGACAGCTGGGCTGGCCGAGACATGGACTGTGTCGGGGCTGGTGTTGATTGCAATTAGCAGGCGCAGGCATTCGTCTGTTTCTAGCTATTACATTCTTCTTAACAATGCAGCATCGTGCTCGAAAGGCTTTATAGCTGCTTAGCAACGAGCCATAAGCGGTCATCCCACATCAGAGTACCGAATTCATCAAAAGCATTGTTTTGCTGGTCTATGGCACTTGAACGTTATAAAGTTAGCGTTAGAGCTATCAAAAAGACCATTCATAATGGTCTATGTCATTTCCGTTTCACGAATCAAGGTGAGTTCCCGGCATCGTTAGCTATTTCCGACCAATTACCGAATTTCTGTCGGCGATTACGATCGCTGGCGTGTGCCGGCCCGTCGCGCGGTGTTCAATCTAATCATTAACCCGTTTGTCATGCAACGACGGACCATTTTTGTGTCTGATGGCTGCATAAACTGTTTTTGTGAGGATCATGAAGCGGCGCCCAGCGCTGTGGGACGACGCCACAGGTCCAGTTTGGACCGAGTTCTAGTCGTGATCGCGTGAGGACAGAACGACGGCGGCAAGACTCTGGGTGCGACCGACCGCCCACCCGACACTAAGGGCGGCTGATTAGGGTGATGGTGCTTGATGACGCCTGATGGCGGCTGATGACACCTGATGGCGGCTGATGACGTCTGATGAGATGACACCTGATAAAGTCTGATTAAGTATGATGACGCTGACCGCTCCCCAGTTCTGACGACGTCTGATTCCATGCCTAGGTAGCAGACCCAATACTGCTTTTTGTGCAGCACGCCGCAAAACATAAGCGAGGCGGAATAATTACGGGCAGTTGCGAATCTAGTGAATGCGCAATGTTGGTTGACCGGATCGTCGTTTGCTGGGAGAACAGTCGACCGGAGTGCTGTTCACGGGCACCTGCGGTGACTGCGGTAGCTGCGGTAGATCGCAGGCTGAAAGTCCCGCCCACTTGTGTATACGTCATCACGCGTTCGTCTGCGGCGGCTGTGTCAATTTTGCGCCCAAGTTACACGAATGCGCAACTGCCGCGCCACTTTGTATGACAAATGGTTCCTGCGGCCGCTGCGGTCGGATCGTTTCGACCGCAGGAGACGCAGGCGACCGCAGCCGACCGCAGCCGTATGACGTCACACCACCCGCCCCATCCCCACTTTCTGTGACGTCATTACCCGGCTGACCGCCGAGCCGCAGCTACCGCAGCTACCGCAGGTGCCCGTGAACAGCACTCAGGCTTTACCATGCACCCTCCGAGCGACCTTCGTGACTCATTCATTCGTGACTCGTGTGTCCGTGACTCGTGAATGGCGTGGGGACTGTGCACTGTGCACCAGGTCAATAGCTCATGCACACAATGTGCACGATGATCGGTCTTACCTCATTGGTTGGACATGTCGCGCTGTTGTCTGTCGAATCGTTTCGAGTGTTTGATCAACGTCAAGTCCCGAGGCTTTTCGCGTCTTGACACTTTCGCCACCGCGGGCCGAGCTCGACTCGTAGCCGTTGAGTCATGGAGTCGTTGAGTCATGAGTCATGAGATGCAGCCTGCAGGTGCAGGTACTCGGCGCGGTATCAGCCAACGGTCGACGGTGGCGTGCTTTTCAACTGTGAGAGACGACACGTGGCTCAAGGATGCTTCGCACGGACGAATAAGTAACCACTCTCTGATGATATGAGGTGTCATGTGTCTAGCGTTTCTGTTAGTTCTTTTGGATATTTATGGATACATTTGCAGGAGATGCCAGACTGTTTTCCGACTGTCACATCAGTTCGTGAAGGATATTTTATGGTAATCTAAGTCTGGCACGCCTTTAGCTCTGAGCTCTCACCTTTATTAAGCTTGTCACATTGTACGACATGCTAATTGATGGACTCATTTATCAATCACCCATGCTCACAGTCTAGCATTTCGCACATGCTTGTCTCGATTACATGCCCATCAATTTTACCCTGGTAATTACATTCTAATCACATCCTAGCCCATGCAGTGATGTCGCATGGCAACCAGCGCCCTGCTGTATACGTTATTCAGCCAGTGACGTTAAACACGGCAGGCTGCTCTGTTTGGGACCGTTCACTGCCTCCGAGCCTGCTGAACAGATAGCTGGATCTCCGTTAGTAACAGTGATCACATGATCACACGACGGATGCAGGCTGCGTTTTTAGGATTCAGCTGATCGCTCTGATGTCAGGAGGGTTGAGATGGGTGCGGCTAATTGTGGGCTACGCTTTTGCGAAACTGCCAAGTTTGGCAGCCCAACTCGACCAAAGCGAGATACCACAATCAGCCGCACCCCACCCTGTATTAGGCCGCCGTGCCAAGCCGACGCATGCTGTGACGTCACTGGGTAGGAGAAGATAGCGTACCAACTCAGACCGACTCAGATAGACTCAGAACGACTCAAACTGACTCAGACCGACTCAACCGACTCAAATCGATTCCGATCGACTCAGGCAGACTCAGACAGACTCAGGCAGACTCAAACCGACTCAGGCAGACTCAAACTGACTCGACCGACTCAAACCGATTCAGATCGACTCAAGACTCAGAACGACTCAAACTGACTCAGACCGACTCAACCAACTCAAAGCGATTCCGATCGACTCAGACAGACTCAGAACGACTCAGGCAGACTCAAACTGACTCAGGCAGACTCAAACTGACTCGACCGACTCAAACTGACTCAGACCGACTCAACCAACTCAAATCGATTCCAATCGACTCAGACAGGCTCCAAACGACTCAGACAGACTCAGGCAGACTCAAACCGACTCAAGCAGACTCAAACTGACTCGACCGACTCAAACCGATTTAGATCGACTCAGACCGACTCAGATAGACTCAGAACGACTCAAACTGACTCAGACCGACTCAACCGACTCAAATCGATTCCAATCGACTCAGACAGACTCGGAACGACTCAGACAGACTCAGGGAGACTCAAACTAACTCGACCAACTTAAACCGATTCAGACCGACTCAGACCGACTCAGGTAGACTCAGAACGACTCAAACTGACTCAGACCGACTCAACCGACTCAGATCGATTCCGATCGACTCAGACAGACTCAATCGGACTCAGTCAGACTCCAACCGACTCAGGCAGACTCAAACTGACTCGACCAACTCAATCCGATTCAGATCGACTCTGACCGACTCAGCTAGACTCAAAACGACTCAAACTGACTCAGACCGAATCAACCGACTCAAATCGATTCCGATCGGCTCAGACAGACTCACAGACTGTCTGAGCCGTTCTGAGTCTGCGTCGATCGGAATCGATTTGAGTCGGATGTGTAGGTCTGAGTCAGTTTGAGTCGATCTGAGTCGATCTGAATCGGTTTGAGTCGGTCGAGTCATTCTGAGTCTGCCTGAGTCGGTTTGAGTCTGCCTGAGTCTGTCTGAGTCGTTCTGAGTCTGTCTGAGTCGATTTGAGTCGGTTGAGTCGGTCTGAGTCGTTCCGAGTCCATCTGAGTCTATCTGAATCGGTTTGAGTCGGTCGAGTCAGTTTGAGTCTGCCTGAATCGGTTTGAGTCTGCCTGAGTCCGCCTGAGTCTGTCAGAGTCGATCGGAATCGATTTGAGTCGGTTGAGTCGGTCTGAGTCAGTTTGAGTCTTTCTGAGTCTATCTGAGTCGGTCTGAGCCGATCTGAATAAGTAGAGTCTGCCTTAGTCGGTTTGAGTCTGCCTGAGTCTGTCTGAGTCGTTCTGAGTCTGTCTGAGTCGATCAGAATCGATTTGAGTCGATCGGAATCGATTTGAGTCGATCGGAATCGATTTGAGTCGATCGGTATCGATTTGAGTCGGTTGAGTCGGTCTGAGTTAGTTTGAGTAGGTCTGAGTCGATCTGAATCAGTTTGAGTCGGTCGAGTCAGTTTGAGCCTGCCTGAGTCGGTTTGAGTCTGTCTGAGTCGCTCTGAGTCTGTCTGAGTCGATCGGAATCTATTTGAGTCGGTTGAGTCGGTCTGAGTCAGTCCGAGTCGTTCTGAGTCGGTCTGAGTCGATCTGAATCGGTTTGAGTCGGCCAAGTCAGTTTGAGTCTGCCTGAGTCGGTCTGAGTCTATCTGAGTCTCAGTCGATACTGATAGCGTGGTCACAGCGCGCTTCGGCTTGGCACGGCGGCCCAATACAGGCGTTCTAGGCGTATTTCGCTTTGGTCGAGTTGGGCTGCCAAACTTGGCAGTTTCGCAAAAGCGTAGCCCACAATTAGCCGCACCCGGTTGAGATTTGTTCCGTGAATCAAGGTTATGTGGCTGGCGACTGTTGCTCGGATATCGTGAGTGTGCTAGTGACGTCAATGTGAGCTATCATTTGAACGTTGATCGTTTGGAGTTTAGTCAAAAGGGGTTCATATTCGATGCAGATACGATTGTATCTTGCTGATGGATTAGCACCAAGCACAAACAGCAATTCTATCGTTGAGAGATTGGGACCCCCGGTTATTCGCGCGGGTTAGTTCAAAGGGTCTTCAGCGGAGGATCGCACAGACGCTCAGCTTTGTCACGACGTCAGAAGTGGGCGCATCGGGAGGCGCCACTTGCATACTGACGGACTGTGAGGTCCGACAAAACAGTGATGACACCAGTTTGCCTACGGGATTGACAGGAGAGCAGAGCTTATGGCTCCAATTATTATATCCAAAACGGGCAGGTGACAAAAAAATCAATTCTTTTAATGAAATGATGAAAACCTTATTCATATGAGTCACGACTTTTAATCGATGTAACTCGTGTACGTTTTCTAACGCCCCCAGCCTCACTGATCGCACTGATCATGATCCCGACACGTCGTCATGTCAAATCGTCGTCATGTCATCATTGCCAATCCATCTGGGAACCGTGGAGCGATGCAAACAACCTTGGTCCCTTGTGTCAGAATAAACAGCCTCTGGCTCGCCCCGAACCACCCGATCCCGCAATGTCGTCAGAGACCGTTCCAGGAACCGACAGAAAACAAATTCCACAAATGTGAGAAGGTCAGGGTTGGGTCGGTGGAGGTACGGTTTCCCCCTATCGTCACGGGTTTGGTTTACTTTGGCGGTGCTGTGTGAGCCCACACCGGTCCGACATGCCCCGTTGGCCGGTGGGATGCTCCGGAATTCTCCGGACAGATTGTCCGGGAAGCTCTGTCTGTCTGGGGTCTGTCAGAGCGAGTATCCGCAGTATGCCGAGTGACCGCCGCCGCCGCTCCCCGCCGGGCCAGTGATGTGTGCGACCCGACGTCGCCCGCCGTGGGGTGTCCTCGGTGAACCGTGAACGGAGGACCACCGGACACCCCAGCGGGTCAGCGGCCGTCTGCTTCCTCTCTCGCTGGAATGGACTGCTGACTCGTGACCCGACGATCTATCTCAGTTTCTATTACATGTTGCTCAGTTTCTATCGACTATCCCAGTTTCATTGCTCCAGTCCTTTAGGACACGTTTCTCGAGACAACGTCGATGCACCACAGTCACAGACTTTAGAAATGCGGTAAATGAATGGGCGTTGAAGTGCAACTAATTTTACACTACCAGGGTGCCATTGATCACGGAATGCCTTGCATCCTAGGGCGTTTCGATCACGGAATGTCACGCCGCCCGGGGCTCCCTATTCACGGAACCCGCGACTCCACCTCGGGCCGTGAATGCCGTCCCGTCTGCCCTTGACGGCCAGCTGGGGGCTGATTCACGGGACAGCTCGGTACGGTGCGGAGAGCCGGCAGGCGGGCTAGACCGGTGAACCGGACCGGACCGGACAGAACAGAAAGACATGCAGCCAGACAGTCGCGGAGAAAATCGACTGCGATAAGAACTGAGAACTGGCTCTTATTGGCGTGTTTAAGGGCGTTTGATTTGACGTTTGTTCGGTTTGATGAATATGACCGTTTTTGCTGGATTCTGTTAGGTTCCTTCTTCCTACAATCCTGTATGAATAATTATTTCGTAAGCTGATCTGCATTTGCTCTATTCTCCCTTGTTTCCCTATTTTCGGACCACCGACCTGACTTATCTCGTCTGTTCACTGCTCTGATCAGGCCCAATCTGTTCCTGCTCGCCTAGCTGTCCGTGACCTCTCAACTTTCCTCTTAGCTCCGTCCTTCGGTGTCCGTTTGGTTTGATTGTCCGATCACGCCCCCGCCGCGCCGCCTGTGGTCGTTACTGCCGCCGTGATATCACGACCCGCACGACCTGTGATCAACATAACTCCTTCCAGACGGCCGGCCGGCGGTGTGAGGCGATCAACGCTTAGTGGTCGGCTGGATGCAACAATTATTATTAAATGGCGCTCTCAAACCTTCATTCGTCCAAACGATCCCAGCAGAACCTCGAGCCAACGGCTGACACTGTGTACTTCATTCCGCGTAGGACGACCCAGTGGCAAGACGACTAGCCTGACCTTCTGGTGGCAGTGGGGTGCCATGCAGCACGGTCGGTCACCCCAGTCAGCCTGCTCGTCCCTGCACGTTTACAGTCACATCATTACCCGCCCCCACACCACCTCTGATGGCCTCTGGTATCGTCTGCCCTCCACCGCCCCTTCTCAGACACACCTGGGTGAAAGACCGGGGAGAGACAGACAGACAAACCTGAGGTATGATCTGCAGGCCAGCCAGTGTGCCTTCTGTGCCGATGCACGATTACGCCTATTGCAAAGGGTTGTTGTGCTGGAGGGCCGCGGGGGATAAGATAGCATCGCTCCTGCCCTCTATGTCTGGGAGCAGACTGACAGGCAAACGATATTAGACAAAGGGTCAACGACAGAATACGGATAGACAGATGGACAGACGGACGGACGGACGGACTGTCAGGCGGACTGACAGACGGGCAGACGGGCAGACTGACGGACAGACAGACAGATGGACAAACTGTTGCTAGTAGGCTCACATGTAGACGGACAGGCGGAAAGACGATCATAATGACAGAATTTCAAAAGGCGAATGAACTTCCATAAATCATATGCAGGTTGTCCAACGGATATGTCTGCAGACAGGGAAGTGGCAAATTACATAAAGATTTATTGTAAGCGGGCATTTTTCGTGTTTCTCGCTACTCCATCTCCCGTGATCGCGTGCTCTGGACTCTCGGGCCCTCACATCTAAACCACAGATCCACTGCGGGTTTATCGCTGAGATTGTATCGCGGAGGAGCGGACCGGTAAGCCGGCGGTGGGAGGAGGCAGACTGGGAGGAGTTCATGTCCCGTCCGTTGACCTGGGACGTTATTCCGGGGCGCGGCCGGTTCGCGCCCCTCTCATCTCTGCGTCTTGCGTGTTCAGGAAAGAGATACACTGTTGCTACGAGGGAACATTGTCGCTCATTCGCCGCTTCTATCGATATGAGCCTGATTTAGATTGCAAAAAAAAAACGCATTCTTACACTGAATTACGCGGGTTCTCTGAACAAACACGCATTATCTCACTCCTAAATTGCCGTGCAATGTTGATCAAATTTGCAGCAACTCTCGTGAAGTCGTGCTGTTCATGCTGTATGCTCCACTGCAGAACATTGCGGCTGCCTTGGCGGTGTACTACGTCACTCTGACGTCACCTATGCTCCCAGACAGACAGCTGGCGTTCTGAGTCAGTTTCCTCTGGGCTGACGCCGGCTGTGTAAATGTGCCAATCACGTCTCACACTACCCTGTACTCGTGATCAGTCGGAGAAGCGGGTCTCGGTCCGCCCTGACACCGGAGCTGGCACACGCACCTGAGTGGTGCACCAGAAGGGCACCAGGTCACCAGTCAGCAGGGCACCAGGTCAACCCGTCAGTCTGACCACTACCGCTCAGTGGTGTTTTTTTTTTCTTTTCGCAGAGGAGCGCTTCTTTCCTGCACCAAGTTTTGGTTGCTAAGCAGTGAATATAAGCGCTGAATGATATCGCTGTGGATGTTGCAAGTTTCAGTACTCTGGATCTAGTGGTTGCACCGGGACGCAATTCTGAAGCTAGTTTTTTTTGGACAGTTTGGTTTTGCCCTCACCCTTGGAGACCATTGCATATTTTATCATCACTTGCACACTTTCCAATCTCACACAGACACCATTCTGATTTCTGACACGACGTCGCTGACTGTCTTCAGTCATACGCCCACTCATACGCCGAGATAAAACACACGTGCGCTCACAAACGGCCACTGCTTCTCAGCTGATCGCAGTGTGCACGTGTGTGTGGGCACAGCTGGTAGAACGGTCAGTGATCGGTGTGAATTATGACCTCGCGATGACAGACGTCCGATCGGCCCGCGCGTGCTCGGGGCTTCTCAGAGTAAGATGAGATATCGGACTAGGAAATGGATCAGATATTTGATAGAAAGACGAGACGTGGGGATGGGCACTCGAGTTAGACGCGAAACGGAGGGTGGTGAATCACAGTTCAGGCGGGCGATGAAAACGGAGGTTCGGATTTCGTAGAGAACCACGTGCGAGCTGACATATTGATGAGGACAGGGTGGATTTCCAGATATGTTGGCAACAGTTCCGAACGGAACTAAACCAAGTATGTACATACGAGTATCTCCCGTGACCTGCTGTTGACGTATGGAGACGTAATGGTGATGACTTTTGACTTCTGATGTTTCACTCTTCCGCTGTTCTGATTGCTCGGCATGACAGCTGGTCCCGACTCCACCCTGCCTCAACCCCTGGCCTAATACCACTTCCAGCTGCCACCCGTTGCCTCCACCCTTCCTGGCCCTCTAATCAGGTACGATCTCTGACCTCACGTCATCTCCTCTCTGCGTTCAGTCAGGTGATGCGCCGGTGACCGCCTCGCTTCCACCCTCGTATCCGAGTTTGTCGCTGCAGCGCCACGACTGCCGCCCCTCAGCCGCGCCACAAGAAACGCTAATGTGACGCGTGGCGCATACAAACCGGCGCGGCGACGCGCGAGTGCGACGTTTGTTTCCCGTGGCCGGCGCCGCCTCAGGTGCCGGCTCGGCACGGGGCGCCCTTCACCCAGAACCGGCGCACGGCCAGTTTTTGCCACTGTGTGCAGTGTCGCCAACAGATTGAAATCGCGGCTGTGATCCTGACCTGACCCGGCCGGCATTGACAGAGCGGGTCGCGCCTGACCCGAACGCAGAGCGCTGCTGCTCACGAAAGGACGAGCATACAATTACCACGGGGCCGAGGACAAACACTGCCCGGACGCTGTAATGGGACCGCGACAAGGATGTCACGTGTTTGTGACCGTCACAGGGTGTCCCCGTGTCACGTTTCGCGTGACGCAGCTGAGGACGTGACGTGACGCGGCAGACGACGTGACGTGACGCACCTCGGTGATGGCCGGTGTCACGGCCGGCGCGACCCTCGTCGCGGCGCTGATAACCTGCACGGACCGAGGCGTGTTTGTCCGACATAGGATTAGGCATGTTATACGGCAGGCCAGTTTTGGTATGGAGAGAGAGGAAGAGAGAGAGAGAGAGAGAGAGAGAGAGAGAGAGAGAGAGAAGAGGGAGGGAGAGGATGGGAGCTTGTGGGGCCAAGCAGAGGGATATTTGTGGGTGGCAGCCTGTGGGCGTGGTTCCCACTTTTATCTCATTTTCCACTGCTATTTTCAAAGCTGTCTGACCTTCATTGTCGAAACCAGAATTACAATGTCACATGATATACATGATTCCGTACAAGAGCAGATGGCCCGCGTCCCTGAGACTGTGCAAGATACCGAATAGCCAAATGAAGGGCAGCTGGTTTGTGATCAGTTTCCGTTTATCTAGGGCGCGGTCTGCGCGGGTGTGCCGAAGGGCGCCGACAGGGCCGGGAGGGGCTGCTGTCCGCGGATTCGAAGGCCGGCCGTTGGAGGAGTGTCTCCATTTGAAGTTTGCTGGTGATGTCAGCCTATCAGTGTCCGGTGTGTGGTCTGGCAGCTGTCGCCCCCGCCCCCGCCCCCGTCCGCTGACCGCTCCGTGCCCCCGGCTGGGAGACAGGGTGGCAGGAAATTCCTGCAGCACCGGTATATACGGTCCACAGAGGTGGGCGGCGGGGACAAAACGGCTGCAGGTTTTATCATGCACCGCACAGTGGAGACACAACAGACTGGTCAGACGTGTCCGAACGGAGAGCGCAGGCCAGAGGAAGGCTGAGCTATCGCCTGTTGTAATACATTTCCAACCTGAAATGCGCTAACATCGTGATGTTTGGCATTCCGGGACAAAAATGTGTTCAGCAAATATAGTTCGATATGCCTTGCAGTTAGAGTAATTGTCGGGCATACGGTCTTCAGAACACCGAATGGAACAATTTTTTTTGGTTATGAAAATACGCTCATCCTAATGCAAAGAAAAAATACTAACCTTCCTCGAATTGACCCCATCTGACCTGACTTGAATTGAACGACTCCTGGTATCTCCGTGACCCACCCGACTCAATCCGACATAACCCCACTTGACCTGACCAACCACTCTTCTGTTCTGTTTTCAGCTATCGGATGCTACACTACAGATTTACCGGGACGGCGAGCTGGGCAGCTACCTGGACCCCGAGTTGTCCATCAACGAACAGCATGACGAGTTCGAGGGCTTCGTCGACAAGTGAGTACCGCACTCCCCTGACCCTCTCCTGACCCCTGTCCGCCCTGAGGCCGTCAGTTTCCGTCCAAAACACTCCCGTGTTGACAGACACACATACAGTGAGCGCTCTACCGGCTCCGCCCAGTCTCCTCAACAGACTCCGCCCTGCCGGTCAGCATGTCACTCCACCCATGGCACTCACAGCCTGTTGTGGAGAGTGGCTCTTCATCGTTCACGGACTCACCAACGCTACTATTCTCTTCCAACAGTCATTCATGCTGAGGCTGGATGATTTGTGTGATTGGTATAGTCCCCGAGGAGTTCTCTGTTAGAATTCTACTGGCTATCCGGAGTTCGCGGCCGTTCGTTTAACCTCGGCGCTCCACAAACGATGTTGAATCAGAACACAAATACCCCGATGGCAGGGCTATCATTGTACCCCCAACTGCGTGTGTTATAGGGAACTCCGCAACAAAAATATCCGGTGCGTTTGGAGGCATAAATCAGCTCCCAGCAGATCTTCGACGATCGGTTATGGTTGGAAAAAGTGCTTGAATTCCACCGTTTCCGGCTTACATGTGTCTTAATCAAAGAAAATGCGTTCTTATTTTATAATTCAATTTCGTTTTGCTTATGAAAGCCCAGGCCAGGTTTGTATTTACCCCGACCTAAATTCATAAGCTCACAAAGTTCAGAAGTTCACTCAAAGTTCACAGCAACTCATATCTCGTCCATACCGCACGTGTCCACTGTCCAGTGTCCACCACCCAGCGCGATAGTTCGAACCCGGAACAGCGCCTACGCTTATTTATTGATCGGACACACTAGCAAATAAATTGGAGCTTCTTCCCTATAGCCAGCGCTCATTGGAGGCGTAGGCTTTTTATTCGGGACTCCCAGCTTCCGGGCACGAATTGGCCACTGACAGGCACAATTCACATGATGCTTGCATCATAAAAAACGGCAGGTTATGTGGAGCGCTCTGGTTTGTGCCCGTCCCCGCTCAGAATTCCGCCCACCCAGCACTGGCTGTGTCATTTCCCACGGGTTCCGTCTCACAGCTGCGACTGCCGTGGTGGATCGCTGTATACTGAGTAGTCACTGCCGGGAGTTTAGACTGCCCCAGTCCAGTGCAGAGTCCAGGCAGGCAGGAGTTCCCCGCTAATGACGTCGTTAAATAACCACCGTCATCTTTACTGTCGGCCGCCGTGGGTTTAGCTTAAACCACTTTCGGTCACTGTTGAATCACTGTTGGTCACTGTTAGTCACTGTTGACCGCGGACGTAAACCGACACCACCAGTGGAAGGCACTGTCTCCCACAGGAAATAGAAAGTCTCCGCTTAGCAGTCTGCTGCTGCTGCGTTCGCAGTGTGCGTCTCGCCTCTCTGAACACGATGATTGCAAACGGACTGCGCAATCACAACTGTAGGCGAAAAACGTGTAGCTCCGTTCGAACTCATGGAACTACTTCGAAAGCTGAAAAGAAAACGCGAAGTACACTTCAGAGTTCAGTGGGAAATGAGGCGGAGCGAAATGCAGACCAGCATAATTTCGTGACGCTCTGTTGATGGGGAATCTGATAACGTTTTATTGGGCCGATATAGGAATATTCCAGAAAAATATTAAAAGGAAATCCTTAAAATGATTAGTTCCTTTCTGCTTCCACATGTAAAGAAATACCCCCTTCATCCTCCTATCCCCTCCGGCCTTGTGCCTCCGACTTGCCGCTCTCCGTCTTAACCCACTCGTTCATTCGTCACCTTTCTTTCCTTCTCTCTTTCCCTGCGGCCCTCTTCCTCTCTCCGACCCTCTTCTCCCTCCCTCGTTCTCCAACCCTCTCCCTCCCTCCCTCCCTCCCTCCCTCCCGCGCAGTCTGGTCATCATGATCAAGGCCATGACAGGCACGAACGGTGGCTCATTAGCCGCTAAATGGGCGCCGGCGGGATACGATTACAGATAACGAAGACGGCAATAAGAGGGCCTGTGTGTCCAGCAGCTTTGAATGCATTAGCCGTCTAGGTAGTGATATCGTACGTTTGTTTTTACTGAATGGGGCTGTCTAGCAGTAGCAACCCTAAATAAATGGAATGGCAAGGGCTAAAACCGAGGATCGATCCCGTTACTAAATGGATTTAGGGGCACCCCCGTAAAGAAAGAAAGTGGCTGATGTAGACAACACAGTACACACTACACGATACACATGAGTGTTTATATCATATTTTTTTAGTTAATTGTATTCTTCTTACGACACTGCGCCATGATGAAAAGAAGTCAGATCTTTCAACGTTTACCCGCGCGGCGCAATTGCTCGCCATGACGCCATACCCCGTCGATGGATCTACCATGACCTGCCCTGTCGATCGCTCTCCCCGTGTGTGTATTCGCTCACGGCTTCTCAGCTCGACCTCCCGGCCGGCAGCCCAGCCAAATATTTACCGGGCGCCCCGGGCTGCTCCAGGGTCTCTCCGGCTTACCATGCGCGGCGCTGGGCACCTAAAGCTGCCCTGACCCGACCCGGAGGTCAGCGCCGCGCCGGCGGGGGTCCCGCCCGGGAGTAAAGCGCTGCAGCTGGGGTCACGGGACGGTCCAGTGAGGGCCATCCGGTCAGTGGGGTGGCTAGACTACCTGCACTGTTTGGACTGACCTATTAGCGGCCCGCATCGCTCAACAATGCGATGGTGGGCTGGGTGGTGTAAAGTCAGCGGTGATTTTTGATGGCATGAATATCATTCGGCATGAAAATAATTCGTGCTGTTTACATTATTGCGGTCGGTTGTATTGCAGGATTGCGCTGATATCTCAACAGTTATTTATTTGTTTGATATGCCTAAGCTACCAACACGTAACTGTCGTAATATCGGTGCATATTTGTAAATTGTTCCAAACGGGATTCTCTTGGCGCGGTGTCGGATGCATACCAAAGCGCTGACGACTGTGCCTTTCTCTGTCGCTCATGACACAGCATCCTGGTATGTTCTCCATTGCAGCAGCTCAGCCCGAAATAAGGCGATAAGAGAGTCACGAGCGGATTTTTCACCGATTTTAAAGTGTCTCTCCGCCAGTTCCGGCTAGATCTAACATCCGCGACGTTTGGATAAATTGATCGCTGCCAGAGACGACTATAAGCGTAAGCTGTCTGAAACGAATGCCGTCATCTAGGGTGGCATGAGGCGGTTGAGCTCGCACACAAAGAACCATTGGGGTGTCCGGTGGGTACTTTTCTGACCGAGTGGCACGTTCCTGAGAGGTCATTAACGTTCCTATCCGGTGTTGTGTGACCACAAATCGGCTCCGGGTGGCGTCTGATGAGCGGAATCCTGTTGTTGAATCCGACCTGACCCGGCCGTAACGCCTCGGGGTCTGTCTGGGGAACGTTCGCCCCACCTGTACAGATCATGGGGAGGTATAGGGTGCGTCTCTGAGCGCTCGGAGGTGTCGTATACAAGTGGCGGAATAAGGTGGAGATGGCCCATTGTGTCAGGAGTGATAATGTGGATCGTGTCATGAATTAGGTACCCTGAACTCGAGGAGGGACTCGTATATCTGAACTCGTTAAAACTGCTTAACAGGACATACCTGGGTTATTTGATGTCTGCTAGGCTATAACAAAGGGATATTTATTGACAGATTTACAGCCACTGTGACTGGTTGACCTCATTGGCACAAACCGTGTTCTCATCTGCCAACGCAAATTATTGGCCATCTCCTGTATAAAGAAAACAACGACTTTGCTTTTTCTTAACCCTGCGCTTGTGAGCGCCCACAGCCCTCCATGGCAACAGACCCGTTAGCACTCAGACTCTAACCGGAGCGCATTACCGCAGCGTGTTTCCGAGGACTTAACTGGATCGTCCCTCTCTGCCTCCGCTGCTCCGCCGTTCAGGTCGGCTCTGTGGCGGCGCTGTGTTGTTTGGCAGCGGGAGGTGTTACGTGCCAGAGGTCAGCCAGTGACCCGGCCTGGAACGCCCCCGGCGTCTGTATACTCTACAGGCTACAGCCGTAGCCCGACAGAAAAAAAGGCATTTAGTCCGGCGGAAATGGAGGCTGGCTGATCGACAGAGGAGGGCATACATCGGCACATGTCAACAAAACAATGACAAAATTAGTACCAGCATTTACACATACACATTCGCTTTCAGTCACGCACATTCATGCCGACTAGAGGGAAGCATAGACCGTCATCAAAGACCCGTCTGTCACCTGTCGAGTATCAAACACAGAAACCTGTATAGAAGCGCAGTAAACACACAGACACACAAATGCATTACCCACGATTCCCACAAATTCTGCCGCAAGCTGTCACAGTGCGATCGGGGCCAGTGTGACTGGTCGCGTCGGCCCAGATGTAGATGAGGGGCGGTGCGGTCTGCCGGTGCCGCCGGTAGTGGCTGGCGCGCTACCTCCCACGGGCGGCTCCCACGCTGCCGCTCGTGCTGGTCGTCTGTGGACTCGGGGCGGTGCCGCCGGCCGCCACCGTCACCTACAGCCGCGGGCAGTACGGCACACGGCTCACCGCAGCTCGGTGTCTCGTGACGGAGAGCGGTTAGACGGTGCCAAGTGTTGTCAATTAATCGGCGCTGTGTCTAGCCGTAATTAAAGCTGATGTAGTGGGCTGTTTGCTGGGAATGGAGGGTGTTTAGTGGTAGTTGCGACGATTGCCGTGTGTGCGGAGGGGTGCGCGGAAGAGAGGTGAGATGTGGATTTGGCCAGGTGAGGCTGGGACGGGTGGAGAATTACAAACAGATGCGGCCGCCGAGCACAACAATCGCGGCTGTTGTGTCCAATGACAAAGACGGCACTCAACCGGCTCACGGAAAAAACGATGAACACAGCTCCTTCATTGTATGAGTCGCTTCTCTTCCTCAGCCGCCAGACACACCTAAAGACTAAAATAATCCCTCGTTCGCGCTTCGCCAAACCCCGTTTAGTGACGATCCGCATGATAGTGAAGTATAAGTTTCACTTGTATATTTTGGTGCACAAATCATGTTGTTCCGCTGATCATTTTCATCATACAATTGCATCAGGTGGGGTGCTGGGTCTCCGTTTCGATTTTGATCTCTATCCGAGCTCTTCATGGCTTTTAGGGATCGCATAAACAAATCCACCGAGTCCAATGACTGAAACGGTGGTGTGATTTTTCACAATCTTTTGATCTGCCGTTCTTCATAGATCTCACCAGTCATCAGGTTTACTTAGCCCACTTATGATGTCATTGGTCATATATATGACATCACTGGCCTTGTGTCATGTCACTGACCTCTCGTGACAACACTCTGACGTTGGCCACGTTCACCACGCCTTTCCTCCTTCCTCCCGCTAACTGCATCCATCTAACGAGAACTCTAATGACAGACCGTGCAAAATGAGCCCCTCCGTGTCACGACTCTTCCTAAGACGAGTCACGACTCCGATTCCAGACTGATGGTAGGCTGCTGGATCCCCATCCATGCAGGTAGCCCTCGTCTCTGCACGCATGGTCCGTACAGTCGTTCGACAGCAAACGGCAAAAACGCATATTTATACGGGAAGGAGAGGGTGCCGGTATTGCAGGATATGTATTTTGCATACCAGACAGGCGACAATATATGTCGGCTTGTCCAGAGTGCCGTGGACAGGTGGTGAGGTAAATGATAGCATACCTAATGTAAAGAGAGTGGATGTGCTAAACTTCAGTTACTTCCTGAATAGAGTGTGTATCTTCACAAGGCGAGGTGAAGGTATATCGTGCAGTTCGGTCAGTGAACTGTCAGTGACCAGCTCTCGTGTGAGTCAGATCTGATGGATGCGGTCACGACGAGAGCAAAGCCTCGTCATATTATCACGGAGAGCTATATTAGAGAGGTTCGTGTAATGTAGCATAACACTAACAGCACGGTAGTCGGGGCGGGAATGATGAACAATGGGAGAGATAAAGTGAGCTGACCCGCACGACGGTCATTGAACAAGCAGAAGTCATGGTATAGACTGCTGAGTGCTGAGCAATGGAAATGTCTTGACTTTGCATCGAATTGACAGTTGGTGACGGGTGTCACTCTCCAGTTTGCTGCCGTGCTCTTCAGCTCTTTTATAGCTCTTGCCGGGGATGGGATGCGTTTATCGGTGACCTTTCACGGGAAAGGGCGTGCCCGAGCTGTTCCCACACACGCTGTTCCTGCTCGTTGGCTAAGGAAGCGGAATCCCGAAGGCCGTTCTCTTTGTGGTTTGCCTTCGGCTCAGATATACTCCTGATTACGAGAGCGTAACGTTGCTCCGCGGCGATTGGCCCCGCTACAACCTGCGCTGGAGTTGGCAGAGCTCACTGCAGAGATCCGTTTCTGGGGCCGCGGCTGGAACGGCACCGTTCGCAGAATGCGTCGGCAATGTCAGTAGTCAGCTGCCGCGAAACGTCAGTGGTTTGTTTTCTGAATGGATCACACTTGGCTGCGAGCTGTCTGTGGATATTCCGATGCTGCGTTTGTTAATAGTATTCAAAATCTCCCTTTGTCATATGGAACGTCTGGGAAATCCCCATCATTCATCCCAATGCATTGGTGTGCTGCTCGCTCATTTTGAGAGCAACTGTTACTTAAGTTCACTCAACACTCAATACTACCTTAAAAAAAGAACGTGGCTGTTGACCGGCCATATGTTCTGCGCACAAAGCTGGAGTGAGCCCTCTGTCCGACAAATCCGGGTTATACCCCACTTCACCCCCTTCAAGTGCGACCGGACCAGGGAGAGCTTCTGTCGACCCCTCGCACCCTCTCGAGTGTGGAGAGGTCGAGCAGCTCCCGACCGACCGCGAAGTGGGCCCTGTTGACACCGAGACTGGGGCGCGTTATGGCGAACATACAGCGCGTCTCATGGCGAACACACGAGAGAGCTGTCCTCCCTCGAGCTTCGAGTGGTCTGGAGAGAGTGCAGTGTCGAGTGTGTGGCGCATGGGCGAGAAGCGATGAACGACATGTAGCTCTGTGTTGACCGTAGAAGCTCAGAGATGGGGGGATTCGTTTGGAGACTGGTACGGTGTCAGCCATCTTTATGGCAGATTCAGTGCGTGCTCACTTCATTCATACCGCGGTCTGTAGATTTCCTGTGAAGAGCACCGTAAACGAGCAGCCGTGTCAATATCGAGCGCGCTTATTTGATCGTCGTGAATCAGTATCATATCCTCATGACGTCAAAGGTCACCAACTGACCTCAGCTCTCCGTTCCCCTAAGATCGGATGTCTGATATTTGTTTAGTCAGTGCACGTCACATATGTGCACTCATGACTGGCTGATCTATGACGGAACTCGTATCCCTCTGCTGGTCTTTTCAAATCATGGTACCTGCGTGACTGCTTCAAACCGCTTACCACCGAGTCTCCAACCGACCTACGATGAGCGGTGCCAAGCAGTGACGACGATCACCATCTCAGCCTGGTTTCGTCAACCCCTGAACCCCGTCCATCCTAGGACTCGCTGCCGCCAGCGCTGCTTGGTCCTCAGTCCTGCACCGGTATTACATCACACACCGGGGCTCCCTGTTTATACGACTGTGTTCCGGCGCGACTGCACGGGCAGTCAGCAGGGCGCGGCGTGTTGTGGGGCAGCACGGCACGGTGGACCGACGGGCCGGACCGGGACGGACCGGACCCAAAGTGCAGTCCTGAGAGGTGCGGCGGTCGCAGAGGACAGCCACTGCACAGACCGGGACGACTGAGTCGATAACTTTGGTTCTTGGAAGACGCCCTGCCTGCCTACAGCGCAACTGTGAAGAAGAGACACTTTATCAGCGCAGTGGTGAAGCCACGAGCCAGGAGCCGTACCTCTGCCGCGCGGTTCGTCGCCCCGAGTTTTTGTTACTGCTGCGTTAGGACAGGTCTTTATGCGACACGTCGCGTTGCTGTCATGGGCGTTTGTTCCTGGTCTTAAGTTTGACAGAGCGAGCACTCGGAGACTTTCTGTAGGACATTCAGACTGAATCACTGACATTAGTTTACCGGTCTCTGTTGTCTAACAAACACCAACGCTGAAATGGAGTGCATATGACCTTTTTCTGGCTTATTAGTTGACTTCAAATTATTTCTGGCTTCCTTGGTATATTGTACATATATGTGAAGCACTTTGCACCCTTGACACCATTCCCGTCTTTTAGCCACCGTTGTCACAATATTGCGTGTGACACATTGATGGCTTCGCTAACCCAGTAACGAAGACCTATACGTGCGACGTGGTGCCCTCAAAAGACACCGCAGAAGCCCAGGCGCTGACGCAGCGGGAACTGAAACCCTGCTATCTTTTTGTTAGCACAGATGAGAATATGTAAACGTTACTGAAGCTGACTTTACGCGCATTGGCTAATTTGACTTAATATATTTTGTTATTAGACGCCTAAAAATATTGCTTTGTTTATGCGTTTGAATATTTATGGAAGGTAAACGCTGGGAGATTATCCCGTTTCTTTCATATGCTCCCGTGCTTTGGCTATGTCCGATTTTGATTTATAATTGTTCTCATTTTCCTCAGCCACTTCACATTCAGTCTCACCCAGTAGCCCTGTCTGGGTTCTAAATGGCGTGTTCCGCTCGTAAGCAGCACCGCTCGGTGGATTTATCTTACCTACAGAGGGTTCGAGTGTGAAGGTGGGCAGCCCTGGGCGTGTGTTTATACCTGCCAGCGACTCCCAGAGGCCAACAGAGGCGTAAATACTGCGCCTTACCACCTCACACGTTCCCAACCGCAGCCTCAGAACCCAGAGTATCTGCATACAGTCAGCACACAACACTGAAAGCCTAGCCACATAGCGAATATTAATCCGTTTTTCATTGAAATTTTAACTCACAGTTTATTTTGTCATGGTTAAGACATCATTGCGGTCACCTGGCTGGCTGCGTGAGACATCGCCTGCAGTTTAAACTGTTCTGGATTTGACCGAAGCAGAGTCCAACTTCAACTCCCTGCCCAGCCCAGTCCCACCAGTTGGCATGCCTCAGGTATCTCTCAGGCGGAAATAGACGCCGGTTTTTCGAGCGGAGGAGATGTTCGACCGTGACCTGGCCTGCCACAGGCGCTGCGTGAGGGGATGTGTGTGAGCTGGGAGCATGTCCCACGCCGTGCGGGGTCTCAGGGCACGGAATGTGGGTCCGGAGGTCATGGCCAGGTCGGTGATTAGCGTACAACGAACGAGAGTCGTGTGTACTGAGTCGTGTGTACTGAGTCATTGTTTCCAGAGTTGTAATTTTTTTTTCTTAGCCGCCACCCATTATCAGGTGACCAGGAGTGCCCCCTCCCTCTATCCCAGCGACACACAGAACCTTACGTTAACACCAGAATAACTTAAAATTTCAAGTCGCGGCACTCCCAGCTAGGAAATGAAATGCAACATAAAAGGCAGAAAAAGAGGGAGTCCAGGGTTTCCAGCGTACCAGTATGGATAAATAAGAAGCAAAGTAGTCAACACTGCAAACAGTGGTGACTGCCCTCTACTGAAAGCCCCTCCTCATTCACTCGCTCACATTCGTAACATTCATACATAGAAACCAATAGGAGAGAAAGGCTTGGTCACTGGGGAAGGTTAGTTAAGGGTTCTTGCATTAATGGCAAAATCATCATCATATCCTGGTCAAGTCATGCATGTGGGTCAGGTAGCCCAGACACTCGGAGCACCCCACTAAGCAAGGCTTGTTGTCGGGCGCTCCAAGTGCCCAGGCAGATAGGGTGACATGTCCAGCTATGTTGAAAAAACATATTAACACATTCCTGTGCACACCCTTGCGCACGTCTATCCTAATCACTCAAAAGTGATCAGGTACTGACATACAATGATTTACAGTATTACAATATATAGTTGATGCAGTTTTATGGGCGAGAACACGGAAAAGCACATAAACAAAACACTTAGAGAAAGCAAAAATACACCTACATATGCACGTACGCTTATACCTAGACAGATACATTAAGACAGATACATACACATACGCATGACTACGTATGCATACATACGTATGCATGACTACGTATGCATACATACGTATGCATGACTACGTATGCATACATATGTATGCATGACTACGTATGCATACATACACATGTCCCATGCACAGACATACCAGCATTAAGTAGGTATGCATTGCTTAGATTACTTTGCATAAGGTACATTAAGCTCAATAGTCAGTATTGATTTATATAATGATTTTTTGCTAGCTTTTTTATTGTGGTTTTGGCAAATGGCACAGACTGAACGTGAGGAAAGATCGAGGTCATGACATTGTTCCACACTCTAGGACCTGTCCATGACAAAGTGTGAGTTTTATATTTTTTGAAAGTGAATATCTCTTCAAAGTGTTTAACATTACGAACGTTTCTGAGTGAAGGATGAAATCTAAACAATTGGCCAAATCCATCTGGTAGGTTGTTGCATATTTTTCTATGCAGGATAAGTATCATTTGCTGATGGGCCACATCCTTAATCTTAAGGAGTTTTAGTTTTTTAAAAATTGGATCCGTATGCGCCATCATAGGTTGCCCATCTATGATTCTGACAACTCTCTTTTGAATTTTTTCAATTTTTGATAAGGTTGAAGAATAGGAATTGCTATATATAGGTATAGCAACAATAATTGGCATATGACAAAAATAGAGAATTGTAGAGTAATAATAAGTGTTCAGTGTTTAAAAAGTACCTCACTTTGGTAATAATACCAACGTTTCTACACAATGTGGTGTATAGCTTGTTAACCCGCGCCCTGCTGGGGGGGGGGTGTTTGAACACCCCCCCTTGTGGTTTTTCGCGAAAATCTCAAAAACGGCGGCGCGGAGCGCCGCCGTTTTTGGTACACCTTATCATACATCAATTCTACACATGTTTTGAAAATTTCAGACCAAGGTCATTCAAGGTCAGGTCACAAGGTCACTTAAAGTGACCTCACCTCATAAAAACTTTCAATGTCTGTCATAGCTACACCGAGTGACCGATCGCTTTGAAACTTTCAGCGATTGCTAAGGGCAATAACATGTACAAAATGTATATCTCAGAATTTTGATATCGATGACCTAAGGTCAGGTCAATTTTGCGACCTCGCCATTATAAGTCAATGGGAGAAAATTGAAATGCGCCTCTTTTGGATGCAAGACATTATAAACACTCCCAAACACCAAATTACAAGTGGTTTAGACACACTGAACATGAAAATGGTGTCCGTGACCCTTGTTTATGCCCTGAGGTCATCTTAGGTCACGAATGGTATCTAACAGTTTTTCGCAAATAACTTTTGATAGAGGCATGCTAGAGCGATGAAAACGCCTTAGATGTGTTCAGCTCGACGATACGGATCGACTGATATGCAACATGACCCTTTCCGGTCAGGTCATGCCCTTGACCTGAGGTCAAATTTTCAAGTTGACCTTTCAAGGTCAAGTTATAGTTCATTCGATGCGTCTTGACGAGAGGAACACGATGCCGGTAAAAGTAAGCTCGTACAAGGCTTGGGTCAAAAGTTATTGCAGAAAAACTGTTTTCGAAAAAATCGGCTATTTTTGCAGTTTTTGCCCCCTGCAGGCAAAACCGTTGACGTTAGGTCAAATCTGAGAGAATTACTCAGAAAGGGCGTTAATAGGGCTATCGAATGCGCTTTTCCGCGGCGCTGTAGCTCTATTGGTTCCCGAGTTATGCGTTGGCTTCTTGGAAATTTTCGACATTCGACCTGGAAATCGGCGAAATTTTGCCTTCAATGACCTCTGGTGACCTGACCTTTGACCTGACCAAAAAATTGACCGAAGTGATTTCGTCATTATTTTTGCCGCTCTTTCGAACGCCGCCTTCCGCGTATCGCTACGTGGCCCAGGAGCCGAGTTACAAGGGGGGGTGTTCAAACACCCCCCCCCCCCCAGCAGGGCGTGGAAATCCAGGACCCCCAGCCGGGCGCGGGTTAATATGAGTATTCCACTTAAGATCGTCATCAATAAACATACCAAGGTATTTTACACTTTTAGAATTTTGTATCTCTACTCCATCTAGTTTCAACTTTATTTCTTGTCGATCTCTTTTGTTTGAATATATCTGGTAAGAAGTTTTATCAGTATTTATCGAAAGCTGGTTAGCAGAAAACCATTCTGATATTTTGGGCATAATTGTGTCCACAGTTTCTTGTAATCTTGTTATATCTTCACATTCCATAAAGGCTGCCGTGTCATCTGCATACAAATATGCATTGAGGTCCTTGCTTATGCTTGGAAAATCATTTATATAAAGGATAAACAGGAGTGGCCCTAGGATAGATCCCTGAGGGACTCCCATATCAATTGATAATGTATTTGATCTGATGCTGTTTATCTGTACACATTGGGATCGATCACTCAAGTATGATACTATCATATCATATGCTTTACTTTTGATTCCGTAGCATTTTATTTTATTTAATAAAACATCAATATCAACTGTGTCAAAGGCTTTCCGAATATCCAAATAGAGTCCACATACAATATTATTTGCTTCAAATGCATTTGTGATCCTTTCCTGAATGAGTGAAATGGGCATGTGTGTGCCCATACATTTCCTAAATCCAAACTGATTTACATTTAGTATGCTATTTGTTGTCAAGTGATCGTCCAATCGTTTGTGTATAAGCTTTTCCAATAATTTGGAAATAACAGGTAGGAGGGATATTGGCCGATAGTTATTAAACTGCTGTTTATTCCCTGTTTTAAGAATTGGCTTCACAATAGCAAGTTTTAAAAGCTTAGGAAAGGTGCTTTCCTGCAGACAAAGATTCATAAAATGAACGATTTCTAACATGATGGAGGTATAGGTGGCTCTAAATATTTTCGTATTTAGTTAATCATGCCCTCCGCCTACCATATTCATGTTATTGACTATGCCTGCTATTTCTTCATCATTGGTGAGGTGTAATGAGTTCAAGTTATTGCCTGTAAATTGGGGTATATATTGCAATGGATCTACATCATTGTATTTTATTTCTTAATTCTTTTCCAATATTTGTAAAGAAAGTATTAAACCCATCAGCAATTTGCTGTGCTCCTTCAAGATCTCCGTCGGAAGTATGGAAGGTGTTTGGGATATCTGACCTGGCAGATGGTCCTTTGGTCATATCCCTGAGAATATCCCAAGTTTTCTTAGGGTCTGCATTTTTTAGCTGGCTTTTTATGTACATCCTTTTTGCTTCCCTTAAAATGTTATTAAGGGCATTTCTATATTTATTGTATTTTACAATATTTTCACGACTTGGATGTTTATTCTTTTGTAAAAATAGTACGTTTTTTTCTGTTAATGGAAGCTAGAATACCTGGACTAATCCAAGGCTTGATTGGGGTATTTTTTCTTGTGGGTCTATAGGTAACACTGTACATACCTATCTATCCCTGTTGTATATGCTTCTAATAAGGTTTCACAAGCAGTGTCTGGGTCAGTTATATTGGTAAAGCCGCGTAATGTAGTCTGGAGGTATGATTTAAAATCAGTGATTTTCCTATAGTCGAAAGATCCTATTCCTTTCCTTTGATTCTGTTTTTCCCCTGTGTCAATGTTGACTGTCAGGTAAATGGGAAAATGATCTGACAGTTCATCATAGATAATGCCAGCGCTGTTGGCAATATCTATATTGTTACAATATATGTTGTCAAGCAAAGAACATTTTTTATCCCCCTCTCTCGTTGTCATGCATATTGAAGGGAGAAATCCATACGAAGTAAGGATATTAAAAAATTCCCGAATGGATTCATCATTGTCAATTTCAAAAAGGTCAAAGTTGAAATCACCAGTGATAAGGCACGAACAGCGAGTTTGAGATCTAGAGAGTGATTCTAACACTGATTCAAGGAAATCAATGAATGCAGCTTGATTTACGTCAGGTGGTCTGTAAATTTGCGCTATGACTAGGTACCTTTGTACCAGGTAGTTCACATTTTATAAATAATGATTATGTGCCTTCCAAAACATTCATTTGGATTTTAGTACATGACTTTATGCGACTGTTACAAACATAAATGGCCACTCATCCACCATTTTTCCCTATCCTGCTTTCAAAGAAAGCAGAATAACCGGGTATGGTCCTCATGTTTTCAATATCACTATTGAGCCAAGTTTCGGACTTTTAATCTTTTGAAAGTTAATGCGGTGTTGGCAAAGATGAAGTTCTGCTTTAGTTGGATTATGAAAAATGCGTTCTTTCTCGAACCTGAGTTTGCTTACCTAGGGAATAAACTCCTGAATGATCCTGCAACAGCCTCGCGTTTACTCGAAAGTGCTATGCGCTACTGGAACAGAGGGAGTGCACAGTAGCAGGCTCTGAGAAGCAAAACATGGGGTTTAGTGACTTTTGCGGCCTCACCTGCGCAATACGACAATCCTCTACGTCACCCGCCAAGTTTGCAGATATCTGATGATGCTCAATCGACATGGAAAGTACAAACCGTGCCAAATTTTCCTCGCCCTCCTTGGTGCAGGGAGTGCAAAAAGAAGGTAGCGATCATAATCTAAAAATGCTTATGCGATCGCATTTTGGCATTGCTATCAACTAGCAGCATCATTCGACTCCGAAAATGAGACGTTTTCACCATTGATTGACATTATAACGTAATGTATGACTTAAGAGTCATGTTACGAGTCATGAGTCATGTTAAGAGTCATGAGTCATGTTAAGAGTCAAGGTGACATTATAACGCCTCTGCAAACCTTGTACACCTCTATCATTTGTGACAGAAATCCCCTGCATTCTTTGGATCCGAATATTTTAATTTATGGAACTTCCATCGGCCACCCAACAAGTTGCGCGCTTTTGACTGACGAATAGCATGTCTGCAGTTTTCCACTGAACCCACAGAACGCTGAGCAATGGACATGACCGTGCTACATGAAAGTCGAAGGCACTGAACATCGGAAACATCACCGATGTTCGCGTGTTATCTAGTTCCTGAATGCAACAGTGTCTGAAAAACCATGTCTGGAAATGATGCTAAGGCCAGACCTGGCATTTGACTGTCTATACCGATCGTTTCTGGGGCGGTGCGACCGAAATACCTCTAGGACCGGCGCTATGCAGCGTTGGCGGCAACTAACGCGTCCGTCCAACTCCAGGCCGCTGCCAACAATGATATACCTGGCTCGACCCGACCCCGGCTCGCTCGCAGCTCGGGAATCGCTCGCATATCGCGGCCGCTGGGATCAGAGATCGGCTAAAAACGCGCCGCACACTCGATTGAGTCGCTGGTTGAGTTCAAATTTCCTCACATTCTGAGATTGTGGTGACGATTGTATGTACTGCATGAAGTGCATTCCATTTCCCAGTATCGGTGGAAATTCGTGCTTGGGCATAAATATGTCTTACAAATATTGGCGATCTCGTTCGAGTTGGAATGGTGGCACTTTTATGGCCATTTTGAGGCATTATTCCGGTGGTGACTTTGCTCTGTAACATGTGGGAAATGTCACTCGTTGCAGCATTGATGCCTCAGTATTGTCACGAAATGTTCCAAGGCATTACCTTCATGCTTAATGGCTTTGGCTAGTCAAATGCACATATAAATTACTGATGCCTGCATGAGCCATGAGTTATTGCTTTTATTAAAGGTATGTTAATTTTCTTTTGCAAGGAAATCAACAATGAATACTTCCATCTCCTGTTGCTTGTAAGCAATAAATGAGAATAGAAACTGGCACTGATGTGACCGAGACAGGTAGCTGTCAAACAAAACACAAATTCCAGCTTAGTTGCATCTGTCGGGACTGCCTGTCCCGTCACCTGGTTCCCGCCCGTCAACTCGAGATCCCGCCTGCTGATCCCGACATCCGTGTCACGAAGGCAGTTTGGACGCATCATCGGTCTTACCAGACGTGGCCTACTCGCAGCCTATTCGCCTCTTAGATGCTCAAAACGTTTGCTGAATACTGAATAGGGACGATGTTATGGGACTGCACGCATTTTATTATGTGTATTGCGGTGCAGTCTACCCCCAGGCGTAGACTGCTAGTGACATCTAGCGGCAGCAATGCCAAAAATATCCGAACTGCTAATTGTTGGTATTAGTCATCGCCCGCGATGACAAAGACGGTTCCTGAACGGCTGATCATGAACGTCGTTGCGTGTCACTACCTCGCATGGCAACATGCGAGGTGAATAGTGCATCGGGGAATAAATTGTCTGCTAGAATAATGGATGACGCTCGGTGGCAAGCCGCCGCTAGGTGATGGGTAGTGCCGATCAAAGAATGCCGGCCGTTTTCGCTCTCGAGTGGCTCATGTATTCGGAACGGTCGCTCGGCGGAGGACTGATCAGAGGACCGCTCTGGCCTAGGGCGAGACCTGATCAGAATACTGGACCGGTCTGGTCACAGAGCAGGGGGCTGTTGCTGGCTGCTGTTCTAACCGGCGACCACTCCCGAGGCCTACTGGATCTGATTGACGGTTTGCAGCAAAGAGGTGGTGCTAGTTATGTAAACTCCGAGCGGCCATGCTGCCACCGCTGAGACGCTCCCACATGGTGATTCTTTGGGGTCATACTGACAGACTTGGGCCCAGTGGCCCCTGCACACAACGCGTCCGCAGGGCACAACTGAGGCTGACTCACCGCTGGCGACCGACCCGTCCCACATCGGCCGCTGGTGGGCGCCGGTGGGCGGTGCTGGCCTGTTGACACAACCCGGCTAAAACACGTCGGTACCGACACACAGCCGGCGGGGCGCCCGAGAATGCCGAGCTGCGAGGCGAAGTGGGAGCGGGCTCAGGACCGGAGTCGGATGTTGCGAGGGTTTCCAAGCGGCTGCAAGGATAGCAAATCTGAAATCAGTCCATGTAAGTCATTAGTGGTTATGGAACTTACTCAAGCCCTTTGGCTAGTTTGGCGACACAAAGTATTGAAATCACTGGAGCTCCATGTGTCGCCTCTCCCGCGATTCGTAAGCATGATAACAATTGGTTTTATGTAGCGGCGTGAATATTGGAGTGAGGAGGAGCCAGATCGCTCAGTTCCATGCCGCCTCTCCCCGCTCTGAGTGATGACAGTGCCAGTCGCGGCGCCCCCGTTGTCCAGGTGTGGTGCAGTGCGCCGCGTGGACCGGTTTTGCAGGGTGTCCGCGACACGGGGTGCGGGACAGAGCGGGGCAGAGAGCGGGGCGGGGCGGCGCCGGGGCCGAGCGGGCGGCTGCCACCGGCTGGTCTGGCCCTCCGCCAGCTTCCTACCTTCAGTGCCAGCCGTGTGAGCGTGTGTGAGGCCGGCCAGCGGACTCCGACGGTGCGGCCGGCGCAGGTGGCGGTGACGGCATGGTCGTGTGGGTGGCATGAGAGAAACAGTATGCGTTTTATCTGCATCTGAGCAGTGAGCAGTCACATGTCTGTCTGCATAGTGTATGGAAAGAAGGAGGGTTTGGCTCGAACGACTGAAGTCGTTTAAGGGCTCTCAAATCTCCCCTGACAGGATGCCAGCCACTAAGGATTCATGATCGACTGGCCATGAACATCCTGGCATCTCACAGTTACGACGTCATTATAGCCGGTGCCCTGTCAGGTTGGTGGGTTCGACTCGGTGACCTGACGCGTCAGAGGGCGGAGCAGCGCAAGTGGTGTCTGGCCCAGTCACGCTGTCAGATCTCACGCCGATACTGCTCACGACACGAACAGTTCCGCACTCGATTCTGGTTCGGTATCAGCCGATAATTTACCCACAGCCGTCTGCGGTGGGGTTTTTAGGGCGTTTTCGATATATTTTGCCAGAGTTTTTGCACAGATAGCAACGTACTTTATTTATGGGTTTGGAAATTCCCTCGCCTATTTGAAATCAACTGGAAGCCGATTGTAACTTGTGGGATTGGAACTTGGAAAGCCCTTTGCTGGCGGCGGAATCGCTGACCAGCGTATGAATTAGCTGCTTTGGTTGCTTTATTTCTCCTGTATATATCGCCTGTGTCTTTTATGCGCCGTACCGTTTGAAGTCCAGTTTTTGGACGTCAGGTGCGCCCACGCTGTGGGTGTAACTCAGTCGGTGACGGCGGCTTCCCTGCTCACGGAGCGTGCTATCGGCTTCATGTTGGCGTGCGGGGTGAAGTAGCTGAGCCCCTCGAAATTGTCGGGGATCTGGGTATTAGCATTATCTTTCACTGATATAGTGGACACGGTACATGAACGCTGCCAAGTGTTTCGGCGAACCCGCTTAAATAGTGAGTTTGCCGATCACATCGTCTCTAACGGGTTAGCGGAATGGAACGCAGCGCTTATAACTTCAGGCAGCGCGATGGGTATTGTATTGTATTGTATTGTACTTATCGTGGCAAGCCGATCCATCCGAAAATGGCTATTATTGGCTGCCGAGTCAGGTGAAACGAATGAGGTGGGCACAACATTACACACAACACACACGCATCACATTTGCACACATATTCACATTTGCGCCACCGCGCCGCTACACACTGGCCGGGTCGCCGTGTTGCTCACGCAGTAGGAGCTTCCGATACTCCCTCCGAAAGAGCCTGTGACCGAGATTGCGCAGCGCCTGAGGCAGAGCGTTATACTGCGATACAGTGGCGTATAGGAACCGGCGGCGCCCGGATTCCGTTCTAATCACGGGTAAATCGAGCAGGTGGGACTGACGCGTGTCACGCCCATGCACGCTACACTCAGAAAACACTTTGAGAACGTTTTTGAATAAGGGCTCATATGAGTGCCAAAACAGGGCTCAAATCTGTATGATTTTAAAATCGGTATCAGTTAGGCGCCCTTTTCGGGCTCAAAGTACATTAGCCCCGAAAGCGGCTTCAGTTCGTCTTCCTTTTCGGGCTCAGTTCGTCTTCCTTTTCGGGCTCAATTCGAGCTGCGTTTTAGGGCTCCATACGACATTCCGCCATTCCGTCTTTTGCTGTTTTCAGTGCCATGTGTTGGTGTACCTACCGCCGTGATTTCAAAATGAATGGTAAGTTATTAGTTATCAGTTATCGCTATCTTTTAGAAAAAATCAAGATGTTGATGCTCATGCCATTTTAATCCCTTATCAATTAAAATTGTGGTGGCATTTGTTCAGAAAAGGTCTGATCTACAATTGTGGCGCCGTTGATACGAATACGCACGGGTTTGATTATTCGTTTTTCTTGTATTTGCGCCACATGAAAGCATCATATCTGGATTCAGGATGTTAAATAGTGTAAGAATGTGCAAAATTTTTGTCTGGTTCTTCGTGATGATGTGATTGAAGCAATGCTTTCAAGGGTAGGTAAGGATTTTGTTACTTGTTCGTAATGGTTATCTTGATGCTCAACTAAAATTAATCCTAACCTTGCCTACTAACCTATTAAGTTAAACTTAGTACCAATACCTACCAACCTACAACCTATTTGGATCTTTCATATACTTATAACATGCTGCTGCTTCTGCTAACATGCTGCGGAATGCTGGTTGACATGATGGAATGCTGGTATCACAGTGTTCCATGTTTCAGAATTTTAGGTGAATAACCACACATGATGGGAAAATATTTTCATCCTAAAAATATGACAAGTGGCTTTATTTCATCTTTGCTAAAAAAATATGTCAAAAGTTTGATTCAACAGCCAGCTGCCAGGTTACGCATGACTTGACAGTTGATGCATCTACTCTACATCATTTCATTTCAGATCCTGTGAAGGTTCTGACAAAATCTGAGGTAAAAAATGGCATTATGCAGTTTTGCGGAAAGACTAAATCTATCTCATTTTGTCTTCAGATTTTTTTTTTGTTGGGACACCCAATTGAAATCCAATTTTAGAACACTGTGACACCATGCCTGTGTGCCAAGTAAGAGGAAGGGTCTACAAGTATACATCAAGATAACCAATTATGGACAAGTTGAGACTTGAGTCATGAGCTCTTATTTGTGGTTACAATACCTTCAACTGCATGATTTTGCACAACTTCCATACAGGCATCCAGACTGGAAAAGGTTCAAGTCCATACTTATTCTGGTGCTTGAATATGGCAGTTCAAAGATGGAAGGCATATGATGCTACAAAATGAAAAAAGTAATTCAACTTACAAAAAAAATAGGTATTCATATCTATCCTAAACTAAACTAACCTAAACTTACCTAACCTATTACCTAACCTAATCCAACCCAACCCAACCACCCCAACCAGCCCAGCCCAGCCCAACCCAGCCCAGCCCAGCCCAGCCCAGCCCAGCCCAGCCCAACCCAACCCAAAACCTACAGTCTAAAACCTAGAGCTAAAACCTGCAGCCCAAACTGGAAAACATCCATATGGTACGCCGGACGCCCGTGAAGCCGTCATGCGCCGAAGTTCGGCGCAAGCTATTTTGCAATTTGCGCTGAAATTTCTGCATTATTTGCGCCGAAGGTTAGTGCCCTTTTGCGTCAAAATTAAGCCACTTATACAAAAAGCACGTTTACATCTGCTGGCCAAGGTTTTATAAACCAGACAGAACGCTCTGGGCCTTAACCACTCCTGACTCCCATGTTTGAGCGTCCAAATTAGTTGATGTTTCCATGGAAGCTGAATACCACAATACGTGTAGCGCACTGTAGCATCGTGCCGTGAAATAAGGCTCGGGACGGAAGTTCCGGGGTCACGAAAATTGGTGTGGCGGTGTTGTCGCGGCTGGCGGGCGCCAGCAAGGGGTTTAAGTTTACGACACCACTCTTGTTTCAGGAGAGGTGTCAGCGATTCGAGACTACTTGGGCATGCGGGCAGCGGGGTCGGCGTGGCTGCCTGCGGCTGCGGCCACACATCTTGGCGTCCTGGAGGCGGAGATGCTGATGGTGGCATGAGTCATCACTGGCTGCCCGATTTCCATGCTCCAAGACTCGCCGTGAGGGCCGAGGCGGGCGTCGTGCCGATGGAGAGATGAGGAGGGATGCGCTGGCATCGCGCCTACTGGCGAAGGCGCTCTCCCTCCCGTCGGAGGACCCGCCGCGTCGTGGCGGAAGCCCCCCCCCCCCAACCGTGACTGAAGTCAGTGACCGGCTGGAGAGAGCGCGGGGGAGCGGTGTGGGACCACTGGAGTGGCGCTGCCCGCCGAGGCGCGCTTATCCACGAGACTGCCCCCGTAGACGCCAACAGACGGCGTCACGGTCCACCTGGACCGGCTGCCGATCGGGGCGTCCGCGACAGCGAGGAGGAGTGCTGCGGAGGCGTGCCTGGGAGCGCTCCCCCAGCGTGCGACGTGGGCCTGGGTCGACGGGTCTGCGACCGGGGGAGTAATAGGAAGGCGGCGCTGGGGTCCTCACCGAGCACCCAGACAGTACAACATTGGTACTGCGGGAGGCGGCGGGGAGGATTTGCTCCAGTTACCGATCTGAGATGGTGGCGCTCAAGACGGCAAAGCAACATCTCCTGGAGCACCCGTCCTTCGAGGAAGACCCCATAATCATTTGCTCCGACTCGCAGGCGTCGCTGGCGACGCCACGAGGTGGACAAGTGGCCCAGACACCCCCCCCCCTCATCCCCTAGGTGCCGGCATCTGGGAGTATATGATGGCCCTAGTGGCTGTAGGGGGCCGAATAATCCACCATTGAAGGAGGGCGGCGATAGCCCGATTAAGCTTGGCGTCCAGTGGAGCCTCGGCTCTATCATGGGCATTGGGCAAGGACTCTGCGAGCACCCCCGTCTCCTCCATCTTCGACGGCACTCCAGTCAGAAAGCTGTCCCCACCCGAGTTTCCCAGCAGCATGGGCCACATGAAACCGAACAGCGCCGAGCCGCTCGACGCTGAGGACCAGGCGAGAGTAACAGTGAAAAGGTGAAACGCTCGAAACGGCGCGCGCCGCCGGCCGAGGGCGCCGAGCCGGCCCAGGCCGGCTGCGGGTCAAACAGAAGCCGTCTCCGCGGCGGCCGCCCAGTGACAGCGACTCGGACTGACGTCGAGGCACCGCTGCCGCCTCCGCCGACCAACCCGCCGCCCAGCAAGGGCAGTTTGAAGGCGGCTGCGCCGGTGAAGGTGGCGCGGCCTGGCAGGGGCCGCGGCCGGCCCACTCCCAGCTACCCGTCCCGCGAGGTGCTCAGTACCACCGACTCGTCCGATTCTGAGGCAGCGCCGTCGGCGGGCCGCCGCCAGCAGTGACGACGACCGGCTGGCGGCGTTCGCGCGGGACTTGTCCGACTCCTGGTACTCGGACTTGCCGCCCAAACTGGACGCCGGCGGCGTGAGCACCAGCAACGCCAATAAAAAGTCCACCTTCATCCGGCTCTTCTCGCACCGTGTCAAAAGGACTACGCCGCGCGGCCGGCCGGCCAACTCGAATGAGCGCAGCGAAGGGCACACGTCCCCGACGGCGGCACTGGCGCCTCCCGCCGCGCCGCTGCCGGCGTTGCTGGCAACGCCGATCCAGGCCCATCGATGTCTACTGTTTTGTTGCCTACGTGCCGCTGCCGCCGCTCAGCCAGCACAATGGCGTGCCGGTGTTGCGCTGTCGGATCGAAAAGCGGCTCGTGCAGCGGACGGACGGGTGCGGCCCGCGCGATGAGCCGCCGCCGCACACCGAGCTGCGCCGCGCGGACGTGAAGGTGGAGCTGGCAGCGGCCTGCTCAGTCCCCTCAACGGCGTCGACCGGCTCTCCGGCGATTTGCGGTCAGAAACGCCGCCGCTTCTGGGACCCTGCACCCTGGGACCAAGGTGTCAGAGCGCGGCGCTGCCCGTGAGACGTTAAGTTAGCACAGGCAATGTCGTCTGCACTCCTTGCAGTTCATGTTGAATACACAACCATGTTGCGAAGTAGTAGGCGCCGGGTTTTTCAGTTCATATAACTTTTTCCCTGGCTATTACACCCCACAACCGAACACTGACACCTTGCACAAGTATGACTGTGTGTATGAATGTTAATAAATACATGAACCAATGTTGTGTTTTCGGTTCCAGTACCTTCTTTGGGCACCTCGGCAACAAGTAAGTAATTCGTTAGCTTTGCCACACCTAAGATAGTCTCCCACGTTGTTATTTGCTCCCGGGTTAACATAAACCGGTTTAACGTAACTTTTGCATCCCGGCCAAAATTGCCGGGTTAACTGTCCCACCGCTCGAGACTGGCGCTAGGCTGGCCGAGCAAAAAAAAGTTTGTCCGCGGCTTCGTCTTATTCGCAGCTGCTGGACACGGGGAGGGGGAAGGAGGGGCTGCATCGGACGAAAAGCGATGAGGTGAGCCCTAATATTGGCTTCACCACACAATTTGAGCCCTCAAACTGGATTCAGGTGAGCTCGAAAATGGGGATCGGGCTGAAAACTGGTTTCATAGTGAGACTAGTTTTAAAGCTTGACACCGATAATGGGTACTGACTGAGCTCTGTTTCTGCGATCAATGATATACCGATTAAAGGGATCGGGTTGAGCCCTCAAACTGGATTCAGGTGAGCCCGAAAATGGGGATCGGGCTGAAAACTGGTTTCATAGTGAGACTAGTTTTAAAGCTTGACACCGATAATGGGTACTGACTGAGCTCTGTTTCTGCGATCAATGATACCGATTTAAGGGATCGTATGATCCCATGTGGCGTTGCTCAGAAAGTATTCTCGAAATGTGCTGTCTGTTTTGAATATGGTACATTAGCCCGAAAACTGGTCTCTGAGACCGAAAATGGGGACACTGTTTTCTCAGTGTACCTCGCGACACAATCGCGTTGGATAGGGCTTCGGGCTCTCCTGTCTCGAGGATTTTCTTTAATAGCGTGACAGACTGTAGACGCCACATATTCTCGGCCGAGAGCCACCGCAACTCTTTCAGCACTTCGCTTACATGGTCATACTTCCGCTTGCCCGACACAACACGAGCACCGAAATTGATAAGCCGCTGGAGCCGAGACATCTGGGTGACACCACATCCACCATAGACAACAATGGCGTACCGGATCGATGAGACTACTAGAGCCTGAACCAGAGTGGCCAGCGTACTTTTCGGTAGGTAGTGCCTACTGTGACTCAGGCCGCTCAGAATACCGGTGCATCGGCGGGCTACATCAGTCACATGATTTGAGAAGGTCATGCTCTCGTCAAAAGTGACGCCGAGGTTTTTAGCTGAGGACGTTCCCACAGTAGTGGTACCCATGAACCTGATTTCTATCGGGACTAGTTGACGAATTTGCTGCCTTGTGCCCAAAACAATGATCTGGGTATTTGATAATGCTGATAATGCATGGGAAGATTGGTATAATGTCCGCATTTATTCTTCCCTTAGGCTTGATGTGAAAAAGTCTGAAGCTGTCGTTGCAAATCACGCTGAACTGTCGATAAAATAATAGCATCGTTTACGTGTTAATTAAACCTATGTAGGATATGCGTGCTTGTGACACTCGTGCGAAAACGTCGCATACAGTATGCACAGCACTCAAAGATCAAAATCAAATTACCATGCAATGCGAAACTGAGTAGCCAATGATGGCTTCAAGTGCACAATGCACAATCGCTCCTGAAATAAGCAGCCAATCTTAGTACACTCTGCCTACCCCTCGCCACTCTTTGTCCGCAACTCGGGTCCAGTTATGTTGTCTGTGGCGTTTATTGACATCGTTTATCTTATCAGAGTGGGCACTTTGCAGCGAGGGACGCCACAGTTGTCATTTGGTGCAGGCAGTAGCAAGAACAGCTGCGAACCGTATCCTGCAAGGGCGTGGTAACAGGATATTTTGTGCTGTAGTGTTGCGCACATGTCGGGTCTTATTAGGCTCATCCACAATTAAAACCGAAGGCTGCCATGGGCTAGTCGCAGTTAGATTGGGATTCGTTCCTGGAAACGAGACCGGATTTGGTACGCCTCTGACTAGGATGCACACTGACACACTGAGTTTGTTAAAAAGCGTATTCATCCATGCGCTATTGAGATATCAGATAACCGCACGAACTTTAGAGTAGATTTAAGTTTCACACAAGTCACATAAGGAACAGCAAATCAATTCATACCAATGGCCTCTATGAACCCTTCCATGTTTCATCCTGTGCGTGTCAACGAAGAGATCAGCTCCCCGCTCTCGTCTTCGCGTGCCCGGTCATTGACCCGTGGCAGCACGTGCGCCGTGAACCCCTTCCGTGACCGGGTGGCTGTTCACTGTTCACGGCTCTTTCCTTTGCGGGGAGTTTAATCCGGGACCGGGATGACCGTGCACACACCGGGCGGCTGTTTTATCGAGGCGCGTGCGTACCCCTCATCGAGCTTCCGGGTGAAGGGATGTGGCGGATAGGCTAAGATGTAGGGTCTAGGGAGGTCGTAAAACAGCCTTTATTTGACGGGTGTGTGTTTAGTTTGATGAAAGAAGGCAGCGGAATGTATTCCTCAACAGATTTGAGAGACATTTTGCCTTCATATTGGTAGGATGTGCTGTAAAGCTTCAACTTGCTAACTGTGACGGCGAACAGCTGTTCGTTCGCTTCGATTGAGCTTATAAGTCCCGTTCCCGGGTTATATGCATAGCCATTCGACCATCTTATCATGCCTCGAACTGTGTCATGATATGCATTGCCGCGAGCGTGTCGATGTCCATTTGTCACCCAAGTGAAGGGTGCAATATCGCACATATCATAGGTATCGCATTAGTTCCGGAATCTGTCAGCCGTTCACCGGGCACCGCTAACCGTCTAGCCTCCCCAGCCCTCCCTCCTCCCCCCCCGCGCGGTCTGTCTTGTCACATTAATGCTGATGCTATGAACCCGTGCCTGCATCGGTGTGTTATCAGGCTGGACCTGTCCTCATACCGTTATTTCTCCTCTGTTTCAGTCCGAAGAACGCGCTGGTGGTTCGGACCCAGCTGTCGGTGCGGTGTCACGCCATCATCGGTAAGTTGGTGTCTCGTTTTTTTTTTCTGACCGTGTCCTGGTTATTTCCAGCTCCAGTAGGTAGGTGTCAATAAAACAAAATGGTCGAGCCATGTTGAATAAAAATATATTTCGGACATGCTGTCTTGTTTCATGATGCCTGTAAAGCAAAGCCTAGGTCACTCTAGGTCAATTTGTACCGTCTTTTCGTTCGGTTAGGATCAAGAGTTTCTCACAACTTCTTGGCTGCTCTTAATGATGGGTGGGATTGTAGCCAAAATATTACAGGCTATATCGGTGTAAAATATTATAAAAAAAAATCTTTATGGACGTAAATTCGTGGCGATAGACGTCAGGACGGCCGAGCGGTCCAAGGCGCTGCGTTCAGGTCGCAGTCCGGTTCTCCGGGCGTAGGTTCGAATCCCACTTCTGACAGCCTAGTTTTAATGTCAGGTCATCTTTGCCCCCTCCCCGCCTCCACGGGGGGAGCAAGACTTCACGACCGCACTGCGCACTTCGTGGATGTGTACTGTGTAGGGAAGAAGTGGCTAATAAGCGTAAACAGGCGACAACGTTGGCTTCAAAGTTCAACCTACTTCATTGAGTTCATACCCTAAGACTTGTCTCATATTTCGATTTCCAGAACGTTTTGAAATATCCGTAGGTATGGTCGATCACAAGCGTTCCTAGTGAAAATTCAGCAGACCTAGCCGCGCGGTAACTGGATAACAGCAGTATGCGCCGGTGCGATATCCGTGGTGGGACTGTAGCGCCAAACAAGCTCGGCTTATGTCGACAGACGGGCCCGAACCGCTGACACGTGATCTGTCGGTGGCGGGGGACGCTGGGAAACGACAATAGTAATACAGTCGCCGCCGACAGCGACGTCACGTGACGACACAGGCGAGCTGCTTGGGGAGTGCAGAGGGTATATACTCGAGTACCGGGGTGAGATGACACCGGAGGCAGACGCCAGATAGACATGCTCGGGTCTGTTTGGACGAGACTGGAAATCCTCACGGCGTCGAAGTATGGTTTCACACCGAGCAGTAGGTATGATTTGTTCGTTTCTTTACGATAATTACAAACTACAAATTCAGCACTGAAAAATGTAAAAACTGAGGCTGCATTTGAATGGTTCTTCTTTCCATTTGCACCGTAGTCCAAACCGACAGCCGTCATATGCCAGCGAACAAAAAGTTAGGTATCGGCTTCAAAGAGAAATGGTGGATTCCTCATTTCCCGTGACCCGGCTTCAAAGAGAAATAGTGGATTCCTCATTTCCCGTGACCCGAATGGGTCATGAAATCAAACGCTTCCCTTTGTCTTGGCTCACTGTTTCTGACTCCCTTCACAGTATTTTGTTTTGGAATTTTTGCTTCTGCTGTGAGTGGGTCGTGACTCTGGTCTGAAAGGCGACCGCTTTCAAGATACAAGTCACTTTCTCACTCTTATCCATTTTCACTTTTTTTCTTAACATCCGACTTGTGGTTTGCAGGTATGGCATGTAGAATGCTACCTAACCTGTTTCTGGTCTGTCCTTGAGAAGTGTTTTGCTTCCTTATCGTGGGAATAAATCGTCTAAATGCCCCGGCAACGCCGTCAGGGATGGACTCTGCTAAATGGTTTGCAGCCACAGAAGCTCTTTGATCACGGATGTCGGTGTGAACTGACGGTAATCGGAACATCGGAGCTACCGCCGCGGGCAGTACTCCATTCCCTAGGCTGAGAGTTGCTGTCGGAAAAACGTCTTTGAATTATTTATTTGAACGTTAGTGCCCGATTAAATTATGTAAGGACAATTGTATCTCTTATTTTTTGGAGTTTGATGCGTATCTTTTGACAGGGTATGTTGCTCTTATGTGCCTTTGAAACGAATACAACGAATACAAATACAAACGAATACATGTAGATTTAATTGTTGAGAAAGTTTTTATTTATCGAGGCTCGTCTTTCTGATAACATCGCTTTTTCCTGACCTCTGCGATCGTCACATGCATCGGATGTCCTCAGCGGACGCTCTACGAACGCTGCAACGTGGCGACTCCCTATCCCACCTTCCTCTCCTGTAACCCCAGCACCCGCTTATACCCCGCGCGCGGTCATTAGGGCATCCCGAACCATCACCTGTCACCATTCACTGCCGCCCCGGGCCTCATCCAGGTCACACCTGCGGCTCAGCCGCTCTGCCGCCGTCACTGGCGCACTGACACGGCAACATCTGCTGCCTGCGCCCCGGCCGGCCGACTGTCTGCCCCACTGGGCACTGCTCCGACCCCGTCCCTCCCTCCCCGCAGTCTCCAGCTCAGCTCAGAGACGGTCGGTTTGGATAGTATAGGATGAGCTGGCGCTGGCACATGTTGTTGAGGATGACTGTCGTGCCTCAGAAAATGTTCACGAAGTGTGGAGGGAAATGACAAACCATGCCACATACCTAACTCAGATTCTGAGCTACTATCAAAGAGCTACTATCTAATGAGCAAAACATTTCGGATATATCTCTGCGATACACCGTTCCGTGCTTTATCCTCAGGATACTGAAATCCTTCTCCCTCACGCCGCAACCCCTCTCCGGGCTGGACAGGCAACTTTATCTCATGCGGGCTGCTCCCTTGGAGCGGCACCGCTGCTCCCGAGGGAGCGCACCCCGTAGCCGGGTGCAGTGAGTACCTTGGGGCTGATCGGCCTGTCCTTCGGGATGGGCTCAGCCCCGGTGACTCACTAGGGTGCCTGCCCAGACCAATGTCTCCCCCTGATTCCTAACATCCTTCCGGCTCTGAAATGGTCCAATTGGACCGAAAGGGCCTAACCCAACAAAACAAACAAACAAAATCTCTGCGATGGGCCTAGTTTATAGAGCAGCCGAAGGGCGTGTCTTTGGGAGATTGTCTCTGGTGTTATGTTCCCCTGAGGCCGCCGCAGTCTCCGTGAAGTGCCATTTGTCCCGGTCCCTCGGCGGCTGCAACCGAGCCGCTGATGATGCCTGCGATCGCAAACGCTGCAGACAGATGTGCGCCAAGGTTGCGGGCGGGGGCGGAGGTGGGGACGGGGGCGGTGCTGCCGTCTGATCGCCGGCACGTTTGTTTTCAAACGCGAGCTCCGGCGACCGCTCCGCTGGGCTCTGAGCCAAGACGGCTCCTGCACTGGAGGCACGAATGTGCGAGACCGCCTCTGACGGGACGGTAGCATAGGCTCGGAACGTGAGTCAATATTTGACGAGGCGATTAACCGATGGTGCTGTTATGTTTCAGAAAAGCTGCTCAACTCTCAGGACAGGGACCTGCGCAGGGCGCTCTTCTCACTCAAACAGATATTCCAGGTGCGTTTTCAGTAAGCTGGTTAATGCGTCACACCTGAGATAAGGGAAAGGACACTCAAAGTAATCATGTGGAATGAACGAAGTCCGTGTTGGATTAGTTCTGTCACCTGACAGTCCACGATGCATGCTACATACATATGAAACAGATAACAGTCCTCTCAATTCCTACGAGCCTCAGACATCCAGTTTCTGGGACCCACCGAACGGTAGTTCTGTGAACTTGCACCGTAGAACACCTAGTGTCGCCTTATATCGGAGACAATGTCTCTGTGTCGACACCTCATCTAGAATACGGTCTGTATCTCTGTCCCATCAGGCTGAGAGTAACGGGTCGGCCGTTCCCTGGGTGTCTGGGAAGGGTCTGCGTTCATCACTTTGTCAGAATGGGGCTTGGTGCATGAGTGTGTCAGCCAGCACCCTCTGCCTGGGCGCAGGCAAACCCACTATGCATACAATGACTAGACTTTGTTCTACAACACTAAGCTCACGGCCATGACGCTGACTTTGGTGACAAGTTTTATACGGGATTTAAAGCTCCCCGAAAATCGAGGCCTTAACTGCGCAAGCATGGTTTATGGTTCGGACCAGGTCCTGGTCTGGGTTTGGATAACGGCGTATTTTTGTCGACTCGACGCTACTGAATCTGATAACATACGTCAGATTACGCGTGTGAACATTAATTGTGCACAGCGAACATTGCCAACTTTCTGTCACATCAGTAAATCCGTAAAACGGTTGATAAACACCTCGTATATAAATAACTACGCCATTTATACTAACGTTGCTGGTCTATTTCAGGACG
The DNA here is from genome assembly GCF_019059575.1 of Amphibalanus amphitrite. Classification (NCBI taxonomy): domain Eukaryota; kingdom Metazoa; phylum Arthropoda; class Thecostraca; order Balanomorpha; family Balanidae; genus Amphibalanus; species Amphibalanus amphitrite. Next base: position 1,565,642 of record NW_024881531.1, on the reverse strand, counting down.
ACAAGGATCTTGTTCACGAGTTTGTCTGCAACGATGGCCTCGAATGTCTCATCAAAGTGGGCATGGAGGCTGACCAGAAGTACCAGAACTACATTTTACGAGGTGAGCCCGCCCTTCCCTCGGCCAGGGCTGTATCTCCCACCCTGGGCGGAACTCTTGATTTGTGTGGAGGGTTGACTCTGTAGGAAGGAGAACGGGGAGGGGGCGCTCTCGTCGCGACACTAAATAATTGGATACAGGGCGGCAGCGCTGTGTTTTAAACGGCGCGGTTTGTCTCCTTACCAGTATGGAGACACGCTGGGTCTTAGCACCGGAACTGCGGCGAGGAACAGACCGGGATAGATGTGGTAATTAGCTGCGTCCGGCGGTGCGATATGTTGCGATAATTGTGGATGGATAGGTGTAGTGGAAGAGAGGGCCTTGTCAGTCGCCGCCGCTGCAGCTGTACTGAGCTGATCTGACCCGTCCGGTCGTGAGCTGGTCTAATGGTCCCGATGGGTGGGCGCCGTTGATAGGTATAAGGAAGGGATCAGGCGGTGGGCGGGGAGAGACGGACACTCAACCGCCCCAGTTGGCGGCTGTGAGGTCTCCATCCCGAGCCGCTCACCAGGCGGTCCTGTTGTTCTTGTTGCGACCGAGGGTGATTGGTGAACCGCTCAGGTCTGGGGTGACGGTCATCTGTTGAGGGCGCACCCCGTGGTCCGCTGGGTCTCAAGAGGCGTTGATCAATGACTGGGTTTCGATCGAATCGGTGTTGGCGGCGGCGACAGATTGTTAATCGTTAGTCTGGATCGGAGCGAAAACACGTGCCCACAGATGTTTGGAATAAAGTCACGTTTCGTTATCGCAGTGAACTATTTGAAATATTGCTGACAAGTTGGCTTAGACTGCCACCTTGCCACCTTTGTGTGTCTGTCTTTAATGCTGCTAGACGTGACTGACATTCTGTTTTTTATGATTTATCTCCTTCCGAGTGGTTATGGCATCGAAATGCCTGGACGTGTCCGTTCTGTCTTTTAAACGGTATGCTCGAGAAATCCGATGTTTAATGAGTTTTGATCCTTCTTCAATTAACTGTATCTATTTGTTCCACTAAAATACCAACTTTTAACCATGTCTGCTAGCTGCCTCAATGGTTCCTTACAGCCTAAAAGTGTCGTATATTGCTGACATGCAGTGACCACACCGCCCCTTTCCGTAGCTCCTGGTCAGACGAATATGCTACGTCTGAAAACGTCTCATTGACCGTGCCTCCCCCCGCAGCCCTCGACCAGCTGAATATGCTGTCCCTGGGCCTGCCACTGCTTACCATACCTCCTCCCGCAGCTCTCGGTCAGGTGATGCTGTACGTGGACGGCATGAACGGTGTCATGGAGCACCCGGAGACCATCCAGTGGCTGTACACGCTGCTCGACTCGCAGTACCGCCTGGTCGTGAAGACGGCACTCAAGCTGCTGCTCGTCTTTGTCGAGTACACGGAGCCCAACGGACTGCTGCTGGTCAGAGCCGTCGGAGCCGTTGACAGGGAGAGAGGTGAGGAGAGGCAGCCAGTGGGAAAGAGGAAGGGATGACGGAATTAGGAGCTTTAGGTTGTTTTGTTGTTAACATTAAGTGGATTTATGAATTAATTGCCAGAGGTCATGACTAATGTACGGTATAACTAAATTTAAAATGGATGTGAGTCATTCATATTCCGTAGTCTCATTGTTTGTTACCTTGCCATATGACTCTTCGGTCTGACGTGACCAGACCTGACCTCCCCTTCCCTACAGGCCGGACGCCGTGGCACGGTCTGATGACCCTCTGAACTGACTCCCCCCCCCCCTCAGGCCGGACCCCATGGCACGGTCTGATGACCCTGCTCAAGTCGTCGGACGCCGCCGATGCCGAACTACTCGTGTTTGCCATCACACTGATCAACAAGGCGCTGAACGCTGTGGACGACCAGTCGGTGTTCTACGACAACACCGACTGGATCGAGGAGCTCGGCATCGAGGCCGTTACCAACAAGTGAGCAATGAGGAGGGCCGGGACTGGGTCGGTGGTATTGGGGTGATTGCGTATGATGGTATTTGGCACTTGATTTTGGAATCTGAAAGCTGTGGTAAGGTGGGACAGAGAAAGAGTAGGTTTGTTACAGCCGATAGAAGGAATGCTGGAGCTCGCGTCGTTGCAGCATGCACATTACACGGCCGTTCGACCTCTGATATGTGACAGGTCACATGGTTATAGTCAACGTCGACCACGTGACCTGCTGCGGTGACCGCTGCGGTCGGACGCACCAATCACGTGTCCGCTCACATCCCGTTGAAGGCCGTAGTGCGGTGAGGTGTTTGCCACGGGTGTTTCCTTTCCGTCAGCATACCCGACACGACTCCACGCGGTCAGTGCAGTCAGCAGGACTCCGTGATATGTCACGGTCACGATCGAATCGCGATGACGTTATCGTCACGTCCCTATGACGTCACGTTAGGCCAACTATGCTTACGTCATTATGATGTCACGTCAATAGCCGTCCACTAACGGTGATCACATCATCGTTTATCACTTGAACGCCTCAGCCGCGTCCCTATTGCGTCACGATGCCGTGCTGTTCAGTGTGCTGTGCACTGTGCACTGTTGTGCACTGACGCGTGCGGTGAAAACGACCCACAGGATGTGTGATGATGCTGCCCTGAGCGAGGTGTGATCTATCCGAGTTAGTGTGACAGCAGGCTCTCGGCTCTGTTTGTTTGTTTACCGGACAGATTACTGAGGTCGATCGCGTCACTGCGAGAGAGCGGCGGATATTGAATGTCGGAATGGTTTGTTAATCGTTTGTCACATTATGCGGCGTACAAATGTCCAAACAAGGTGGCTGAATTTTTGAAATGTTTAGAAGCGCCGTTATTTATTATGCTCACTAATAGGTCGAAATCGGTGTCCAAATGTAGGGTAAGGGCGGGTAAGAGGACGCGGGCGATAAGAGTACGCATCAGCTGTTTCGGTTGCCTAGCAACGCGGGTTTGTCGAGTTCATGAAGTGACATGAAGCCGCCAGTACGTGAGTTCTCTATATACCGTGAGTACGTGTTTGTCACCAACGGAACGTGGACGTTGTGCGGCGACGCTGTTGAGTTTAAGGCGATGAATATTATTTTGGAGGGTTACGATCGTTACGATATTATTATGGTATGGTACAATAATTTTGATACTTGGCAGTTGAGATGAGGTACATTTTCGTGATTGTTGTGGGAAAGTTGTGAGGTTTTCTGGAGAAATACTGTGCAGTGCAATTTTCTGTTTGTGAAGTTTTGCACAATGTTTCGGGGTTGTTTTGTGCGCGAATTGCATGTAGGGTAAGAGTACGCACTGTTCATGAGGGTAAGAGTACGCAGAATTATACATTAGGGTAAGGGCGGGTAAGAGTACGCGGGCGATAAGAGTACGCATCAGCTGTTTCGGTTGCTTAGCAACGCGGGTTTGTCGAGTTCATGAAGTGACATGAAGCCGCCAGTGCGTGCTTATCACCAACGGAACGTGGGCGTTGAGCGGCGACGCTGTTGAGTTTAAGGCGATGAATATTATTTTCGAGCGTTATGATATTATTTTGGTATGGTACAATAATTTTGATACTTGGCAGTTGAGATAAGGTACATTTCCGTGATTGTTGTGGGAAACTTGTGAGGTTATCTGGGGAAATACTGTGCAGTGCAATATTCTATTTGCGAAGTTTTGCAACGTTTCGGGGTTGTTTGGTGCGCGAATTGCATGTACGGTAAGAGGACGCACTGTTCAGGAGGGTAAGAGTACGCAGAGTTATACATTAAATCGAATATACAGAAATATAAAATTATTAATCTATCGCTCAATGACGTTTGTTTTGTAGGTATATCATCAATGGAGCACTGTGATGCAGATGCGTACCCGAAATTCTTCCAAATACGAGTTATTCTCCCTTTTGATTGTGCATTTTTTTAGAAACACACGACATGATTATTTCCTGATTTATAGACTTGAAAGATTTATTCTATGTTTTTCTTTTTGGATACAAGAATTAACTTAAATGCCTTCTGAGTTTGAAGTTAAGCATTTGGACAGTACAAGCTGCATAGGTGTGTGTTCATATGCTTGCGTACCCCACCCGCCTGGCGTGCGTACTCTTACACACCCCATATGGTAAGAGTACGCAACTGCAGCGGTTCAGAAAATGTCAGTTTTAGACCACTTCCATTTACGCTGAAGGATCGTTGCCCCATGGGTTGATGGCTAATTCAATGAAGTTTAATATTCCCTATTTGCGATTTCTTTCTTTCAAATATTAAACAAATGAGAGCAAGAAATCCACTAAGTGCGTACTCTTATACGACTTCACCCTATATCGAATATACAGAAATATCAAATTATTGATATATCGCTCAATGACGTTTGTTTTGTAGGTATATCATCAATGGAGCACTGTGAGGCAGATGCGTACCCGAAATTCTTCTAAATACGATTTAGGTATTCTCCCTTTTGATTGTACACTTTTAGAGTCATATGACTTGATTATTTCTTGATTTATAGATATACAAGATTAGTTTTATGTTTTTTTTTCTTTTTTGATACTAGAATTAAATGAAATGTCTTCTGAGTTTGATGTTAAGCATTTGGACAGTAAAAGCTGCCTATAGGTGTGTGTTAATATGCTTGCGTACTCCACCCGCATGGTGTGCGTACTCCTACACACCCCATGTGGTAAGAGTACGCAACAGCAGCGGTTCAGAAAACGTCAGTTTTAGACCACTTCCATTTACGCTGAAGGATCGTTGCCTCATGGGTTGATGGCGAATTCAATGAACTTTAATATTCCATATTTGCGCTTTCTTTCTTTCAAATATTTAACAAATGAGAGCAAAAAATCCACTAAGTGCGTACTCTTATACGACTTCACCCTACGTGTTCTGATCATTTTTTTTTTTTTATAGCGTAGTAGTGTGATGTTTTGATGCATTACGATCCTTTATGTGCCCCCGCACTGTTGTATTGTTAGCTGAAGCATTGTTCTATTCGCGATGTTTTCTCGCCATGACGCATGACTATTATCCACTTCGTATACCCTGCGGATGAGTTACAATGTCATTGGTGTGCCATAGTACGTACCACGGTTGAATGCGTACCGACGCATCTATTCCAGTCCATTGCATGTTTTTGTAGCATTCCTCCCAATCACCCATTGTCCCCTCTTCCTGCCCCCCCCCCCTCCCCCCACCGGTCACCACCCGGCCCTACTTCCATACCGGTCACATTGACAGGTCTAAGGGCTCCCCCCTCCCCGCTCTGCATTTACGCCCCACACAACTGACACAGTAAATAGAGTGACACCTCGTTCGGTGTGGTGTATACGGCGCGACACGGCCCGGCACGCAGCGGCAGCGCCATTGTGGACACGAGCTCTCAATCGGTGGAGGCAGCGGCGGTGCCAGGGGCCAGGTCGGTCAGTTCCTGGTCCCGCACCGTCCAGGGTTAGCTCAGGTGCAGTTGGTGGACTATGATGAAGCTTGTGAACCTTGAGAGGATGTGATGGAGGTTGTACTGAGTGTGACAATGAAGCCAGGTTGTTTAGGTGGTGTTGGTCAGAGTCTGCCGGTGAGTCAGGTCAACCATGGACGGTATAGGGCTCCAATTGACATCGGCAAACGGTGCATGACCGGCGAAATGAAGTAGCATACCATAGCCGCTGGGTGTGCTGCTGCCACCGTCAGTCTAGACGGGACGGGGCGGTAGTTGTACCGCCAGCCGCTGCAGCCGCCGGTGACAGTGCGGGAGGCTGTGTACGCGGCAGAATCAACACAACGGCGATAGTGCACCGTCGTGTCTCCCGTCTCCGTGCCAGTGTGTCGGCTTTACTCGCTGTCTGTGCGTGGTCTCTGCTGCCTCCACCATCGGTGTTCGCTATCTTTGACCAGTGCTCGCCGTAGGTGTCTGGAGTGCTAGAAGAGCTTTAGCGGTGAATGTGTGGGCGGTGATATTTTGTGAAACGTGAGAGATCTGATATTCATCGGAGCTAAGACCAAGATGACCCAAACAACTACTTCAGAGTTCTACATCACACGCACGTAAGGAATGGAATAGTGCTACCAGACATCGCCTAACGGCTCGGAACCTGGGCGTAACAATAAGATTTGTCTTCCCCGACCCCTTCCCAGCAGGTATCTGTCATTATTTGGACCTGATATAAGCGCTACAGTTCTGCGCTCTCTCAGGGGCACTGTCCTCTCGGCAGGTACCTCTCTCGGGCGGACACGGAGCCGGAGCTCTCTCAGCAACTGCAGATCTACGAGGCTATGTGTTCCTCTCACAGCCACTGTCCTCTCTCGACAGGTACCTCTCTCGGGCGGACACTGAGCCGGAGCTCTCTCAGCAGCTGCAGATCTACGAGGCCGTGCTGCGGAAGGAGGACGGCGAGTCGGACGGCAACAGCATGCCGGCGGACGCCAGTATCAGGTCAGCGACGGAATGGCGGTTGGTCTGGGTGCTTTGAGCAAACACTTCGTCCAGCGCCTATGGCATGACATTTTCTTGCCATCGATAGCCAAACTTCACAAATAGGCGCGCAATCATTTGTTAGTCGGGACCTTCATCTCACTGCTGTATGTCAGCGACTTCCAATCCGAAATCAGCACCTCTGTTGCCCTGTTGGCCACTTTTGTGCTGTATCCCCACAACAGCGGTTTCTCAGTCTGACCGTAGTCTCCCTTATCAGGACGCTGCCGCGGCTGCGGCGCGGCGCGGCCGGCGAGCCCGACCAGCGGCGTCGCTCGCGACGCTTCTCGACGCGCCGCGTCTCCTCCGACTCGCCCAGCTCTCCGGAAGAGGAGAGCGAGGGTGGAGCGCCCACGTTCGCCTTCTACCGACCGGTCGGCGAGAACTGGACCGTCAGCGACCGGCGCCGCATGTTCGCCAGAGACGGGCCGAGCAGCTCCGGAGCAGGGGTCGAGATCAACGGACACTCGGGCTCACAGCAGGACGCCTCCAAATGTGAGTGGTAGGGAGGACCGGGTAGACAGTTGGAAATAGTGATTGCAAAGAATGCGCTGGAAAATGTCAGCATTTGTAGAGATGAGAAAGAACGGCATGCTTCTGAGTGTGAATGGATAACATTTTGTTATCTAAGCTTTCTTCGTTAGTTTCGTTCTTGCTAGGCCAGTTTGTTTAGATGTGCTCGAATGCACTATAATTTTTCCCAAAAAAAAAAAACACTGACTACAGTGCCAGCACGGTTTAAAATGATTCAGTGCACCGAACTGATCTGAACTGGTGCCAGCCATTGTTGAAATAAGCCCGCTGATTCATTTCAATCATCCCACTCCTGGCATTGGTTATAATACCGATGGGCTGTCAAAGCCATCATCCCTCTCCCAACAAATAGTTATTTTTCACTGTAACTACCCATCAATGTCCCATGTTTCCCATCGCTGAGCTATAAGGAGTCCTCACACTAGGCGGAGACCACCTCTGCCCGACCTTCCATCATCAAACAGCCAATTTTACTACCCCCGTCCCGCCCCACCTCGACCCTCCCCGCCGTTGCCGAACCAGCTGTGCACTCAACTGCACTGTGGGTGTTTTGGGCCGCTCTGAGGGCGCTCGTGCCTGTGCGTGGGTGTGGGAGCTCAGCTGACCCGCGCTGCGTGCACTTGAACGTGCGTCGGCACTATTTGCGTCGGTCGGCGACCTGTCAACACCGCCGACCGTCGCCGCGCCGAGAGCGTCGTTACTACGTCAGAAGCGTCGCTCTCTAGTCCTGCCGGCATGTCATAGCCGGTGTTGGATGATGTCAGAAGGACGACAAAGTGTCCCTCAGAGAGAGGCGCTGTTGAGAGCCGGTGATGACGGAGCAGACAGGACGCCAGTTCAGGCCGGGGGCCGTGGAGTCGGGGCGGCACAGGGCGACTCACAGAGGGCCGTCTAGCTGGACTTGGAGCGGGGAGAGTGGTGGGGGGGGGGAGACAGGACAGAGGGGCGGAGGTGGGCTGGTGGGGGTGGATCTGATAACGCGCTAGTGATGAGAGGACAGGAGCAGCCTGTGTGAGGGTATATTGGAGGTAACTGTATGTTATTGAAGACGGCCGTAGGTATATCGAAGAAGACTGTACGGCCCGGAGTACAATGACGGAAGCAATTTCAGAGAACCTATCAGGGCAGGCACAAGGCAACGGCTGTTCGGTGGATGAAAGATGATCGAGATGTCATGAATGGTTTATTTGAATGCTTGAACGGCTGACAATTGATCAAAGAGACTGATGGCGATTTGTTGCAGAGTCCATGGTGCGATGGGAGAGAATGAGAGAATAAAACCAGTAAAACGCCTTTTGGGCGAAGGACGAGCCAGCGAGATAGTGAGCCCTGCACGTGCGGAAGGGCGAGAGGGTACTTCCAACGGGCTTGCGCAAAGCACCCTTCTAACCGGTCGCTAGCGGTGTACCAAATTTGAACACAATCGGCCCAGCCGTTCCTGAGATCTGGAAGCGGCATTCTGCACGTGCGCACGTGCAAACGGGGTCCAAACTGACTTTTGCACGGCACCCTACTAACTGGTCCCCAACCGTGTACCAAATTTGTGCGCAATCGGCCCAGCCGTTCTCGAGATCTGGAAGCGCCCCCTGCACGTGCGCACGTGCAGTAGCGCCTTAACCGCAACACATGGGAATGCATTGTCTGGTGGGTGTCTACCTGTATGCCAAGTTTCAGCGAAATCGCCCCAGTAATTACCGAGTTATTAAAATGGGAACAAAGTTGACACCTCTTATTGTTGTATTTTGCACGTGCACTGAGGGTGACCCACATGCATCGAGAGTATCCTATTTTTGGTAGAAGGGATGCTGCTACTCTACAAAAATTACCGCAAGCCCATTGCCCAAGCGGCTGCTGAGATATGAGCCTCTCAAAATCACTACTTTTGCAAAACAGCTTGAACACCCTTGGCTTTTCACGTGGCACGTGCCACGACGGTCACTGAGATGTATCAAAAGTAGTCAATTACGGGGTAGAAGGGATGGGGCTACCCAACAAAAAAGACCGCAGGCCAATCGGTCCAGCGGTTGCTGAGATATAAGCCTCTCAAAAGCGTTACAGGCCGGGCCGGGCCGGGCCGGGCCGCTCATACTGAGATTTTTCCGTTATATTGAAAAGACTCACTTCGCTCGCTGCGCTCGCTCGCTCGTAATGAGTCTTACTCATTTCCTTGGCATGGGAAGCTAGCTTTTCCGGGTACCGGACACGAGCCTTTACGCGTTTCTTACGCCACCGCTAAGCACCCAAACAGCTTCGCTAACACCTGTCCGACGTTTGCTTACAAATCCACGTTTTTGCACATGTGCAAAATTCAAGGCCGGCAGGTGACTCAAGACATTCGCGTTCGGAGCCAAAACAGGTCGTAAATTCACCACGTGTGAGGTGCAAACTGCTCGGTTTTATTGCGCCGTCAAATATTAGTTCAACGCACACAGCTTCCTGTTCCTGCAGCGTGAGCGTTGTGCAGACAAATCCCTACCCTGGTGCAGACTTCAAAATCACGGGTTCAATGACTGCCATTTAGCTGAACATTTGGATGCTAATTTGTCTTGCAAATCGTCTCAGAGTAGAGTCTATGAATATGATAGCTCATGTTCCTCATTGTCCATGCAAACGGTGGCGTGGTGGCTTGGTTACACTCATGAATAGGTTTGTAACGGCTGGGTATCTTATAACTTTCATTTAACCAACTTTATCTACCATGCACAATGCCCATCTACCCCCTCCCCCTGTCCCCTGCACCCCCAGACGCCGAGATGGGCGTCACCCCGGGCCTCCGCCGGCGCCGGGAGAGGCAGGAGCGGCAGAGGAGCTTCATCCGCGAACAGGAGGAGCGGGGCTCACTCTCTCCGGAAAAGGAGGAGGCGGACAGGAGGACTGACGAGCAGAACCGCAAGAACGCGCAGCTGAGCCGCCTGGAGCCGCCGGCGACCGGCGGCGTGCCCCTCACCCGAGATCCCAGCTCCCTGGGCGTGAGTGGGGAAGGGGAGGGGTCCAAACGGGGTACAGTTGTGGGGGGGGGGGGGTTGTGGATAGGAAATTTTCTAGCTGTTTAGCGTTTTCTGGGATATTCCAGACGGTTTTGCGAAACACACGTCAGTGACTAGCCACAGGTTCTCTCGGCAATTTGTGTGGGAAAGACAGTACGTTCACGTGCTATTTGGGTTATGCCGATTATTTTCTCCCATTCACCCAATCTTTGTACTTTCCCCACCTAAAACGTCTGAGGCTTTGTCTCCCCAGTCGGACCACGGACCGGCGCCGCTCTGCCGCACCGAGTCCGGCATCCTGAAGAAGCCCTGGGTGCTGGGTATGATGTACCAGAAGGCGCCCGACGAGCACCCACCGGCCTCCACCACCGGCGGGGAGGGTGACGAGGCCTCCCGGAGGCGACTAGAGCTGGACCTCAAACAGGACAGCGTGCGGGACCTGCGGGAGAAGCTGCTCAGCCAGCCGAGCCCGCTCTCACCGGGCGAGGAGCGGCCCGGGCGGCTGGGGGACACCAGCGGGCTCATCTCCAAAGCCAAGGAGGAGCTGTCGCGCTCCAAGAGCAAACACGACCTCAAGAGTCCCGAGGTGGTGCGTCAGGCAGCTCCCGAGGCGCCCAAGAAGTCCGAGAACGACCTGCACTGGGAGCAGCTGATCCGTGGTCTGGAGAGACCTCTGGTGCTGGCAGATCTGGACTTTTCCGATCTGAATGACCGCGATGACGCCGATCTGCCGACGCTCTCGATGTCGGTGGGGACGAACGGCGTGCCGCCGCCGCCCCCGCCCATGGGAGGCGTGCCGCCGCCGCCGCCCAGGATGCCCGGCATGCCGCCCCCGCCCCCGCCACCGGTACCTGGCGGCCGACCCGGCAGGACGGTGACAGACGGCAAACAGTCGGCATTCTATCAGAACAGGACCAACGGCACGGCCCCGACGATACCGGCCAAAACCAAGAAGACGGTCAAACTCTTCTGGAGGGAGGTAAGCTCACAGCTTAGGCGTGTTTTATTGCTTAGAAGTCTTGTATTGCATTGCTTTGCTTTAAAACTCAATACTTCCGACACGCATAGCTTATTGAAGAACAATTGCACACCGTTTCTATCTGCGCGATATTGTGACGGAAACTGGTGTTCTCAGCCCAAACCCGGCTCGCTGTCTGCCTGTGTCGCTGATTCCGTGCTTATTTTCAGGTTCGGGACGAGTTCCTGCCGGCCAACCAGACCACCATCTGGGACGAGATCGCCGAGGTAGCCGTCGACACGCAGAAGCTCGAGCACCTGTTTGAATCTCGCGCCAAAGATCTGATCGTCAAGGTACGAGCTGAGTTCGATGGTCTGCCATGGGACTAACTAGTAACTATCGCTCCTCGGTCGCCGTCGGGTCAGCGAGGCTCTGTGAATGTTTCTGGGTGATTTTGGGAACGGCGCGGGTAGCTGGGGTCGCTAGACTCGCCAATGACTGAGCTGGGACGCAGTGGCGGTATAACACGGGTAACGCTGACGGTGATGCCAGCGCCATCTGTAGCCAGCGGTGAGCGCTGCCGGCGCCACCTAGGTGGGACTAACTCGCGGCCTGGTGCCGCCGGGGCCTGCGGCGGCCGCTGCGCTCGCTGGTGGCGGGCCGGTGCGGGCGGCGGGTCTCACTAACGCTGGCCGTGTCCTCTGCCGTTTTGTCGGCCGCTGAGGCCGCTAGTTAGGGCTGCCGGCCGACCACTGTGGACGCTGTACTAATCCGAGTCTCTTTTCGCATCTCTCTTCTCACTGTCATCTTCTGTCTGTCCGGTCTGCGCTGGGACCTCGCCCATCATGTGCAGGAGGTAAGCACTCGCCGGCGCCGGGCGCGGCGTGTCCCCGGCTTCCCCACCCCGCTCCCCTGGACGCCCCTCCCCCGGCCCTCCCCGAACAGAGGTGCAGGTGTTTGTGGGCGGTTAGACCTCTAAACTGTGCGTTCTGTTACGTTCAATAATTCAGACAGGATGATAATTGATATGTTATTTCAAGTTGTGCGTTGAAGGTAAAGGAATATGCCTTGCATGACGCTTCAAAAAGGCCGTCTGCTATTTTGCTGCTTTTGCTGCTTAACCTTTATTAAAGCGCTCTGAGCTTATTCATTTTGCTACTACTTACCGTAACCCAATGTACCGTAACCCCTGAAACTTCAAACGTGCTTTGACATTATCCCGTGTGCTGAAAACTATTCACTCCTCAAATCGAAGGGAGCTGGCTGTTTTAAGCAATAACCCAGGTTTACAAGCTCCCCTGCTTCTTTGGCCGTATTGTGTAGATTAAAAATGGCGTTGGCTTATCCCGGCAAATCATTGCTCACGCTTACCCAGGCTACGCATCTTATTTCATTATCGCATATTATATCGTTTTTGACGAAAATCTTTGCATTTCAAGCGCTTTGCGTGTTACTTTTTATATCAATCGCCAAATTAAACATACTTTTATCATCATAGCTGCAAAATATCATTAAATGCCCTTCAAACCAAGCATAGTGTCCTTTGCACAGGTATAATTAACTAAACATTAATGATGGGATCTTCTTTTAATTAAGATATTTGTGCGTAGGTAATCTGACCCAACAACTGATCTGGAGTTCTAGACACCAGGGGCTTAATATGTTTTGAACAGCTGGCTTGACGTTTTTAAACTCAGGCCTTAGCAAAGCGACCTACCTCGAACGCTGATTTTAATCTGAAGTGTTTAAGGTATAGACTTGCACGTTTGCAAAATTTGTTTTTCTTTTAAAGTAATTTTCATAAGATCCCTCTGGGATGCTCAGTGAAGAAATTCATGTCATTATAAGAGCGTCACTACGAGCTCGACTCTTTCATAAAATGTTATCAGCCCTGCTTCCGCTGCTGGCTGTGGCGCCGTGGTATGTGTTCACTTGCCTACGTCAGAATTGTCCTCACCTGATGACGTCACCTCTGACCTGACCGCTGACGTCACGACCACAGAAGCAGCAGGAGTCGAAGGGCACCAAGGAGATCGTGGTGCTGGACCACAAGCGGTCCAACGCCATCAACATCTGCATGACCAAGCTGCCGCCGCCGCGCACCATCAAGACGGCCATCTTGAAAATGGACGCCACCATCATCAACAAGGAGGGGATCGAGGCGAGTTCTGCCGTCCAAAGGCAAAACCGCATATGTCGGGTCAGGTCATGACCCGACATATGCGTTTTTGCCTTTGGACGGCAGAGTTCCAGGGCGTGCTGGTAGTGGTGACTGTGTTATGCTAATGTTTGCGTAGGCTGGTAGTGGTGACTTTGTTCTGATAATGATTGCGTAGTTTATGCCTGCGTGAAGTCACGGCCCTGTAACGAAAGCACCGTCCGATTCGGCCAATCCATAGACACTTGACCGTTGGAAGGTGCCTTAGAACTCGTATTTGCCGTTACCAGTGGCAGCCATATTTCTGTCTGTACTTGACTATTCCATGAAGCGTCATAATTCCATAGTGTTAACACCTCTGTCCTTCGCTTGCCGTTCACAGAAGCTGCTGTCGCTGCTGCCGTCGGATGAAGAGATAAGTAAGATCAGCGAGGCCCAGGTGGCCAACCCGGAGCTGCCGCTCGGCTCGGCGGAGAACTTCCTGCTCACTCTGGGCTCCATCTCAGAGATCGCCGCTCGACTCAAGCTGTGGGTCTTCAAACTGGACTATGACAACACAGAGAAGGTGCGTATGCGCTTTGGACGGACGGACCAAGTAAACCGAGGATAGTATAGTCGGATTGCTGATTTGTCTGAACTCTTCGGTGCTAGATCTTGCATGTCGAATGGTGTCTAATTAATTGGTGTCAGGGGACAGATTATTGTAAATGCTCGACCGTTCACATCAGAGTTTAAGGCCGTAACAGTGCACAATATTCGGGGCAGAGTTACGGTCCGTTTGCACCCGCGCAGACCACTAGCGCTGCTCGTAGGCCGGTCCGGAACTGCCATCTTCCACCCCCGCCACCAGATGGCAGGTCCTCCGTCAGACACCCCGATCCAGACCTCTCTGGAATTGTTCGGAAGTCTCTGGCCGGGGCGGATGGGTGGCCGATGCGGTCTGTATGCTCTGTGTACGGAGGAATGCGGCCTTCTGAGAAACATTGACCGTCTGTATAGTGTCTCCTGCGCCTGACGCGCTCGGGTCGCCCCGAGTCGCCCCACTGACGGGACGGGCGCCAGGGCAGAGGCGGCGGTGTGTGTGCTGCTGAGGAAAACTTGGAGGCAGGCCCGCTAAAACGGGGATAGAGAAACAGGGACCAGAGACCAGGGACGGAGGATTAGAAATCAAGGGCTTACACCAGCGACTAGGTTCTAAGCGCTAGGGAGAGGGACTACAAACTGAAAACCTAGCACTGAAGACTCGGTACCAACGAGTGGGTGAAACACTAGCGGCAATTGCCGCTACACTTAAGTGATCACCAGCCAGCCGGCACCAGCCTGAATCAAACACCAAAGAGTGACGGACAGACCCATGGACCAACTATTGCTCCCCGGGGTCAGTCACTGGGTACGAATCACCACGTGCTAGACGCGGAAGGCGGCCGGCGCCGTCTCCTATCCGCCGAGGGAGTGTCGGTGTCGGATGGGACCGGGCCGGACTGGATTCCGGACAGTGTCGCCCCCCAGCCGACCGCTGCATGGACGGTCAGGCCACAATGTAAACATCATGATTTGCGGCTTTGAGTAAACAGGGGGCGTATGAACGCGGCCTGGATGGTCATTAGTCATCGACTCATCGGACATCGGCCAGTGGCCGGCGGGCGATGTTCAACATTGACTGCTTGAACATTGGTCAGCGATTATATTTCATTTGTTTCCTGTCATTGACGGTTGGTGGTCGCACGTCAGCTATCCCTGGCCAGTCTTAAATCCCTGATCATCAATTACATAGTAGATTACTTTCAAGTTACACAGTAAATTACATATTAAACTCTGACCGACTATCACTGGTCAGCCACCGGTCATCGGTCACTGACCATTGGTTACTAATAGGTCACTGACCATCGGTCGCTGGTCATCCCACACATCAATGGTCGCTGGCTGTTTTTCATAAATTGCATACTACTTCGGACAAACACGAAAGCACATGACCACTCAGACAAGTCAACAGCCCATGACACCATTTCGACCGGTCACTTACACGGTGAACGACCCATGATGTCTACTCTGACACACATCTAGCCAGGAATGCGCCATTTCAGGGCTGACGCTCCAAAACAGACTGTATCGTGCCCTCCCGCTCCTGTGACCCCTGTGACTTTGTAGTGCTCAGTTGACGGTGACCTCTGTCCTATTAGCGGCGGCGCAGTCTCCTCCCCTCCCGCCAGGGGCTGGACAATGTTTGTGTCTGCATTGCTCTGTCGTAATCGCTTATGACGTAGGCTGTTGGGGAGGGAGAAGTTCAGTGACCAGTCTGGGGAAGGGGCTATACCGGGGGCACTGGGACGGAGGCAGAGCGCGGATGTTCCGGGACTCCAATTTTACAGCGGAGCATCGTATAATTTTGTAAATCTGTATTAGCGAGGCAGTGTATGTAGAACAAGAAGGAAGGGAAGAAACCGAGGATTTAATCGAGTTACTGTCCTTGCCACACGACTCCAATATACGCCTTTTTCCCGTTTTAGCCCGTTTCCGATTTATATGTATTCTTAGTTACGGACACTTTAGGATAAAATGCGTTTCAGGGGTTTGAAGCTTAACATGAGACGTTAATCACAGCTCGTTCAACCGATCTGGCACCGTAAAAACGCTCCTCTCTTCGCTTTCACCCGCAGGAAGTGGCCGAGCCTCTGATGGACCTCAAGCAGGGCATCGAATTGCTGACCAAGAACGCCACCTTCAAGTCGATCCTGACGGTGCTGAGGAGCGTCGGGAACTTCCTTAACGGCTCGGAGGTAGATGGGTGGCCGGGCAGGAATTAGAAGGACGGTGGGTGGATGGGCAAGGTATTCCGAGACGATCGGCGCGAGTGTGGTATTAGGACGAAACGTGACCGATCATACGGGACTGGCAGAGGCGCAGGGGCCGCGGCGGGGACTGGGAGCGAGATATTCGAGGAGGGGTGGAAGAAAGGAAAAGGTTACTGAGGCTTTCGGCTAGCATGCATTGACTTATACTGTAAAAGTGAAAGATGACAGGTCTCTCGATATCTACGT
Source organism: Amphibalanus amphitrite (assembly GCF_019059575.1). Lineage (NCBI taxonomy): Eukaryota > Metazoa > Arthropoda > Thecostraca > Balanomorpha > Balanidae > Amphibalanus > Amphibalanus amphitrite. The sequence goes on along the minus strand of NW_024881531.1, from coordinate 1,549,464 downwards.
TGTGAGGTGTGTTTGCATATTTGTAATATATAACCCGTGTAAAAACAGCTACACTAGCACATAGCTCACGCCATACCATCCTCCGCAGGCGAAGGGTTTCAACGTGGACTACCTGGCCAAGGTCCCGGAGGTGAAGGATACGGTGCACAAGCACTCACTGCTGCACCACCTGTGTCATATGGTGATGGAGAAGTACCCCGACTCGTCCGACCTCTACTCAGAGGTGAGTCAGGCGACTCAGAACGCGACTAGGATGGAATCCGGCGAGTCAGAACGCCGTGGCTGGTGTGGAGTCACGGGAGCTAAACCTAGACTACAGCCTGAGTGTACCAAGTCAGACCGCAGCAGTTGCCACTGAATCATGCGAGTCAGGTACACATTCAATTAGGTACACAATCAATTAGGTTCCTCAATATTACTCTATCCGGTCGGTAGATACGGCAACTTTCGTAATGATAGGGACTGTAGATCAAGTCAATGCGGTCATTAATCGAGCTGATATCTTCTTATCGGTTATTGTGCTTGTGTTTCTGAGAAGATCGATCAGTTCCTAAAATAGCTCGTCCCACCAAATGTCACTGCTCCCTGTTATGATTACCGTTTTTTACACAAAGTATTTTATGAATCGCCGGCGATTGCGAATATTGAGAACTAGGGACATCTCCGTTCAATATGTACTTTCAAAAAGTCAAACCAATGATTAGGTAGTTAATTTCATTTTATCAATGAGGTGAAACAGAGTCAGAAGAAGAACTCGCTGGATTAAAGTACTCATCCCGTGCGTCCCGCTGGCCCGTTCCAGTCTGTTGTGAGTCGCCGTTGAGTGGCGTGATATCGGTCCCCGCTCGGGACTGGGTGAATTATTCGAGCCGTTTATAGCGGAACACGGCTCACTCGTGCGCCGATTGTGAGTAGCCTCCACCGCGGCGAATCCAGCGCTCTGGCGACGGTTCGGCGCAGTCGAGTAGAAGCCCAGCTTCACGACTAACCGCCTCAAACGGGATTTTGGCTGGGCGGAGGTAATTAAACGTTGCACGGTGCGTTCAGCGCAGACCGACCAGCTCTGTTACCAGGCGCGTGTTTTGTACGGCGCTGCGGCGGCCGGGTCGGGTCGGGTCGGCGGCTGTGGCAGCGCTCTGGCGCCGGTGGATGGCCGCATACTTGGACATGTTGTCGGCTGTTTATGGTATGAATAAACAGCGGGCGGCGAGATGAGGCGACCGTCGGCGTCTGCTCGGCCCCTCTCTGCAGATCTCGGGGGTGTGCGGCGAATCCACGATAATGAAGCAGTCTGGTATTTACCAGCTGAGACCAGTGCATCCTTAGGTCGCCTGAAATAACTGCTTATTTGCAATGCTTTTTTTGCAAAGGACCACCGGCTATACCAGACGGTGATGATATATTCATCATAATCATCATAATTATTAGCATCAACATATTAATCATCATTATCATCATCGTATCATCTTTATAGTCATGCCACAGGGCACAGCGCCAACCCCTCACCCCTCGTCTGACCGCCCCCCCCCCCCTGTCCGCGACATTCCAGGTCGGCCCGGTCACTCGCGCCTCTCGTATCGACTTCGACGACCTGGAGGCGACGATTCGACGGATGGAGAGCGAGTGCAAGGCGTCGTGGGACCACCTGAAGGTGATCGCCAAGCACGACGGGCCGACGCCGATGCGACAGAAGATGTCGGAGTTTCTGGCCGACTCGGCGGAGAGGATCATCGTACTGGGCATCATCCACCGACGGGTTAATAACAGGTGGGTTTTGGGAGGATGAGAGAGGGGCAGGACACAGCGGGTCAGCCAGGTATATGTAAGACGGCACAGGGGATTGGCAGAGATAAGGAGAAGTGAAGAAAGCTATGCGAGAGGAGTGGGGAATGAGATAAAGGGGGCCTCCTTTTCATGTATACGGGAAACGAGTGGTAGGCGTTTGCTTTTGGCTGATCACCTGTAGGATTGTGTTAGTGTTGGCAGACTTTGTCTAAACACGGAAAGTCAAGTTTAGCTGCACATGATTATTACAGCCACCGGTATGTTTTAATTTCGATCATCGTTGACTTTATGAAATAAGTTACTTGCAGGCTTTGTCCGTATAACTGTTCACTATTCATTACTGCATGCGAGCTCTAAACTCTTAAGTGTGCCGTTTAGCTAATCAGGCGTTGTGTTGCTATCCGGATCTTTTGCCTAATTCGGACAATTTACACTTTGGTCTGAAGTTCAGCCCGAACCCGCTCTGCAGTTTGCATCGCTCACGCTGAGGGTAGAGACGGACGGCTGGGAGTCTCCCCCCACCTGTTGTCTCACCCTCTCTCCCTCCCCTTCCTTCCCTCGCTCACCCGAGACTCTACCCCTCTGCCAGGTTCTGCAAGTTCCTCTCGTGGCTGGGCGTGGCCCCTCACCAGCTCCGCGACACCAAGCCGCACCACTTCTGTAAGGTGGTGTCCGAGTTCGCGCTCGAGTACCGCACCACTCGCGAGCGCGTCCTGCAGCAGCTTGAGAAGAAGGCCAACCACCGCGAGAGGAACAAGACGAGAGGAAAGATGATCACTGATGTGAGTGGCACGGGCGGGGAATCGTTCGAAAGGATGGGGGGGAGGTTTACTAAGGGACTGACGGATGAGACGGAGTGCCAGGTCTAAGGAGAAGGACCGAGAATGAATGGTGAGGTAGGTGAGATAAGGTCATTGTTGACAAACTCGTCACAAGTGCGTCACTAGGCACACAAGACTTTACCCACCGGCCTCTGCTCTACCTCATGTAGTATGGTTTGGTCCGGTCAGTCTTACCTCCCAAATTTAGTACCGACCGTTCATATACCTTCGCTGAATTTCATCAGCTTCATTGTGCTTCAGTCATGGCGCTCGACTTCATTACCTTATTAATACCGCATCGATAACACATTTATGAATTAATTCCCACCGGAAGCCGTACAACTCGTCGCCATTGACGTTGGTAGCGTACCGTGCGACCTTTGCACCGGGAGGGAGGGGCTCGGTCACACCTCTGCGACCTTTGTACCGTAGTGGCGAGGCTGCCACCCACACTCCCACGGTGCAATGTGTGGACCCACCTGGGGAGGGGCTCAGCTGGCGTCGTCCCATCGCATAAAACGGCTCTAAGAGAGAGGGAGGGATGTGGGGTGTGGCACTGGCCCGTTGGTGGGCTAGCTACCGGGGGATCTTAGTATGAGTGGTCTAGGTCGAGTTTTGCTTGACTTTGCATCGCTGAATGCGCAATGTTTGACACCGTTTTAATATTTGAGTCGCACGTTTTGGGTGCTTAAAATTGCACCGGTGAAATCCGAACCAAAACTTAAGACATTTTACTTTATGATGGCGTCTCGTAGCTGACTACTGACTAGTCTGGTTCTAGTTCAATCCCCCTTGATTGTCCCCATCTGACTCTTCCCCTGGCCCTCAGACGGGTCAGGCGTACGACCCTGCGGGCCGCTCGAGCTCCAACCGTCGGTACCGGACCAAGGAGGAGAAGGCCGACGACGACCTGAAGCAGCTGCTCGGTACCAGTGACGTGTCCGATACAGAGACTCTGAGGCGGTCCATGCACTGGAGGCGGAAACGGGAGAGTGAGTGCCGTGGAGGGGTTAGAGTCGGTGGCAGAGTCAGTCAGAGTCATTGGGGTAAAGTTAGGCAGAGTCGGTGACTTCATCGCCGACTCATACTCAGATGATCAGAAGCGGAGTGACGGTGGAGAGTTCGGGGAGAGTGAGAATGGTGGTCTGATAACGGTGAAGGCTTCACATGGGTTTTGTTTTTTGTGTGTAAATACTGAGGTGGGATATAGTGCAGCTGTACTTTATATGGCAACGGTATATAGTGCACTTGTTCTTAGTACGTCAACACAACACGTGCAGTGACGTCACACGATTTCTGAACACGATGTCTAAAACTGGGTGCGGCGAGGGCTCACACAGATGTAAGTTAGTGTTTATTTCATTTCTGTTTTCTGTCGCAGGCTGTGTGTTTGACGTTTAAATCCCTTATGACCACATGAAAAGCGTACATATTTATCGATCTCGCTGAATCCGGGCTCATACATACAGTGCTTCGCTTCAGTGAAGAGTGAAGACTATAAAACAACCCTGAATCATCCATTTAACTATTATGTGATATATGCTGTTCTTGACCCGCATTGTATTTAACGTAATATAAAATCGTCCAAATAACCAACACCCAAGTGAGCTGACTTTTATGCAACCCTAACTGAAGAAGCATGTTAGAGTGTTATAACGTTAAGTCCAGTCAGACATGCTGGACACCCGTTGGATGTTAATGTCTGACGTGTAATGCATGTTCTGCAGGTAAGGGCAGCCACAACGACTCGCTGACTGACGGCGATGAGATCCTCGAGTCGCTGGTGAAGTCGGCCACGCGCGGTCCCACCACCCGCTCCACACCTAGGGAGAGACGGAGGACGTCCCGTAATGCTGATAGAAAGTCGCGTAAGTAGATGTGGAGGAAGGGAAATAAAAAGGTTTGACGGGCGGGAAGCGGTGACTATGAGTGCTAGGTTGGTTGAGATTGTTCGGTCCGATAAGACTTGTTGATTATGTCCTAGTTGCGAGAGATATGATTGCTATTTCCTAACACGATGGCTTGTCTACGTGTTTATAACCGATTGCAAACACCTGATCGAAAATTCGGTGTTTTAGCCTGTGAGTAGGGATAACTCATGAGAGCAGAAACGGGACGTTCATTAGTTCGTCCGCGTGCGGCACTGATATGCCACCCCTAAAAGAGTGCGTGTTTCAATGGTCCCGCTCTGCCCACCCCCAGTCAAACGATCTCGCACGAGGGAGGACAGTACAATGATAATGGAGGAGTGAGAGCCGCCGTCCGGGGGCGGTAGGTCGGCTGTTTGACCCGAGTGACCCCGCAGAGAGTGACCTGACCTCGAGTGATCTCAGTTTGCCGTGTGTCCTGGTTTGCAGTGACCCTGACCCTTGTGACTGACCCGGGTCTAGTTGTGACATGATACTAGCTTTGTTCTTATGTTACCCTAGCTTTGTAAAATTCCAGTTCGATGCATCCCTGACCTGAGTCCTGAGGCCAGACAAAATTTGTGCTAAGCTGGCGAATTCCTTTGGTGCCATCATGACCCGTGTAGAATAGAAATTTTAGTGTAGCCCTAGCCTTGATTTAGGAGGTCCTTAATCTTGCGGAGACCTCCAGAATCCAGTGTGACCATCCCTTCAAAATAACACGTTACCCTGTGTACTTAGCAAACTCTCCCTGTGTGACCTCATATGACCTGAGTGACCTGTGAGACCCAATGTGACTGTGTGACATTTGTAGCCCTTTGAGACCCTGTATGACCTTTGTGTCATGGATGGTCCCTGAATGACCCTTTGCGACCTGAGTGACCCAGCGCGCCCGTGGCTGACCCACTCGCTGCTAGTGTGTGTCTGTGTGCCGTGAAGCCGCCTCACTGTACTATATACAATCCGCCCTGTATGTGCAGCTATTTGACTAGTTACAGGCTGGCTGACGCAGCTGCCATCCCAGCGCTGCTGTACTGACAGCTTACACAGCCTTTCAGCCCAAAGCTGATTGGCTACCAGCACTAAACCGATCAGCCATAAACGGATATGACGCTCGCTCTGATCAACTGAAATGTCATTAATAAACAGTGAACGTGTAACTTAATCCATGCAGAGTGATTTGTTCAGTTCATTATCAAGGTCTGAATGAGCAGTAATTGATAAATACCAGTTACAGACCTGTATCGGTCGTATTTCCGAGTCCCATACCGGTGTCTGGGGAGGTCCCGCCTCGGCGGTGTGGCGTCCCCGCAGCCTCAGTACCAGACTGTAATGTGATCACACGGTGCATTCGTGGCCCGTAGTGACACCCCGACACCGGCTGCCGAACAATGGGTCCCCCGCCTGGTGTAGGGTTGACCGGGTCATACAATGGAGGGGGAGGGGGCAGAATCATGTGACTTTATCACTAGGGGTGCGCCGCAGTATGTCCGGTGAAAAGGAGGCGTGCTCTCTGATTTCAGATGCTATTCAATACGTTGTTTTGTGTTTATTTCCTGGAAGGTGAACTAGGAGACATACCGTCAGCTATATCTCAGATTGATAGGCTGACGGTTACGATTGCCGGTGATGTTTAGACTTCGTGGCATGAGCTCATATGAACCGGAAGCTACAACGATCGTGACACTTATTACGAAGGTCCGACATTGGTCCCGTCCCACTCACAGACGACTACGTTTCGAGAGTACTACGAGAACGGACCGAAGGTTTCGAGTTCCGAGCGTTTCTCCCAAGGGTCTCAATACCTGCACGCCGAAACTGACACCTAAATCTCCGGAGGATGGTCCCCTGATAAATTAAGGGTTAACTTTAAATTGAACCATAACCCTCTCGGTTTTCCAGTGATCAGTCGACAAAGTTGGATTTGGTAGAACTGGCTGCTCTTTACCAACTGGGGTATGAGTTGTGCCGATCAATAACTCAATAAAACACCTAACAATTTTTGTGACCTTTTGTAATTGTGAGTGCTTTTCCCAATCCCCAGGTGGGACGGAACGGGATACAACTTTTTATGACCGAACATTTCGTGAATTATTTTGTTAGATTGCCTAACTTTCGGTAGCGCTTTAAGTACATAGATGCTTTAGAAGTGTGTTTCGGCGTAAAGAATCTGGAGTTTTTGTTGTATCTTTATCATAAATCAATCAATCGAGCGGTCACGAGCCGGTAACCGGCACAGCACCCATTTGACATTTACAGAGTTTCTGTGACTGTTTCCTGCTCATCTAAATTATGAACCCTTTGACGTGCTGCCCCTCACTTTAAATGCCCACCAACCTGCAATGTCCAGACCAAAGTGCTGCTTTGGTTGACAGTGACCCCACTGCACCACTGGTTTTTTCCCTGTACTCCCCCAAACTCAGCCGTGCGCCCACTGTTAGTATCGTGTCTGACGCCGATCTCTCTCCCCGTGTTGCAGTGCGGAGAACGCTGAAGAACGGTCTCAGCGAGGAAGAGCAGCACTACCTGCTGACGCTGGCTGCTCAGGTGCAGCAGTGCTGAGCTGAGCTGAGCTGAGCTGAGCTGAGCTGGGTTGGACTGGACTGACGGACGCCACCGGTGGCTCTCCTTCCCACACCGCGCCGTAACCTCACTGCCTATGTCATGTCCATGTACCCGCCGCCGCACTGTGAGAGATGTGAGAGGGTGAGGGCGCCGGTACCGAGCCGTCCCGCCGGTGAGAGGGGCTGACTGTCCCTCAGTGGCGTCTCGAGCTCCCATCGGCGGCCTGCAGTGCCTACCGCGCCCGGGTCTCCCAGCGCTGGGCGGTGTGGCTCTCTAGTCTGTGGCCGTATCGGCTGCATCGCCTGAGTCCCGTGTGGAGTCACGGTACACAGGCTGACCATGCTCGTCCACAAATGCCGGCGACGTCGGAGGTCGTGCCGCGTGCCTTCGCAGAACGGCCGTCTCTCGGGACGAGGACGTTTAGGTGACCACGGCCTGGCCAGTGGACGGACCGAAGGCGCGTCCCGTCCGGCGAGGGCGTACTATTTGTCGGTCATGTATGTTCGCCGCGGGGCACGATCTGCGCGCCAGTTATGAGCGTTTGGCGCGGTTTTTGTACGGTATCGTGACGTTATGTCGGTGCGCGGTGACCCCGCGTCGGTCGGATTTCTGTGAGGACGGACCGCGTCCGGAGCATGCGGGCGTCTGTATATACTTTATGCATACATCCATAGACGTGCGGTCGTGTGTGTATGTGTGTGTGTGCGGGTGGCGCGTGTGTGTTAACTGTGATGTCGGGGCGCGTGACTGTGATACCTCTTTGCAATGCGCGCGAACACAGGCCTACACGGCCGCAAATACACTGAATTGTGTCTCATCGAGATGGGCTAGTCTTTGTCATTGGTGAATAAGAGGAGAAGAAATAGTTACTGAGTGCGTTTGTTGATGGCTAGTTATGGATGTCAGGGGCTTCAATTGTCATCGATTCTTGGCTTTCCTGATTATCACATTCACGATCACTCAACTCGGGAACTTTACTTGCCAGTTGCACTTCAGTGGGTCCCAGAATCCAGACGGACTGAAACTGAACGCATGACGTTCCTCACTAACCGCGCTGTGGACAATATAATTTTGAAATCAGAAAGCTCAAAATTTTACCAAGACGGCCAGGTCAAAGCACTCTACAAATAGATAGCCGTTCGAATAAAAACGTCCTGAATTCACCCTTCCCGGGGCTAGCGGCGCCTGTGGGGGCCATTGCAGAAATCCATGCGTCGAAAGCAATGGTTTCTGTCCTAGCAAAACTACGACCCGACATATACTGAACTTTGTACCCTCGTTACTTAATACAACGGTCGGTTCCCCAGCACTGAAGTCTTGAGTCCTTGACACGAGATGCGAGATATCTGACACTGAATCTTCGTAATGAAAACTACGCCATCCTTCAGAATCATATGCTTATTTATAATGTAGATAAAAGGCTTAACGTAATTGTATTGATATTACTTCTTACTAGCAAGGAGAACATAGTGCTCGAGATCATCACCCCTAAAATTCTCGAGAGTACATTATTTGATCAGCGATCAAATCAAGACCTCAAGCTGTTAGCTACAAGTACACACCTTATAAGCCAGCCACGAGCCAGGCCAGGTCAGCTCACTGTCGGATCCCTGCGCCTCGCTTTAGAACTTTATTTTGCGATCAACTTTTGTAACTTTTTCCCTCCGGCCTCCGCGACCAACAGCTTCTCGCCTAAATTACAGACCACTGACACTCGTTGGCTCGGTCACTATGTGGCACAAGAGCGAATCCGTTTACGAAAATCAGTTTGCGACTCGGCGTCACGAAGGCTGGCTGATTGTTCGGCCGTATCTGGTGGCACCAGACTGCAACTGCACATTTTTTTTTGCGCATTCGCATATCTGTCCACCGTCTGGTATTCTCGCTACAGCTACAGGAGCCGGGAGGATTCCGTGATTCAATTAGTTGAAAAGTAGCTGCTCTAAAAGTCAAAGTACAAGTAGGTAGGTAGGTACTTCGAGACGGGCAAAATAAAAACCAAAGTCTGAGCATACAAACTGATTGAGTTTTAAAAAAATTTAGCGTTTTTCATATGAAAATATTTTATTTTTTGTATGAAACATAGACAAACTTGAGGAAACACTTGTCCTTTCTACAAGTACCAGTACTTTCTCACAGCTCAAGCGGTGCTCGGAAGATGCTGTCCATCACTACGGTAGTTTTGATCGAGAGGTTGTGGAGTGTGGTCGCGGAAGTACTCTCTCCGATTGTGAGTCGCTTTAACTGAAGTAACGCATCCACTAGCTTCATTTTATCCAATCCTGAACTGCGAGGAAGAGCTTATCAAGATTTCGTTCAACAAAGGTATTGTTCGTGGCTTGTTAATCTCTTTCTTTGCTGTTTTGCAGCTAATACAAACATTGCGCACCTATGACAAACTTCTCATCCCATCTTTCTGGCTATTTTTAACGATTATGTGCTGTCACCCTCATTTTAAATAGCAATTTACATTTAACTGATGATACAATATGATACCATAAAAGTCATAGCATTAAAGTGGCATTGGCGGGAAAATGCCGGCAAGATTTGTTTTGAAGCCGTATTTGACTGATGATTAGGATTGCTCTAAATGTCCCTATTTTTCTTGCATTTCAGTATTAATATAGTCTGTACAATTTCGCCCAAATCTGGAAAATTGATCATTTAAAATATGGGATTAATTAGTTCCTAGCTTGGGTTTGTGTAATTGTGTAAAATCGCAATTAATAAACCTTAGGTGCCTTACCTTGGGTGTACATAGTATTTGGAGGCCTGTTGGACCGATTATCCACTGTATGTACTCGGCATTCGCTCATGTAATCGGTGTTGATCATCAAATGTTTCCCAAATGTACCTATAGTTTCACTTTCCTGGTCATGGCACCTATAATTATGAAAAGGTTATGTAAAGTAAAAATATATTGTACACAACTTTAATGTATTAAAGCTAGGATAAAAATGTTTTTATTTGTAATAATCAGATGTGAATCATCAAATAATGCTATGGTAATTGTTACCTAGCTAATTTGAATTATCTTAGAACACCATTTATTGAATGGCCTGGTGTAATGAATATTCAGCTACAAGCAAATCATCATACTGCCTTGCAAAGGCAAACGCAATTGTGTTAGGTCAGAGGTCATTACGTCAGGCCAGAGATCACCTGGACGTAAATGTTTTTGCCTTTGCACAGCAGCAGACAGGAGCTCTTTCCTTCATAACAATTAACTTAGCATTATCATTACATTGGCATGTCTTCTCTTTCCCAATAGTAAGTTAAACTAGGACTTTCTTTGCTAACTTATATTTTTCTGATTATTTATGACATAGATGAGTGATCAAGTAACTATATTCCCCTGCATCCACAGATAGTGTCCAAGAGGGAGCCATCCAGCATGCTGGTGGACCACTTGGCAATGGAACAGACACAGCAAACTATGTTGTCCCGACCAGGTCGCAAGAGGCGTGCACGGGGTAAGTGCTGGACTGTTGTACTGTTCACTGTGCTGTATAGTTACTGGGCTGTACTGGGCTGTAAGCTGGCCAACTTTGTTACTTCATTGTGCTCATTGTATTCTGTGGAAGAGATGGTTGAAGGCATAGTATTTTTGTTTTTGTTATTTAGTATGTGTTGCATTTGAAGTTACATCATATGATACTACTGATCTTTATTGACTATTGAGGTAAAACATAAATTATTCATGTTTACCTAGGCAGGTCTATTTCATTTTTCTTTTTTGTGGATTGGCTGGATTTAGATTCAAGTATTTGGTGATTGCTGAATGCTGCGTGTTCAATCCATTCACCCGGAGTTGCGTTTCTCTTGTGCCTTAAAGTGACCATCCCACCTTAACATTAGTTTTGAGTTGAGATAGCCAAATTGGTGGCCATGGCCTGCAAATACCGGTTTGGGCACTCACAACATCGAAAAATGCTTTAATTCGGAGATATGGAATTTCAAACTTGCAGTTTTCGTATTCTAAGGGGCTAATGCATTGAGATGCCCCCTTAGAATTTGTGACGTCAGCGGTGATCTAACGATTTTGAAACCTTTTACTAAAACGTTTGGTAGCACGCGGTGGTATATGCTGCTTTGCGCGCAACAAATGCCGCACTTTCAAATAAAGTCGCTAGAAACAGCGGAGATACCAAAAAGTAAACAAAAGTAAAAGTCTAATATCTTGAAAACCGGTGAATATTTTTCGATGAAATTTGGTAGATATTCGTTTTCGCTCTTTCTGAACCGAGCGACATCACTTTCATGCCAATTCATTAACTTCTTTGAAGGTGGGAGGGTCCCTTTAATTGAGTTGATAACTGACTTGTGTCGTCTCTGATTTTCAGTGAGCGACATTTCCGGCGCGGTGGAGCGTACCAAAGCGCCGCGGCGTCAGCCAGTGCCGCCGGCGCAGCGTATTACCAAGCGTAAGTACTCCACCCTCCTCCACTTTATCCGCCCCTGACCAACATCGGGCTCAGTGCACTTCCTCTCTTGGGTCGCTGTCTGCCCTGCTTATTACGTCTCACAGCGGTGATGCTGTTGTTTACGATATATACTGTTTGTCTGCACCGGTCGCTGGTCATGTGACCGGTGGATCGCCGCCGGAGATGATCCGGAATGTGTTTGTCACGTGCCACATCTCCGGGATGGTCACCAGTAACGCCTGTTTATGTGTCGCGAGCTCGGAGCGCCTAAGGCCCGAAAACTACGGGTGCGCGGTGCGCAGTGCGCCGTGGCTTTCGCGTCTCGCTCGCGCGCGACTCGCGGCAAGTGGCCGTGGTCAGGAGAGGCAGGTGCTGGGACCGGTTTTGTTCTGGAACGTGATATTTTGTCCTTTTGCCCTTGTTTATTTTATGTCTTGATTATTTATTTGTTGAACACTCACTGCTGGCGTCGTAGAGAAACACGAAAAACTTGTTTGCAGGGGCCAGCTTGCGAGTTTCGCAGAATGCAGTCATCAGCTAACCGCATTGCGTTTGTGTTGCAGCATGCAACTTTTTATAATCCCTCCAAAACCTGGACCTCATATTATGTCATGTGAAGGGATGCGTCGTAGTTGAGTCATGTAAAGACTTTGCGTTACTTTCAGTAATATATGATATCATTTGTATGTAATGCAGTAATAGTCTGCTCTGCGGATCGGTATTTCATTCATTGCGTGCCAATGTCGTCATTAGTCTGATCATCACCAAGTCCTCTGGTTTCAGCTGATGTCCTGTCTTGTGGCTGTGGCTAGCTATAACGTAATGGCTTCCGATGACGTTTTCCGTTGAAACCTGCTCCGTAACTAGGTAGTGTTTCAAGTCTTTGACCTGCCCTCTTTCTCGATCTTCCGCAGCCGAGCCCGACGAGGACTCGGGCCTTGGTTTTGACGACCCTCACGAGGCGACGGCGCGCGCTGCGGACACGGCGCACCTGCTCCGAGCCAGCCTGGTCGGATCGGTGAGTACCTACCCGGTTATGGTGGTGGGTTTAGTGAGGAGAGGTGGCATGACTAGCGTCGAGGCTTGTCCTGTGGTGTAGCAGCTGACACGATCTCTAAGGCTGTTGAGTAAGATCACAACATTCAGCGATTGGACCCCGGTCGACCGGTGGCACCAGAACTTGTGTTGCTCCTTGCTTGACTGTTTCATGTGTTTGCCGCGTCTTTTATTATGTCCTGCTGTATAGTACCGTAGTGTGTTGTAGCGAATCGAGTACTTAGCATTTGGTAGTCAGGAGGAGGCTACTCTGAGGGTATTTTAGCTCTTTGTTCACTCAGTGTGAACAGGCTCACCTCTCACTCACTAATTGGCCGATAGCTGTGGTGTGCCGTTCCCAAAGCATGCCGTGGGTCGGCCGCGGGTACTACCGAGCTCCCACAGACCGCCGTACTACCAACTACCACAATACCACGGCTGGCGTGTCCAGTCGGCCTGTGAACGCCCACCAATTTGCATATGCTCGACGCGGTAGGGTGGGAGGAACCTCTCTAACGCCGCGTTAATGAGACGTTCATGAGCGGGTAGGCGCGGAACGGCTTCTAATACAGCCGCAGGACTGTACTGCCGTGGCTGAAAACTCCAACATTGGTTTATTTGCCGAGTGGTACGGTGGTTAAGTGAGTAATGGCTTCCGCCCGTGCCTGGTGTCGATACAGAGCGGTGAGATATTTGAGGCCTCCGAGGCGCTCTGTTCTAGGGCGCTCTCATCAGCGGTATATGCGGGCACCGAATCGCCCTCAGCCCGTCGACGTATGGCCGGCCGTATACACCAGATCCGGGCTGTGTCCGGCCTGGTCGATGACAGCCCAGCGCGGCCGGTTATGGCTGGCTCGGATCGGGCGCCCACACTGGCACATTGATATCGCACCATCTGTGTGAGCGCGGCGCCGACCGGTTCGCCAAAGGTAGCTCACCGCGCGGCGGCTCCGAGCATATGCCTCGGTGGTTTCATTAAAGCTCTGTCACCGCTCACTGGTCGGCTGCAGCGCTGCGCTGCTGTGCGGCTCTATCAGCTAGTTCCCGCCGGCTCAGTGCAGCTGATGTGACCGGCAGTTTCACCGTCCCTGGCTAACCGGCCAGCGCGGCGGTGGCTGGGAGATGGTTGGCAGCAGGTGCTCACATAGAAGAAGCGAATCTCCTAATATGACTCTCCTGAGGCAGGGGCTGGGATGTCCCGAGCTAACCTGCTCTGTCACGGCGCTCAGCGACAGCCTCCCTCTAAAAACTCTGCCCGGAGCGGCGGTGTAAAAAAGTGACGCGGACCGATTGGGTCGACTCTGGCCCGGGGGCAGGGCCTCTGTTGTGGGGGCGCGACACGCGTCGCGGTCCGCGCGGTGCCGCCACACCCCCGGCAGAGGCGGCGTCAGGGTGGAGGGCTGTGGGGCGCAAGGTTCGGCATTCGCAAGGGACGAGGTCACCCGAGGACCAGAAGCTCATCTTCGGACCAACGAGAGGTCACGTATGAGACAGAAATGTCACCCTCTTGGTCAGATTGTCCAGGAGAGGCACCACCACGAGCCAGCCCTCCGCCGCCCGCCGCCCTCCCCTCTCATCCGCCTGGACGCGGGCCTGCCGGCGGCGATCACGCCACCGTAGCTAGTGATGACTCCGCCGCCTCCTGTCCGGCCCAGAGCGGGAGGGTGGCCCGCTCTGGAGGCCCGGCCAACCGGTCCGCAGAGCGGTGGAGGTGGGCGGGTCACCCGGGGGCGGGGCGGTTTGTGATGGGAGGACTAACGCAAGCGATGTGTATGTGAATGACGCGTCAAATTCATCTATTGACTGGAAGAAATATATTCTGGCGACATAATTCGATCTGGCGTGGATGACTTGCGACCTACTGCGTCCTGAGTCGACTGCCAGGCCCGCTGTGGTCCACCGGTCGCCCCGTTCTCCCGAATCTAGCCGTGTCTTTGAGCCAAACTCCGTGCGTGCCTACCGCCCAGACCGGTTTGGTTACATGGCGCTGTGCTCTGTCTTATTTGGGGACGGGGCCGGCCGGCGGCACAAAGAATGTGTGTGAGATCGTCTGAGTTACCAAGGTCGCACAGGACTCCGTGCGTCTGCGTGCCAACTTGGAGCAATGTGAACGTCCCTGTCTTACCCCTTCCCTCCTTGCGGACGCCGCGAATTCTTGGAATTGCAGCCGTTGCTAGGGCACTGTCAGGCTGAGATTCACCAGCAGTTTTTCTTGTCGCTAGTGGTTCAGTGGTCACTGATACTGCAACGCGTCAACTGCGCAGAATTTGAGGAGGACTCGGAACATTTGACATGTTCGGCATGTGCGTTGCACGGTGACATTTCATGACTGAATTATTGCGTCAGTCCATTACCCCAGGACTATGTTTGGACTGCCGCTGCCCACAGTGCCACAGCTGCGTATTGCAATACTTTCCGGTATGGCCTGGCGCGCGCTGTCCCACGCGGCCGTCGTGCGCACACCGTCCCTGAAGCAGACCGGGCGGGCCAGTTGCCAAAATAATGAAACAAGCCCCTGTGTGCTGCGTGCAGGCCGGCCGGCGGGCTCGGGTGCGTTGGACGACCGCACGGCTGCCGACCGTCTGTCACAGGGAAGGTCACATGTCGGTCAGCAGGCGCACGGATGACAACGACCAGAGACGGGCCTTTGATGGTCCGGAATCCAGATGGTCCTGTCGGTCTCAGATGGTGCTGGGTGGTCCCGGATGGTATTGGATGGTCGTTGCTAGGCTGGGCCTAGATGGTCCAACCTGATCCCTGATGGTCGCTGATGGATCATGCTGACTCCGTTGTGACGATCTGAACCTTTCTGGTCCTGGTTGGTCCCTGATGGTCCTGCTGATTCATTCTGGCCGAGTCTGGTCTGGTCTGGTACGGTTGGTTCCAAATGGCCGGATCTGGTCTAGTCGGGTCCGGAAACTTGGACTGGACGGTCTCTTCCTTTGAATGTACTGGTCAAGTGACGTAGGCAAGCTGTTGGGACTGACACGATTCCATCCCGCTGGGTCCATCTGCAGGGGTCTCGGGGGTGCGTTATACGCTCAGACCCGACCAGCAGAGGGCGACAGCCGCCCGGCTGGCGCCGAGATGCGAAACCACGTGCCTGGTGCGGCCGGACCAGGCCACCGGCCGTGGCTAGAATGATAATAAACGGCGCGCGACGGCCGGACGGCTGAGGCGGCTGGCACGAATCGGCTGTATTGGTTATCCGTTATAGCATCGCTCCGCTGCTGCCTGGCTCAACGCTCGGTATGAGCCGAGTTACTGCTCGGCCGTATTCTGGGTCACTGTTGGGCCCTAACTTGGGTCACCGTTCAGTCGTTTTGGGTCACTGTTCGGCCGTCACGTGGGTCACTGTTCGGCCGTGATCCCGGTCCCCGTTCGGCCCCAACTCAGCCACTGTTAGGCCCTAACCTGGGTCACTGTTCGGCCGTGATCCCGGTCCCTGTTCGGCCCCAACTCAGCCACTGTTCGGCCGTCAGCTGGGTCACTGTTCGGCCGTGATCCCGGGTCACCGTTCGTCCGTGAACGGTGCTGGCAGCGCAGTGGGCCAGCGGGGCCGAGCGGCCGACTGGGGCTGCCAGGGACCACCGACCAGACCCGCCCCGGGCGGTGCAGGCTGGGAGGAGACGGTCCGAGGGTCTGTTGGTCTGCCGAGCGCCGACAGCAGCGGTCGCAGTTAATTTGTGGACCGCCGACCGGCCAATGGCTCTGGCTGAGCAGTGTTGCATGAAGCGATAAACGGCACTCGGTGGCGAACGCCGAACAGCTTTGGTTTGGCAGGGCCCGACGCGGGTTGGAGTGGCCGTTCGGATAGTAAAGTAATCTTGGTTCGGATAGGGGCGCCTTATTGTCTGATAGGATCTGAAAGGGATAGCGTTAGGTAGCTAAAGTTGGATGGTCCGGTGGAAGAAATTCGTTGAGTCTGATTCACGAACAGGACGGGCGAGTTGAAAATCGTGACTCCCTTAGTTGACTTCCCATGTCAGCTTTTGCGTTCTTAGGAGCTGTTTGCCCCGCGCCTCGTCTGCTTTTTGTGCCGTGAGCTTGCCCGGGAAACCCGTACGCTCCGTGACCGCCGATACTTTATTACCGGCCTTCATTCGTCATTTGTGGCCATTAGTCAAGTTTCTGCCGTGCCGAGGCGGATTTGACGTCATGGGGGGTAGAACCAGAGACCACCATGGATGGCCTCCACAGTTGAGTTAAGCTGGGCTCCCTTAGTCATCTTTTCCCAGGTGTCGTTCAAGACGTTGCGCAAAATCAACGGCGCTAGATTTAAAATCGGTGTTGATTATATCCGGCGGACGCTTGCCGCTTGGTATTGGCTTGATCCATTTAAAACTTTTGCTCCATTTATCTGTTGCGTAGATCAAATTGACTATAAAATGCAATGTAGCTAGCGCCTACGCCACATACCATAACGTTTTTGAAGGTTTCTGGAGACATTCCGGAACTTGTCCCCGTTTCGCCAACCCAAGTTGAACCAACAATAACTCCTGCCTATCCACACATCACTAGAGATGTCAATCGGATACCAACTTTTTGGTATACCGATACCAAACCGATGCCAACTCGGTATTTGGTATTTCAATCCTAATGTGTTTGGTATTTTGTTGGTATCATGAACCCTCGCTTATGTTTAAGAGGCCAAGAAATCGGTAAAAAGTTGGTATTTTCTTCATGTTCCCAAGTTGGTTTGGTTTCGGTATTTCTCCACGGTTTTGGTTGGTATTTGGTTTGGTATCGGTATTCCGATTTTCCGTAATTGACATCACTACACATCACCCTCGTCGCTGCATCGATTGCTTGACCTGCACCATCACAGCAGTGTCACCGGGGACGACACGACACGACGTGCCCACCCCTTTCCTCGCACCCGTCCCGTCGCGTCCTGTCCCGTCCCGTCGCGGCTCTGACGACCGGCGGACGGACGGGTGCCTTGGCTCAGCGCCAGAGAGCGCCGGTCGACCGCCGCGGGGCATAAATGAACGCCTCCGCGGCCCAGACGCCCCCGGGCGGCCTTGTCTGACCTGTGAGTGACGTCATCGGACTGGGGAGGGAGTCGACTCGGAGACTGGGGAGATGGAGCTGGGGGTTATGGAACGCTTAGATAGGAGCGTCCGACGGGATTCGTATGTGAAAATTGTCATTATCAAGCTACAGTGAACTACACTCTTGTTTTCTTTCTTTGGAGGCCGTTTTCAGTGACGGAATGTATCCAGGCCTTTTTCGGTCGTTTACTTGTATCGCTCCTGCTATTTTCATCGAACCACGATAGCTCTGCTTCATCCAAAGCCGAAAGATCGGGCGACTTGCTGCACCAGTCGACTTGCTCGAGACTCCTTCACGGGAAGGTGCTGCCATTTCTGTCGGTAGTCGCATCTATCCTATTATTTGTCTCATCGCCGTCTGCCCGCTCCCTGTACCCGTTCCCGCCCCTAGTCCATTCGCGCCCTCGTCGTACAGGTGCTGCTTTGGCCATGTGCCGCCCAGAACATTGTGATAGCACCGGTGGCACAGTGTTCCTAATAGCCGACAGCTGAAGAGAGGTCGACTCTCACATCCACCCCTTCATGACTCACCGTCGTCAGTCTGATTCAAATGAGAGCTAATTTGGAACCGATGCGGGCTCCCCGTATGGCTGAAGCTGCTGCTGACTGGTGGGATGAGTTAGAAGAAATATCGTATGCAGTGCGCTGGATGACTACAGCATTCTCCAGGCTCGGTCCGGGGTACTGGCGACCTGATTACTCGGAGACGCGTCCCGGACTTTGGACGGTCCATGTGCTCCTGACAGGCAGATGTCTGCGCCCTGTTTTCGATCCAGTCTCAGCTGAAATGATATTGAGCAGATCTAAACTACAAGCACGTGATACCACGCTTCAGTGTTTAAGGTTTAGAGGCGCGCTTAGCTGCGCTGCAGGGTTAAACAGCGCACTTATAGTCGTCATTGCAACATTATAATGTTTGTTTTCGTCGCATAGCGTCTGCTGAAAACAAGAGACAGCAGTTTAATGCAGCAATTTTTCTGTTCAAGATGACTAAGGAGGTTGTGAAATAAGCTGGCGGTTCGTGATGCAGCAGCAGCCGGTTCTGCCTGCAATACGTGATCGAACTCCGTGAACCGGGGATCACTGCGCACGTCTCTCCGCCGGCGCGGCACGTCCCAGCGTTCATATTTCGCCACATCTCCCGACCTTTGTTCTATCATTCACGAATGCATCCCTTCATAACCTGCTTTCGGGAGTCGGGACGTTTCGTTGAAACTTCTCGACCGTTCGTCGTGTGTCGCCGCCACGTTTCCTTGAATACGTCACTAGTCACGAACCTTGTGGCCCTGGCCGTGGCCGTGAGCGACTTCTAGGGCACCCTGTTGAGTGCGTGGTGTACCGAACTGGTAGCTAGCTATTTTGGTCCCGGGCGGATGCTTGTATTTACGGCCGCTGACAGCTGTCAGTGGGTCGTAAGCAGTGGAATGTTGCTGCAGTATACACTGCCGACTTACTGCTACGATACTTCGGCAGAGTGCCGAATGCCATGGTATCATGCTGTTATTTCGGCTGGACCGGACTTAGCAAATGTTTTTGTAGAGTTGCTTTTCTTGCTTCCTGGTTTTTCTGTTGCCGGAACCGGAGCACGTTCACCGCAGCCTGCTGTTACGCAATGGACATTGATATTGATTCACCAACCACTTATCTAATCCTCTTGTAATCTGCCGTCCTGCTCAACTCGTTTTCTAGTGATTACAGATGAGTATTTGCTGATATGATTCATGAACCACAAACGGCCTTCGGATTGTCCTCTATTAGAGGGAGTAAAAGCCGATAGTGTTGACCATCAGTTAGTCAACTGGCATCCTGAAATGCTGCGCCACGTTGTGACCGGTGGGCTATTCCCCTGTCTCTCACGTGTCATTACCTCTCAACCCCTTGACCGCACACTGCACAGTCCTTTCCTCAACCATCCCCGGCGTCCCCTGCGCGGCGGCCCCGTGGCGCACTGACGCCGCGCTCCCCTCGCGTCCGGCCACGGGCTGGCAGGATTCCTGGAACTGTTTTTACTGTATGCCTGGCCTATTCAAATACATTAGCCAGAGGGGTGTGGTAATAACTGGTGTAAGCAAATTGACCACGGTCAAAAATGCATTACCAGAATGCACTTAAGCCAACATTTTGGGATGGTCTCGTTCCTAAGTCGGCTAAGAGCTTCGGTCCAGAAAATAAATTTATCGTTGGCATACAGTAAAATACATACCAAACTCGGCCGGTGATAAATTTTCAAGACCTCAGTCCTTACTGATTTTTGAACTCGGCCTTCGGCCTCGTTCAAAAATCCAGTAAGGACCTCGGTCTTGAAAATTTATTTACACCGGCCTCGTTCAGTATTATATAATACCGCATCAGCACGGCTGGGCAGTAATCTGTCCGAGCGGCGACGGCGGCGGGTGTAACTCGCCCGCTGAACGGCGGACCGAGGGACTGACCGACAGCGCCGCACTGCACGCGTCTGGTAGAGGCTGGATTTGGCTGGAATGAACCAAACTCCTAAACGAGCCATCGTGCCTGGATGATAATAATAAAACTGTAGCGGGGGCATGTCATGGTGGAACTCCTTGTGCTTTATTCCAACTGACGAGCTATATGGGACCTGCCCCGTCCAGTGGCGACTCCGTCGACGGCTGCACCACCACTCTCCACTCACCACTCCGGTCATGTCCGAGCCACAGGTGTCTCTCTCCGGGCCGAGCCTCCGTCCAGCTCGCCGGCTCCTGTGGACGCCTGGCGCCGCCTCGCTCTCAGTTATCGGCAGATCCAGCCCCGGCCGGTCGGGTCGCCAGCGCTGCCCTGGCCGGCTCCGGGCTCGCTGTGTTTGTGAGGAGCGGACGGCGCCAGGCGCGCTCCGCAGCTGCCGCCGCGCCGGTCGGCCGCGCGGTGTGTGCTGGCTGCCGGCCCGTCCGCGACGGGTGGCGAAACGGCCGACCCGCAGGGGCGCTCAGGGGCCTGGATACGGGGACAGAGAGTGTGGAGTGGGCTGGAAAGGGTAGTGGGAGGTCGAGGAGGGCAGCTGAAGGAAGACGACAGGCGAGGTGTGCAAATACAATGACGCTAATTTAGATAATTGGGATCTATTAGGAGCTTGAATTAAATTGGTAGCGGTTCCCTGTGCTGTGGTCAATCAGCATGGTCACACCCCCTGAAAGTGTCTCCACCCGACGCCGTATCTGCCCGATAGTGTCCTTGGGTGGTGGGCGACTCGGCCGACCTTCTGTGGCCTCTGACAGTTTGTTAGCTCGTATCCGAGCCGCGCACTGAATCCGGCCATCCGCCCACTGAGTCAGCATATTTGGCTGATCTCTAAAAACGCCACCGCTGTCGGTGCTCCCAATAAATAATACCTATTCAGTGCTGTGCGCCTGGTGCCTCCCATCAGCGTGTCCGTGTGCCCTGCTCCGACCAGTGGCGGCTATCCACCGATCCAGTGACTAGGTTGTTGCATTTAGCTCCCTGTGTTACATCTGGGCAGTAATCGCCACGCCATGTGTGGATCGCCCACGATCGTAAATACAATACAATACAATAGCTGTCCGTTCGGTGCCCCGTCGCCCTTGTTTTTCGGCGCAGGGTGCGAGAGTAGTGGTCACGGACCGGCCATCGAGTCTGATGTCGCCACCGGCTGGAGGGGTTGTCTGTCATCTGCATCTACATGTCATCTAGGGGTTGTCTGTTGTCTGTACACACGCTTAGTCGGCGAGAAACTGGTGTGTGCCGGCTTGTATCCTTTGAGTTCTGACTCAGGGGATGCTGCCTCAAAGTACCACAGGGCATTAAAGCTGTAGTACTGAGAGTTTCGAGAACTGAGCGCAGCCCCAGCGTCAGGATGAACCGGACAAGTCTTCAGCCTGTGTAGCAGGATGGTGAATACTGAACAGGCGGACGCCCACTGATGTAAAGATCAGAGCGGGCGGGGCGCCCACCGTTGTCCGTCTCTCCTCTCTCCCGGGTGCATCCCTGGTGCGGAGCAGCCATTCTATCGCTCCCCAGCACAACTATCGTCGGACGCGGCTCGATTCGCTGGCTTAGAACCGGCCTTCGCGCGGGGACTGGCCAATGTTTGTGGCGACCGGCACTACTGCGCACTACCGGCCTTCGTCTCTTCACCTCGTAAATCTGACAGATCCACACTGCACATCAGAGTCTTTCTGGGCTTCGTAGCAGCGGGCGGGGTAAAGCCGATCAACCTATCGTGCTTAGTAAGGTCAGTGCCGTCGTCGACTTGGTCGTCTTAGTGTCGTCGTCGACGTTGAGGTGTAGGCGTTGTTGTCGTCGATTCGGTGTCTGACGTGGCCACGTCGGCCGCGGCGGCGGCTGCGTAGGCGGCGCGCTGGGACGCGGCCGACGGTCGGGTCGATACGAGGTCGGCTTCTCGACCGGCCGCCGGTGGCCGGTGACGTCACTGTGACGTCACCAGGTGGTGTGGTCGGGGGCTCGGCGCAGGCGGGGCGGAGAGGTCTGGGCTGCCGGCCGGCCGGCGGACAGGTTCCGATGGCAGTGGGCGGGGTTGGAGTGCGTGAGCGGTGGGATGGGTGTGCTGGGATGACTGTTCAGTTCTGACAGTTCCCCGTAAGCCGATCATTACTCGCCATGGCTGTGTCCAATCACGGTCAGATCTGGCAGCTGACGATCGCGGCCCGTGTGGCTGAGGGACCACCTGAGCTAACAGGGCTCCCTTTTACCGGGACACGCACCGAGGCGGTGTCATATGTGCCACTATCAATATCTGTTGGCACCCCCACCCCCGCCGCCGGAACGGTATTTGAACTCGGGCACAGCTGCAAGTGAAAGCGGTGATTTTTTTCACCATTTTTTACATGCACTGGCATAGGTGAAATCTTGGGAGTGTCAAAAGGGGCTGGTCCCGTGCCTATTGTTTTAATGTTGTCGGTGCGCTCCTGCGTCCGCCAGCGCGTGCCATGACGATCCGGTCCGACTCGCTGACACGTGATCGCAGGGCGCCTGCGCTGGAGTGCTGCTCCCGGCTTTTCTGACAAAGCCAGCGGTGTTATTGCTGGCGCCATTAACGCCTGACTGCGCGATAATGGCCGCAGTCCGTGCTGCTTTGATGCTCCACATCCCATCTTTCCTCCGGATTATGATTATATAACCCATTGTCTGCAGCGCAGTTTTGCGTGACGCATGCGCCTATCGAAAGCATGACTCAGGATTTATTTAACTCAACTATAAACCGGCCAAACGGCATTTCATTTTACCGAGTGCCGCATTGTCGGACATGGCCGGATGCGGTCGTATGTAGGACGCGGACAGGTTTGCCATCTGTTATCATTGCCTGAGTTACGGCAACAGTGCCGCAAGCGAGCCGGGCCCACGCATCCGAGCGCAGAATGCCAATGTATATTGTATATTGGTTCTCTCATGGTGTGACCTTTGCTGCCTTTGCGCGGCTTGGAGAGACTTTGGTCCCGTGCTTTGGCCGAGCAACATCATACATCAAACTCAGTTATTCATAACGTTTCTCTTGTTTCGCCATTTGGATGTCTACACAAACATGTTTTCATCCCACAGTTGTCTTCATGTTGTGGATACTTGATGAAGCTAGATTTAGATACATTTGGCAACAATTTGCACATTATTAGGTGTGCACTGCGAGTCGATAGCACCTTGATGCGGATGACGCCTCCATGGGAATGCATAGAAGTGAAGAGCAACACCAGATTGACTTCGTAAGCATCCCGCGTTGAGGTGCACATTTTTGAATGGCGAAACATAGAATGGAGCCAATGATTTTCTCCCTTCCTCCTCTCACCATCGGAATTTATCCCTCCCTTCCCTCTCCTCCCAAACATCTCCCTCTCTCTCTCCCTCTCTCTCCTCTCTCTCTCTCTCTCTCTCTCTCTCTCTCTCTCTCTCCCCTCTCTCGTCCCCTTTCCCTCCATCCCCTGTTTCACCCTCGGGGCCCGACTGGCCCCTTGACGTCAGAGGTGTTCCATTTCGGGCGCTATTTCGGCTCTGTTGGACTGACGTCAGCAACTCTCGGGGTGTTTGGATGTGGCCCTTCTTCGGCGTTAGTTGGGGATACGCCTCCAGGCATGCCAATGGCGAACTTTGTGAGGACTTTGGAGCTTCTGGAAACAGTTGAAGAATGGGATGGTGATTTGTAATGAGCTGGAACCACCCACAGAGTTTTCAGTCGGCGTTTTTTTGTAATCGGCACTTGTTTTGTGTTTCCTTTCCCATAAGCGATGGTCTTCTTGTAGTGAATAGTAACTGGCCTTTCCTGCCGCGGGAGATACAAGGGCGAATTTGGCCGTTGGTTTCGGTTAGTAATTCAGGTGCAGCTGTCGGTGGCTCCCCTCTCTCGCTGTCGGAATGGACGGCCGCCAAGGACAACAGGGGCGCCAGAGGCCCGCCGGTCGGTGGCCGGGTGTCTCGTCTGTGTTACCGCCCTGTGATGTCACACTGTCGTACGTCGGTCTAAAACAGTGGTCTGTCGGTGTGTAAGGTTGGCCGGTGTTCCGAATATGTTTGAGGGATCGGGATGGGTGAGGCCTGCTGTTTGTAGGTGTGAGCTTGTCCGTAGAACTGAGTCTTGGCAGGGTGGTGTCGTATCTGTTTCGATGTGATTTACGCCATCTGATTTGACCTCACATGCCTTGACTTGACCTTTTTTATCTTCCACAGGTACGGAAGGTAACCAAGAGGGAGGATACCGCCGCCAGAGACTCGTGCTTCGTCCGGGACGCTCGCTCAGCGTAAGTTGGTCATCACTCAGGGGCTCCTCCGGGGCGGCAGGAACGGGTTCACACTGAGGTGCAGCTAGTGGCATCTATCGGCAGCGAGCGGCAGCCGCGGCTGCAGCGCCATCGCGCGGCGGCGCTGTGCAACTCCCGGGCGGAGAACTGCAACTATGCGCCGTGCAATATCTGACCACTCTAGGAACTGATACCGCGTCCAAACTCCAACTTCAATACCTCACGGTCCTATCACACGCTGCTATGTATCTGATAGCGGGGCGATACAGTTTATCAGCGCATGGTGGGGACAAACCGACCCCCTGCCGGCCCGGCCCGGTCCGTCCCCTGCCGTCTGTTGCACTCGTCATCAAGGAGCTGCCGGCTCGACGACTGGCTGTTTTATCACAGTGACATAACGACTGACGCTGTGACGCGGCGGCGGAGGACGGTGCCGGGTCGAGGAGTGGCACAGGGCAGGCTGTGTATTGTTTCTGTCGAGTGACAGCCAGCCAAGACTCTAGGAATGACTGGCGGCGGTAGTGAATCGGGAGAATCGGCGGCGAAACGCAATGGGTAGAAGGTATCGTGGATTATTTATTTATTTCATGGATGAATTCTGTCGAACGCATAAGTTTTGAGCTTGCGACAATCGTAGCTTTGAATGTTGGATATGGTATACGTCAGTAAATTTTGCAGTCGTTTTCTATCCAGATTTGAGAATTTCCATGAAGCGACGATATTTCCCCTGTTTTCCATATAAATTTAAATGTATGCTTATTGCATGTTTTTACTTCGACTTTTTTTCAAAAAAATGGCATTTAGGTCTACTCAATTTTTCATCGTGATTCCTATTTCTTGTTTCTCATTCTTATTCTCATTTCATTATGTGACCCTTCCCCAGTGTGGCTAAATTCATTTTACGTTAGGGGGAGGATGTAGAAAAAAAGGCCGGAAAGGATGTCGTTATTTTCATAAAACTTGACTTCGACTCTTTTTAATCACCGTTTTAATAAATGTCACGAGAAAATGAGGTAGAAATACTAAATATTGATATTCGGGATGTTAAATGAGGTTTTTAAGTCGGGTCATATAGGGGGGTGTCACTACTTTGCTTCGCCATAGGTTCAGTACTGATGTCATTGGTTTCGATCCCGGTGACGTCAGTGCTGTCTACATCCGGGAACTTATTGCACTTGGTTCTCATTAGAGGTGGCCATATTGTTTTGCCTCGTGACGACACATTTGCGTCATCGGGATCGAAACTGGCTGTAAACAAATCGCTCAGTGTCGCTACCTATATATGGCCTTGGGTCATATAATTGAACATTTTGGTTGTTCAAATGGCTGTCTTGGCGTGTTGTGAGAGTTTGCGAGGTTTGTGTTTCTCTTGCTCCTAGATGTTTGTGTTCGAGGCTGTTATTATAAGTTGTGAATGCCATGAGGATGTTTTATTCATATTTTTAGGATGTCATTATACTTCTCATTATGGGTGGATTTCCCCGCAACATTACAATTTTGGACACACTGCCCTTCCCTGGGTCATCGCTCTGCAAAGTACATAATGTAATCTGCATAATCGCTCTGGTGCATCATCTAATTCACCGTACATCATGACTAATTGTATGTTTCAACGCGATACAGGTCCGGTAATTGCAATAACGGTTCGGACTTAGTGGACTATTTTGGATATCGTTCTGACCTTTGTGGCGTGACCCCTGAGTCCGGATATCGAGCGGATGCAGCTTACAGCAATTATGCTTTTACGCCGTTTCCACATTTAGTTACACAAGTCCATTTAGCATCACTTGGATGTGGAAAGTCATACATTTATGATGTCATGGGCGATATTGATGGTCGAATTCAATCGTTCGTGTTTCACTTTCGGTACTACGATGTTGAAACGTGTCAATATCATTTATCAATGTATTTGAATCTATGTTATTTGCTTCAGTCATTGACGTAATCATTGAAAGCTGACATTTTCTGGTTTGGTTTGAAATGTATCACGAGACAAACTGCGTATTTGCTATCATTCATTATTTTCATGGCAAGATTCGTGTGATGTCGTTACCGTTAGCAATCTACCAGTCAGCACTCTGATACGCCATATCCATCTCCTTTGAATGCACCGTCCCCACGGCCCTTTTGTCCACCTTCATATATCATCCTAGTGTTGCTGACGGCAGCAGTCGTGGCCGATATGGTCACTCATTTACCAGCGCTGCCAACTTGTGACGTCAGCGCCTGTATCCCCCCCCCCCCGGCGAAATACCTCCGATTTGGCACGGTCTGGGCGGGACACTACGCGGGCCACGTGAGAAAGGTCTGAGGGTGACCTTAGCAGAGTGGTGCCAGAAATCGCGAGAGGCCCGGCCGGGTAACAGCGGGGACATTGATCTGTAGTCAGACCCACCAAATTTAGCTATTCTATGTGAAGTTCAGCCGGATACGGGATCGATTGATATGATCACAGGTCTATGATATGACCGGTCTCTGATATGATTGATTACCTGACATTTAGTTATTATCGTCAAAATCCGTTATTACAATGGAATTGTTTTTGTGGGCGTTGCTCTGTGGTATTAAGCAAATCCTACATCTGGTGACATTTTCAGAAGTACGGTGAAAGTGAGTTCCGTCTTGTGTTGATCGATAAACCCCCTGTCCCGCGCTCTGCGACTTGGACTGGTATTTTGTGTGAACCGCGGCTCAGCTGCAGATAAACGTTACTAAAACCGCCAATATTGCAGTCGCAGGAGTCAGATGGAGGAAATATTGTGACCATTTGTCAATTACGTAACTCGGAGTGACCGTGGGCGCTGTTCCGCTGGATGAGGTGTGATTTGGCAGGCTATGACCTGTGACCTTTGGTGTGAATGTGACCCTGTTTGACGTATTCCCCTTCTGTTCTGCAGGTCGGCCGCTCAGCCCCCGGCAGGTTTTCTCAAGGGCGTCAACCCCGTCTCCAAGTGTGGCAAGTAAGTTGGTGCTGGTGGCATTACCTTCATAAATAACACCATTAGTGTGGATTTACCCCTCCGTAAAATATAACATCTTTTTTATTCATCTTCATTTGAAACATGAGCTGAAGTGCGTCATTTCTCGGGCCTATGGTGTGTTTAGTTTCATAATTTCGTTACTAATCGTTAATTCCACTGCGCAGGATGTAGCGTCCAGTTGTTCTGTCGCTGACGTATTTATGTGGATGCTGTTGCTGTCTGGACAGACGCTGTGCTAGAGCATCTGTCCATTAGCGTTTTTATCGTTATATAACGGCGCGGACTGTTGCCAACCGCCTGTGTGCGCCTGTGTGTCAGTCCTTGTAGACCATCGGTTTCCTGTCGGTCACGCCCTTGTTCTTATCATGTCCACATCGTGTCCACCGTAGCGCACCTGTCTCTTCCCGGCAACACCAGCGGTCCCTTCGGTGGTATGTGTATTCACTCTCCCATAAATAGACAATGTGTACACCGGTATCTCTCGCTTTGGTTGGGAAGGACGGATTTTGGTGTGGTAGGACGGCTGTCTCGGAGTTTTAAGGGCATTCAGCCAGATATCGTAGGTCAGGTCAAGTCGGGTAGGAGTGGCAGACGTTGGCTATGTCGAATTTTCCTCCAGCAGCAAGTAGTCTTGGCTGTTCGAGATATGTTCCCGGAACAGGCAGTCTTAATGCTTGCGAGCTCCTTCTGTCTGGATCGTGGCAGTCTTTGGCTGTGAGACTCATTTGTTTGCATCAGGGCAGTCTCGGTCTGTTGTCTGTCCTCCCGGGTTGTCTCGTTCAATGGTAGGACTGCCCGCCCTGCGCGCCGTACCCGCTCTGCGTGCCGTAGTTGCCGGTGTAGGTGACCTCGGCGTTGAAGCCGCCGTAGCCCTCCTGATCAGCGTAGTAGCGCACGTGCTGGACGCGCCCGTCGGGCAGCGCCACGCTGTACGAGCCGCGCGCGGTGCGGCCGTCGTTGCTCTCGCTGCGGGAGAACTGTGGCCCGTAGTGCGGGTCGTTGACGGAGTAGTCAAACTGGTACGCCGTCGGTGTGTTGTAGCCGCCCGAGCCGTAGCCGGCCGAACCCTGGCCGCCGTAGCCGCTAGCGGCGGCCGCGGCGATCAGAGCTGCGAGGATGACGACCTGAAACATGCGAATGACGGAGAGATTAGGTCAGTAGTGGCAGGAAAGGGGAGCGCAACGTGAGACGAAAGTGGTCCTGTGAGTGTTAAAGGTTTGAACTTTTTTCTGAAGAATGTTTTGGCCAACTGCGATATGCAAATTCTGCCTGTGATGATTGTTTTGGCATTCTTTCCAACAAAATGTTTTTTACATAGTAAAGTAAATATTTTAAAATCAAACAGGTGGATTACTGAATACTGATTATCTGGACCTTGCCGCTCTAGATCGAGCATTATCCATAACATATTTTATTATTTATGACAATTGTTGTCCTAGAGCCAACGTTCTTTTCGAAATTCCCTTTAAAGCAATGTAAGCTAGCTTACCTATTCTGGTATACCGAAGTAATGGTAAGTTAATGTTTCAGTGACCATTATGAGTTTGCGGATAATGATGCTCAGAACTCCGTAGTCGCTCTTCTCACCTTCATGTCTGCTGTTGTGGTGTGCCGCTGTGACTGCCGCGGGTCCGCCGGGAGGGAGCTGGAGAGCCGATTGGTGCCACTCGCCGGCCACCTCCGGCTTTATACGTGCACCGGCGCCCCTGAGAACGGCGAAGGTCGGCGTGCAGTGAGCGTGGCACGCCGTGCAGAGCGGGGTGTACCGCCGCGGTGGGCAGCCGGCTCCTGGTTCGCCTCACCCTGCTCTGACCGACCCGGTAGGGACCGGGCTGCAGCCGCCGGCCACGCCGCCGGCCACGCCACCGGCCATCTCCGACCTCAGCTGAGATGATTGGTGTACTGTGTGTTTGGGTGGCCCGTGTCCCCGCGGTGTCAACCTCGGCTGGCCGGTCACGCGATATGGGTCACGGGAGGCACGGCGGGGCGATCACACGGAGACACGGGGAGGTGCAAATATCGCTGGTGACAAAAGGGAGCTGGAGGTGTGGTAGGGAAGATAGTTGGAAGTAGATGAATTTCGGAATGCAGGAGGCAAGATTTCTTGAAGAGAATGAACATGAACAGGCTGCTCCAACTGGATAATTGTCGAAGAGAACAGAAAGAGCCCAAAGGAATTACGGCTGCAGCATGTATGCATTCTCGGCTTATGAGGTATGCCTTCATTTTTCCGTCGCTGTCCGCGCTGCGGCTCCCTGTCACCTGAGGAATAAGTGCTGCTCTAGTGGCGTAAAGCCGCACGATTGATTGGTTCTCAGCGATGACTCAACCCAGTCGTGTCAACCCCAAACTATGTCAATATTCAAGCCAAAGACTTCTGTGCAAATACGAGCAAGAAATCGCAGAACTGTGCGTTATTCGCTGAACTCAGGTGTTGTTTGTATAACTAGAGTTGAATCCTCTCACAAGATATAATGACTTAGACGTGCGCCAAGAAGCTCTTCTTTGTAAATTTAGCTGCTAAAATGAAGCATCTTGTCATCTCGGCTGTACTTTTCGGCCCCGTCGACTCTTCCTTGGTATTGACCTCGCGCTTCTGCCCTCTTCGTGTCGCTCCATATAGTCTGTGTATTGGCAGCCGCATTGATCCTGTTAGCGCTGCTGAGAACAGAACAGGTGCAATATTGGCTGGGTGCTCGGCCGACACTAATGCGAGGAGTTCTCTGGCCAGCTTTCCAGTCATGAGCCTCGTCTGTCATGGGGAGGGCTTTTAGAGTCTAGACCTTCTAGTTCTCTGTTACGGACTTTCGTTCATTCCCTAGGAAATGTCATACCGGTCGCGCCGGCTTCGTTCACCCGTATCAGGGTGCGGCCATCACTGCTTTCGCTCCCTTTACAACGTCTTGGCCTTTTCCATAAGCTGATTGGGATCGGTTCTGGGCGCGGCAGCTGCAGACCGGCGTGTCCACGGTGGTCTCCGAAAATGCACAGGCTGTTGGCCGACGTTACAGTCGCAGCGCAGTAGACGGGTCTTTCGGAGCTTTAGACGGTTGTGCCGCACTAATGAAGCAGTGTTTGTCGTGACGCACGACGGTAGGCCATTAGGGACCTCTAGCGACGCACGCTAGTCGTGTTTGAGATCCACCTAATATCCATTTTAATGGCAATTAATGCAGGAGGGATATAATCTTCCCTCGTCATATTCCCACCCACCACCTATGTCAGAACGGCACCTGACGATGTTGAAGCCCTGGGTGTTACCGTCGCGGTCCGTCGATCGCTCAGTTGTTTTCGCCCCTGGCCCCTGCTGAGTAGGCTGGTTCACACAAACGGTAGGCTGGTTCGTCGTTTTCGACGCTGCTGGTCCGTTGATGTTGTCGCTGCCGGTCTGTCCTTATCGTCGTCGCTGTTCTGTCGGTGTCGACGGCCGGTGTCCGATGTGACCTCGTCGGTGGCCGTTGCGACTGCCGGTGGCGCTCGGCCGCTCGGCTGACGGTGCGAGGTGCTATCGATCGGCCGGAGCGGCGCACAGCCGGAGGGAACCTCTTCCGGAGGGAGTCGGCTCCTTCCGGGTGCTGATTTCCCCGTAGTATGACGCTGGACTCGGCCTACTGCGTGGGTGAATGGAACAGGGTAGTGATTAACTCAATAATGCATTTTTTACCTTGTAGCTATAGCTGTATACTCGTATTTTGGGGGTGGGTGCAACATTACATCTGTATTCGGCGCACCCTGAAGCCCCAATAAACAAACAATGGTACCTATATTTTGGTACTAACGGACAGAATTTCTTTTGGAAATATACTTCATCGAAAATAGTATTTTGCATGCTATCAAAAGGAACATAAATGCTACTAAAAGTATGACGTCATATTATTAACTACAATACTTTACCGACAATATTTTACCGCTTAATTGTCGCTTGAGAACACAGAAACATTGAAAGAAGCCAATAATCATGAATTGCCTGCCCTTACAACTGAAGCCTTTAAATCGGCATCAGTTACTTTTGCTGCCCTGGATAGATCAACGGAAGAGAAAGATCCGTTGTCAAATGTCTCCTACCCCAGGACCATTCCCGTAGTATGGACTATGGACTATGGCCCCTAGGGGCGCCGGACTTTGCAGACCGTCGGCCGCCTTTGCGGGGTCCCGCGGGGGCCGGCGCCGCTCCCCCGGCCCTGCTGCAGCCTGGCAGGGGGCGGACCACCAGGCTGTTTGCCTCTCGTCTGATTAGTTTGATTGCTATTTACCGGAGCGGAGTGTTCGCCGGACGGAGGCCGTGGTTGGAGTTCCCTCTGGGTGCAGTCTGCGTCACTCGCTGAGTGCTCTCAGCGCCGGGAGTGACGGACTCGCTGACAGGCACTCAGCGGTGACAGGGCTTGGTGACAGGTCTGAATGACAGGACTGAGTGACCTTTGGTAGTAGTCGACATGACATAATAGATGTGTGAATTGCAGCGTTGAAGAGATGGAGAGACCCACAGGTCGACAGCTTACCGTTAGGTGGATAGGCACTGAGCAGGCGAGGTCACGCTAGAAGCTATTACACAAACAGGCAAATACCGCGCCGTCTGTGATTAGATGCTCAGCTTGATAATGATTAGCGCTGGGTAGCCGAAATAAGGACACGCTAGCCATACCCCAAAGCAATAGTTTATGTTTCTGATTCACCACACGTTACGTCCCTCGCGTTATGGTCCAAAGAACTTTAGCTGTGTCAACGACCCTATTCGCATGCGATTTCCTGACTGTGGATTGTGGAAAGAGTCTTTCAGGCTTAACTAAATAATGCGCGTAATGATCTGGCTGTTTTTCACCCAACACTCAACAGGCTGTCCAGCATTTTAGTCCATAGTTTGTTTGTTTGCCTTGTCTGGTTTACATATAGCTACGCCCACCTCATGAGGTCATCCGTTTTACGTAGTAACCCGTCGCTGAGCTGCACTAGCATAGTTGAGTCGTGTGTTACTCCTCTGCTGTTAGTCCTAGCGACAATCGCCGGCAGCTGAACCGATCATGTCATGTTCTTACTAATTCGAACCGATCTGCGTTCTTTCTGAAATACCTGAGGTCTGTTAGCACTATTTTCAGTCCGTGTTGATTTATTGCGCCGGACCTGGTGCAATATTTTACTTGGCGGCTAAATAGCCATCCCAGTCCACCTAAAATACTTCCCGTCAATCACGGTCTGTTTGGAGGAATTTTCAATTTCATAGCAAGTATAACATCCGTTTCATCAGAAATTGAATTTAAAATAGCACAATTTTCTAGGCGCCCAATATGTTCGCTGTTCTGTGAGCATTGCAATGACTGAGAAAGCCAACTTCCGTATAAATATGATTTTATCAGTGCACCTCACCTCATCTAACAGGTGCCATGCTACATTGTCTTCTCCGCTATGAGTTCATTCACATTCATGATCCTGAGTTCACTGTTTTCTCGTTGCTCCTATCCCGCCATGCCCCGCTGTCTATCAACTGCCGTCCATCGGCCTTTTCATTCCTCTGGCCGGGGTGGGACCTCCCCCCTCCCCTCAGTCCGGAGACACCTGCACTGCACCCCCGGCCGGCTCGGTGGGTGGGGCCGGCGCTCCCTGTTGCCGAGCCAGATGCGTCACCGCACACTGGCCCGGGCCACGCCACCGGCGACCAAAGTTCACCCACCGTGAGGACGGACACTGAACGGTGCTATCGGTACCGCGCGGACACCCGCACTCGTGGGGTCGGGCGGATGGACCGACGGACGGACGGACGGGCGGTGAAAAAACGGATAAGGCGGGAGGTATGACCAGTTTAGGATGCCGAGGTCATCCATACCAGACTATGTATGGATTGTATTTATACGTAGCGCCGTTGTATGGGTCCTGTCACATCGTCTGACCCAGATATCTGGTGCTCGGAGTGCCTCTGTTGCTGTGTGTGGGTGGCTAGTTTTGCCATTTGTTCCCGTCCTACAGAGATGACGGGGCGGTTTGTGTCGGTATCAGCTGGGCTGTATCTCAGGCGTCCCATGTCGCCGGCGGTGGCCACCGGCCCGGCCCGTGGGTGCCACGTGCACGGGGCATCTGCACCGGACCCCCTGCTCCGTGGGGGCGCCACGCGGACAGGGCAGGGACACCGGACCCACCCTGTCCGTGGGAGACAGTTTTGAGGAAGCCGGGAGAATGTCAGCCCTGCGCGACCTTTCTTCACGCCGCCGCAGCTCGGCTATTGTGCACCTGATTTCGCACACAATCAAGATCAGGCGCGACTTTGCGTCATGTATTGTATAATCTTAAATCTGGCCTTGGACGAGACCTTGTGTGGAGTGGATTGGAACGGTGCTTTCCTTTCTGTACGCAGGTGTACCATGTCTCGGTCTTTTAACGGTGCTGGATTTCTGTGATCACCGGTGAATTTGTCATCTCATGTGGGTATTTTCCCGTCCTTGTGCTTCATTATCATCCCTGTGCTCATCCCAGTAACCTGACCTTTTCTTGTCCTCTCTAACCCTGTGTGACCCCATTATGACCCTGTGTGACCCCCGATGACCCCCTATAACCGACCGCTCTCCGCCCGGCAGGTACCGTCTGTCGCTGGCCCGCGAGCCGGAGACGCGTCACCGGGCCCGCTACCAGACCGAGGGCAGCCGCGGAGCCGTCAAAGACTCCACCGGCAAAACTTCGCCGCAGGTCGTGGTAAGTGCTCTTCCCGCAATCAGCTACAGATATACGAGCAGAATTACTTCACTAGTGCCCCATGGCTTCGTCTCTGGGCTATCTCAGACACCTGTTGTGATTTAGGTCTTGGTGAGCTCTCTAGGTCCGATCGTCCATTCGATCTGGTAAGGACAAAGGCTGCACTATACTGCCCCGGTCTGACCTGCTGGCTTTGTGGTCACCCCGTCAGTTCCTCCCTACCACAATGAGACCGCCAGATGTCTATTGTGATTGGTCACGGGTCAGGTCACGTAATCCATCGGTACCCTTGGCCGCTGAGGCAGCGCCGACTGTCACTGAGACAGCATAGCTGACCGCTGGGTGTCAGGTGTGACAGGTGGCAGGTCGGGTCACGTAGACTGACCGCGGCGGCCGCAGAGGTGGCTCTGACCGTCATCCTGAGGTGCTGGCACTGCCATGGCAGACCACCAAGTGTCACTGGTGGGTCGCGTCGACCGCACCGTGTCACAGACGGTGACCCCCGGCACGCGGGCCAACCCTAGTCAGTTCAGACTAGTTTAGGGGTCCTGTTCTAAATGCGGCGGAAGTTAAGGTGATCACTTATCACCTATATTGGATGGAATTTTAGCCGGCCACTTTTAGTCTTGGGTATCCATATCTGTGTGGTGGGGGAGACTTGTATGTAGGTGGTAGATTCAGCATTATGCATACGTTACGGCTGCCGGCTGCCTTGTGGACATTTTTGCAAATGTCTTGCAAATGGCCTCGTTGTGTTGCATACTGAGCTGATTTCATTCGCTGGTCACGATCTTCTTTTGCCTGAAGGCCGGTGTGCAATGGCCCCAGTATCGGCACAGACCGACCGGCGAATTGTCACCTTCATAAATTTACATCTGAATCGCCCCCGCCGTCAAATGCCGTAACTGCTCTCGAGTGGGCTTCACAATCACAGCAGCGGTTCTGAACATCACCCTGTTGAGTCATGAGTGAGGCAAAAGGTTGCCGGCTTACTCTAAGAAAAAATGCTGCTTGGCCAGCAGGCGCTCGGCTGCCTGTAGCTGAACAATCGGGCAGATCTCTTGTATTTGGCGGTGTGTAACGGTTGTCTTGGAGTTTGACGTTTCCAGAAGCCAGATGCTCACATTCCCTGTCATAGTACGATTCGGCGCTGTGGTGACCGTGATATCACCGTCACGACCGATTGCCCACGGGTCGTGACACCGGGAGGAGGGTGTTCGTGGAATGTGTTCTCCCCGTGTCAGTGGTAGGGTGGGACCCTAATCTGACGCTGGCACCGGTGCCACATATCGCGGCCATGCCGACCTTCAGGCACATTGTGATCATGTCGCCATGCAGATCACAGTAATGGGAGACATTATGGACTGAGTGGATTTTTTGCCTTTCTCTTTCTGACGACAGCCACTTGTGACCTTACCGGGCCTCAATCATGGCACACTTGGTCACATTCGCAGAGGCTGTGTTCTGTCAGGCGAACTTTTTTTAAGTGATATGATGCTGATGATGTTTATTGTTCATTATGCTAAGCGTTTGAATGCAGATACTACAATGGATAAGTGTCCAAGCATAGTTGTTGAGGATTGATAGATCTCTCTAGATAGAGTTGGTATTCTCCATTCACCCCTTTGACCCAAACACTTGCGCTGTTAACCTTTGACCTGTCAGGTACACCAAAGCGCTGTGGTATCCGTCAGCTAACTGAGTGGGCGTTCTCAAAATCCTTTGATCATGTAATGGATCATGAACGTGTTGCAACATTTAGACCTCAGAGATCATGCGGCCGTTTGATCTTACACTTCCTGACCCGTCACCTCTGACCTGAGTTTGATGCGTCACAGTTCGTGCTATCTCTGCGCCGTGCTCGCCTCTGATACCGCTTTTGCGCCGTGTTAAACTACGCGTCTACCCCTATATCGGACCCATGTTTGAACCACGCCTGAGCCTTATCTTCTGCCGTGCTCACCACAAGGGCAGCATCCGTAGCATGAAGGAATGAAGCTGCAGTGAGTGGTCTTGTGTCTATCTGCCTATATCTCTCGCCTTGCCTTCAATTGTCTAATCATGTCTTCTCTAACCCATGTCTGACCCATGCCCGTCCTCTTATGTGAGCGTGTCCTCATATCTGCTCTCTTGTGTAACTCGTTTCTGGCCTCATTTGACGCTGTCTGTCTGTCTCCTTCCGACAGTTGCACGGCTACACTCAGCCGGTGGCGCTGCAGATGTACGTGGGCTCGGACGCCGACGGCTGCAGTCCGCACCTCTTCTACCAGTCGTGTCGGGTCACCGGTAAAACGGCCAGTCCCAGCGACGAGCTGAACCTCAGTGGCACCGTGGTGATCCAGACCACCATGACGCCAGACAAGGGAGGCGACAGCGTCAGCGCCCGGTGAGAAACAGGGTCAGAGGATTAGGGAGAACGGGAGGTGGGAGGTCAGAGAGGGCTGAGCTGGAATATCCGGGGCTAGAGATTGATAAATAGTAAATAATGATACTTGTTATGAACTTTCAGTGTAAATGTGCGTGAAGTTTGGCAGCTGTATAGATGTAAACTTTTTTAACACTGTATAGAAACGAGAATGATAAGTTTCATGCCCACGTAAATCGCATGCCGGTGCTTTTATTCTCCGCTTCTCTAGTAAAAGCTCGTTCATAGGATGCTGGCTTCAAAACCTGAAGCTAGCCATGTGCCCTGTTTCATTCTGCCATGTGTCCTCCCATTGCCGTGTTACTATCTGACGTCCTTCCCTTCTCCCCCTCAGCTGTGACTGCCTGGGTATCCTGAAGCAGCGTAACGTCGACATCGAGTCGCGGGTGGCGGCGGCCGGCGGCGCGGCGGCGGCGAGCGCGGTGGCCGCCGGCGGTCGGCGGCCGACGGTCAGGAAGGGAGCGCGAACCACTAGCTGCAGGCTCGTGTTCCGGGTGACGGTGCTGAATGGACACGGACGCGTCGAGACGCTACAGATCGCCTCCCGGTCCATCGTCTGCAGTGAGTGCCGGGTCTGGGCAGGCGGGTGTATGGCTGGGTGGATTCGGGGCGGTGGGGTGAGCCTAAAACGGTCATGATCTTACGTTTGGTGAACCTGACGTGAATGGACTGCTTAACTTTTATTTTGGAGGGCGCCTGATCGTTTCGCAGTATTATCCATTTATTGGAGACTGCTACCTTCCAGCTAGGTACGGTGTCAGCTGTCGTTAATTTGCTGACCTCTAGCCCTCTACAGGCGTCTGACCCCTTCCCCCCTTCCTCCCTCAGCTCAGCCACAGGGTGTTCCCGAGGTCACCAAGCTCTCCATCACCGAGGCCTCCCCGGTCGGCGGCCAGGAGCTGATCGTGCTCGGAAAGAACTTCGTCAAGGACTCGCGCGTGGTGTTTACAGAGACGTCCGACAGCGGCGCCACTGTCTGGCACCAGACGGTCACGCCGCACAAGGACCACTTGCAGGCGGTGAGTAGACGGGGGAAGGAGGCAAGGAAAGAGGAATATAAGGGGAACAGAGACAATGATACGAGAAGGGGCGGAAGGGCGAAAATGGTGTAATGTCCTCGGCAAATTCCGCCTTGGATTATTTTCAGCACAGAGGGTCAGCTGACGAACTTTATGTGAGCTTGGCTGTTTTTTTTTTCGCCCATCCCTGACTCCCTCCCCTTCTCCTGCAGGTTCATCTGGTATGCGAGGTGCCCGCCTACTGGGACAGCCGACCCTCTGCGCCGCGCGCCATCTCTCTGACAGTCCGCTCCGGTGACCGCGAGTCGGACGGTGTGCCGTTCTGGTACACCGCCGCCAGCGCGGCCGGCTCCTCTGGCGTCTGCTCGGCAGCCGGCTCGGTGGCAGACAGTTCCGGTGAGTGGCGCGCCCGTCCGCCCGGCCTCCTCTCCCCCCGCGGCTGGGTCGTGCCGTCCAGTGCCGAGGGTCTATAACGTAACGCACGTCATGGGCAGCGTAACGTAACGTAACGCGGCGCCGGCGCGCGCTCGCCGCGCCCGGTGCCGTGCCATCGCTCGCGTACTCAGGCAGGCGAGAGTACAGATGGATGGAGGCTAGCAGATGAGCGAGACAGACAGAGGCAGAGGCAGAGAGGAGGCAGTTTGCAGAGAGACAGAGGCCGAGCTGGCGGCTCGGCGGCGACCTAAGGCAATGGACGTGCCGTGCGGCTGTCTGGTGCGACGTTGAGCTCAGAGCAGCGGCGGCGGCCAGCGCGCCGCCGCCCGTCGGTGCGTCAGAGCAGGTTTGGCAGCACTGAACTAGGACAGCCGCACAACCCGGCCCGTCCCGCCCCGGAGGTCGGCATTCACACTCTCCCTCCCCCGCGCGCCGGCCACCCAGCCAGTGTGAGTGTGCGTGTGAACGAGTGTACCGTGAGTGTGGCGGCGGCGGCGGGCGGGCGGCAGCGGCGCGCCGGCGCCGGCGGCGGCTGCTCGCGCCCGGCCGCCCCTCCGGCAGGCTGGCGGCGGACAGTAGCCGCCGAGCGGCGCGCCGCTGCGGCCCGGCCGCCGCGGCCGCGCGACCGCCCGCGCCCCGCCCCCGCCCCTGACACCGCCCCCAGTCACCGGAGACCAGCCGCGGCCCCGGACGCTACTAACCGTGCATGCGGGAGTGGGTGGGTGGGGCGGGTGGGACGGGCGGCGGGGCGGGGCGGGGCGGGAGCAGCACGCCAGCCAGCATGGGGTCAGGGCGGCGCTGTGTCGACGCCGGCTGTGTTGGCTCACTATGCTCTCTTTGCAGGCGATCGCGAGAAGAGAGAGCGCGCGAGAGAAGGGAGGCGTTAGCGGGCCCATTGGCCACGGTTAGCCGAGAGGCGGCGTAACGTGCCCCAGTAAGCCCAGAGTTAAACACAGCGGTGGGGAATTGACTAGCTCACTGCTACTTAGGCTAGCTTTCATTTACTGGAAAGGGAAAAGTTAAGCTTGGGAGTTCCATGTTTCTGGAGAGTTTAAATTAGGGTTGTGTTTTGTCATTTTTTATTTGTTGGGATAAGAAAAATTAAATGCTTGTTTTTAGGCTGCGGGCTGTTTGGGATTGTGGATGATCTTAAAAGATGTTGAAGATGAGTCAGTAAAACGACCTCAGAAAATCAGGCTAGGTTGTGTCTGGGCTTATTTAAGTTAGGCTAAATCGAAATTCGCGCTAGGCTGTACCCGCTTATGACGTGTAAGGTTCTCGCAAGATGCAAAGTCTTCCGGAATGTTTAAATCATTTCGTCTTCCGATATAAAAGCGAAATATTTGGCAATGAAAAGCGTAGTTGAGCACTCGTGTGCTGATTTGCTAAGTGCGATGAAATGAACATTCCATAAGAACCATCTTGGTTGAAGAATGGCAGAGGGTTCTAGTCTGAAAATAACAGACATCCGGGATGCGAAACACTGGTAGTCCCGAGTGGGGAGATGTGAGGTAGTAGAGGGAAGGACGTCGGGATAGCAAAAAGGGACGTTAGAGTGATCCGTGATCACTTCCGCGAGCTAGCATCAAAGGCGTTAAACCTGTTAAAAGAATAGCGGGTGTTTCCTCGCGTTCGGACAGTTGGAAACTGACGGAATCTGGTCGTTTTGGCGGTCATACTAGAGCCGGGGTATGTGGGTTTCAAAATTGAGCCGAGGTGTAAGGGGTCGGTGGATGATCGGCTGGGGTCTGGCAAAGTTGGGATCTGAGGAAGCTAAAGGACCGAGGCTTGGAATTAAGGGATCGGGTAGAGTTGCTGGCAGCTCGCACGGTTGACTGGGTCTGTGGAGATGCGGTTTAGGTTGGGTCAGCGCGGGCGGTGACTGGGTGGGAGTCAGGGGGCGGGCGGGGGCGGTGGTCGGACAGGGAGGGAGACAGTACGGGCGGTGGTGGGTCGGAGCAGGGTCCCTCAGACCGCGCCTTCTGTTGGTTCACCAGCTGACCAATCTGCCTCCCCTCAGCGCCGGTC
This sequence comes from Amphibalanus amphitrite, assembly GCF_019059575.1. NCBI lineage: Eukaryota > Metazoa > Arthropoda > Thecostraca > Balanomorpha > Balanidae > Amphibalanus > Amphibalanus amphitrite. Next base: position 1,509,591 of record NW_024881531.1, on the reverse strand, counting down.
GGGTCGCTCAGGCCGTGCCCAGCAGCCGCTGATGGCTACCCAGACCAGACCGAGTCCCCCACCTGACGGTAGAGACCCGGGCGGGCGTCCTACTCTAGGGCGCTAACCGGACGTATGTCGGCGGCCAGTGGCCGTCCGCCCAGTAGCTAGCTGGTAGAGGTGGTGGGTTTGGTGGCGGAGCTTCTGCATTCTCCAATGCCACTTCGACTATCTATCTCCGCTTTTGCGTAGCTGGCTTTGACGGACTGTAAATAGACGGACAGGTTTGGTGTCGGGATCTAGGGGTGAAGGACGGCAGATCTTTGGCAAAGAGAGTAAGGGGGTTAATGAGTAACAGCTTTAGTCTGAGTTCCATATTGTTCAGTCATATTGGACACATTCCTCGGGAAGAGGGAGACTGAAATAAAAAGTGAATATTTCCCAAACCGGGAAAGTTTGAGCGTTAAGTAAATTTCAATTGAACTTTAGGTCATTTGAAAACTTCGAGTTGATATATCCAGAATCGGGAGCATCCAACGTGAAATTGGGCGAATACGGTGGGGTGGAAATTGAAAGGGAATTGGAAAAAGTGAGGGCAAAGTTTGCGAATATTTCACCCCAAAAATTGGTTTACTTGCTAGTTTATCCAAAAGTTGAACAGAACGAGCAAAATCCTTCCAAGGTAGATGAATTCTGGTCAGTACAGTTTGGCAGATGACACGGTCGGGAGGAGACTGGTTGAAGCTTGGGAGTGGACCTGCCGACACCGCTCCTGTAGCGGCTGTCTGTGGTCCGGGCAGGGCCGGGCCGGGCCGGGCCGGGTGTCCCGTTCACGTCTCTGTCTGTCCTCAGCGCCCCAGGCGGGCCTCCCTCGGCGCGGGCCGTCGGCGCGGCGGCCGACCTCCAGCGCGGATCAGGTCCAGTGTCGGTCGGCCGGTGTGCCCAGGTCAGAGCCGCCGGCCGTCCGCCCTCCTCACTGGTCCGTCCCGAGCCCGCCGCTCCGCTCCTGACTGACCGCCGCTCCCCGTCCGCGCCGGCTGAGGGGCCGCCCTCCGTGTGCTTCCGCAGTCCCGACAGCCCCGCTGCTTCCTGTGTCCGCAGATCGCAACCCCACCGCTCCTTGTGTCCGCAGACTACATATAGTCCCGCCGCTATCCCCGTGTCCGCAATCCCTCCGTGTGTCCGCAACCCCGCCGCGTACCAAATGTCCACAGTCCCTCTCTTCTCCGACGGCCGCTGTGTCCCCTGTTCCTCAGACTCAGCTTCAGTCTACCCTCCGTCCTGCCTCTTGATCCTGCGTCACGCCGTCCAGAGTCGCCTGGCGCCCCTCAGCGCGGCCTCTCCGGCTCGCGCCCGCTGTCCCGGCGGCCGAGCCTCCGTGTGGTGAACCAGCCTCTCACCGCGTCCCTGATCCGCCTGTTGCAGCTCCTGCCGCGCCCCGTCGGGCTGCTCGGCCGGCCTCGGTGACCGCGGCGGCTGCCGGCGGCGCCGAGGTCGGCTCGGCGGACTGGCCGGCGGACCTGGCCTGACACGCCGTCCAGATGCCTCCCCACACCACCCGTAACGTAGCTGCCGCAGTCCAGCACTGCCGACACAGTCGCTCTGTAACGTAGCTGCCGCGGCCGCCTCCGCGCGGCGCCACTAACGTACCTGCCCAGAGTTCAACGTAACAAGCCTGGCGTGTCGCCCGCCGGGCTGAGTCGAGTACTGAGTTCTGTACAAAGTTGTGCTAACAGATTCTCCGCCAGCCAGATTGACTTTGTCGGAGGCAACATGTACTAGTTTGCTCTTCGATTGTTTGCCGAGACCGGAGAGTTTTGTTGTTTTCTATGCTCCCGCTGTGTATGCTATGCCGTTTTGCTGTTGTGTACATGTGTAGAGTGTTGTTTCGGGGCCGGCCCGCGCCCTTTGCCGGGTCGCGCCCCGCCCGGGGTGCGGCTCTCCTGTGCACGGAATGTGAGCGCCGCGGTGTGACTGGCTGTGTGAAAGCCGCGCCCGGCAGGGGCTCGCCCTTCTCGGTCCGCAGAATGGCTGGAGGCGCCCGCCGCCGGGCTGACCAGCGCCCGGCGCCGCGCGCCGCGCTTCGCTCCCGGCGCCGGCCGACGCCGACTCCGCCGGCCGCGTCCCGCTCCGCGCCCTCAGTGCGAGCCGGCGCCGCCGTCAGCGGCCGACCGGCCGGACGGGGCGCGGACCGGCGCGCCTGGCCTCGGTCGGCGCCAGCGCCCAGCCGCGGCGAGCCCCTGTCGAGCGGCCGGAGAGTGGCTGTCGCGCGCGCTAGTGGACCCGCCCTGCGTGCCTGCCAACCTGGTCCGAGAGCTGCCGTCTGTGAGAGGAGGCGCGCGCCCGGGGGGTGGGACGGGCGGGCGGGACGGGAGGCCATAGAGCGCCGAGTTTGGGCCGATCGGGGCGGGCCGGGAGGGAGGCGCGCGCCTCTGTCTGAGTGGGCGTCTGAGTGCCGCGAGTGTGACTGAGGAGGGCCGCACCCGAGGGAGCTGTGTGGTGTGCCCGTGCGGCGGTGTGCGGCGGCCGGCGCGCGCCGTCCCGCTCACTGGAGGACGGCCGCCGCGTCGGCCGTGCGCCGCCGCCCGGTCTGTGGGCGCGCGCTCCGCGGTCTGTGGCCCCGCGCCGGCCCGCTCAGAGGCCGTCCGGCGGCGCCACAGACCGGCGCGCGCCGTCCGTGACCGGTGCGGCCGCGCGGCCCGCCGTCCGCCGCCACCGTTCTGACTGTGGCGGTCTTGCAGAGCTGACCTCCACACCTGACCGGGCCGAGACCGGCGGCAAGCAGCTGCCCAACGGCGTGTCGCAAGGTGAACACCCGCGCCGGGCGGCCGAGCCGTCCTGGTGGTTACATCTGCTCCTATTTTCCTCACACGCATAATTATACATGTTCATACTCTGTGATGAGCTTTGCATGCATTTGTTTTGTGCCTAAACAATAATACTGGTCTATAAGAACGGCATAAACAATTGAGATGAGCTTTGCATGCATTTGTTTTGTGGCTACGCAATAATACTGATCAACAAGAACGGCATAAGCGATTGATGTGTATTGGATCTGTTCGAGGTTTTGCGACTTTAGGTCTAAGACACGTTCTTCTCTTTACAGCTGCCATCGCGATAAACCGACACTTTGCGGAGACTGGCGAGATCCTGCTGGGAGCCGGAGTTCAGCCGACAGAGCCGGCCATCAAGACGTCGCCATCGGCGCGCGCAGAACTCACAGACCCCGCTGCTGTCTCAGGTAAGTCGAACTGACACGGACGGTCTCTGTCTTATGTAATGAAGGGGATACATCGGGCTTGTTTTTCATTTGTATAGAAACATGACAATAGTTGTCAACCCTTTAAACCGTTAATTTGTGTGCTACGCCATCGTGCTACTGATTCAACGACCTGTGATAAAGCGACCCACTTTCGTTCGTCGTTGGATCATGTGGGAATCGTCAAATTGCCCAGTGAGGACTGAGCGGCCTGCTGACTTTCTGTTACCTACGTGTCCTGCAGTGGCCGTGCAGCGGCCGGCGGCGCTGGAGCCGCGGACGGACAAGGTGCCGGCCATGCAGCTGGTGCCGGTGGCCCCGGACGTCGGATGCTCGCCGAGCATGTTCGTCACGGTGGCCCTGACTCAGAGCGCGGCCGGCCCGGCGCCGCTGATCCAGGAGGCGTCCCCCGCGACGGGGGCTGATTGGACGAGCCGACAGGAGCAGAGCGTACCCGTGAGACAGGAGGTGGCTACTCCGACCGGCTGGGCCGCGCAGCAGCAGCAGCAGAAGCAACATGCTCAACAACAACAGGCCCAACGGCAACAGGCCCAGCAGCAACATCAACAGCTGCAACAGCGTGTTCAGCAGCAGCAACAGCAACAACTCCAACATCAGCAGCAGCAGCAACAACAGCATGTTCAGCAGCAGCAACAGCAACAACTCCAACATCAGCAGCAGCAGCAACAGCAGGTTCAGCAACAGCAACAGGCGCAGCAGCAGCAGCAGCAGCACGCGGCTGACGCGGCCGAGGCAGACCAGTGGAGCCCTGCCACGCGCACTGACGTCTCCCCGCAGGCCGTCTGGCCTTCAGCGACGTCCCAGGCGGACTCGTCACAGGTCGCCGCCACCTGGTCCCCGCAGTCGCTAACGGAGACCCCCGCTGCCACCGGACAGGAGGCGTGGTCACCGACCACAGCCCCCGGCTCGGCAGAGACCACCGGCTGGCCGTCGCCGCAGCCCGAGGCGCCGGCCTCGCAGGCCGCCTGGTCCCCGCCGACCACCGAGACCGCCTGGAGCTCGCCCAAGACGGAGACGCCCGCCGCCAGCGGCTGGGCGGCCTCCGTGTCGGCGTCGACGGACGGCGCCGCCGACAGTCTGTGGAAGCGCGAGGTGGCCACCATCGTCTCCGAGTCGGTGGTGCAGAAGTGGACGGCTGCCGATGTGGTGGAGGCCGTGTCCCAGCACGGCTGGTCGGAAACGGTGGCTGCCCCGCCGCAGCCGGTGGCGGAGACGTGGCAGATGGAGACCGAGACGGCTGTCACCACTGCCGCCGACACCACGCCGTCCGCCTGGCACGGCCTGGGGCAGACTGCGCCGGCAGAGGGCGGGCGCAGCTGGAGCCCCGAGTCGGAGCCGACAACGGCGCGGGTGGAGTCCGACTGGACGGCCGTGACCACCGCCGGAGAGACGGCAAGTGGCGAGCAGTCCTGGTCTGCGCTGGCCGTGGACACCAAGACCAGCTGGGCACAGAAGGAGGCCGCCCCGGCTCCGGCGCCGGTGCAGACCTGGACCGCAGCGGAGGTGGAGAAGACGTGGTCTGCCCCGCAGCAGCAGCAGACACAGCACACACAGCCCCAGCCGCCGGCCGAGCAGCCGCCCCAGTGGACGCCGGCCGCCGAGGTGCCGACCTGGTCGCAGCAGCAGCTGGCGGACGTGCTCCAGGAGACGGTGGCCGCCTCGGAGCCGGCCCCCGCGCCCGCGCAGAGCCGGCGCAGTGACCCCATGTGGGGCGAGGTGGCGTTCCCTGCCCCCAGCGCGGCGCCGGCCGAGGACCCGCTCAGTGACCTGCCCAAGGGCATGGGACTGATCGACTACATCAACGGAGACAGCGGTGAGTGATGACGCACCCCGCGTGAGCAGAGCTCGGCTTGGTCAGAGGCGATATTTGTTAACTCCAGTTACGAAGATCCATGCCATTTATTAAACTCAGTTGTAGCCTTGTCTTTGTCCAGTGCGGTCTTAACACTATTCTTGCGCTCCCTTTGTACCTTTTCTCGGTCTCCTTGTGTAATAATTGTTCGGATTCCTTCGATGCATTTTCGTTGAATTGCCATTTATGTCTGATTCCCCCTCACGCTGCTCTTCGTTTTCGATAGCATCGCTGATGCTTGTACCGTTTCCGTTTCAGTTTAAACGTCTCCGTTCCGATGGCAACCTACCCAGCCACCAAACCGACTGAGAATTACAGACATGTGACTGAGAACTGAACAGACCGGCGAATCTGTGACTCAGAACTGAACAGACTGGCGAGTCTGTGACTGACTGAGCGGAACAGACTGGCGAGTCTGACTGAGCGAGCCAGTCCGGACTGAGACTGAACTCACTGCTATCCCCGACTGCGGGACGTGAACTGTCCACAGCGTTGGGTGTGACCGTCTGGCCGTCCGGGAGGTTCCCGCGGCCACGACGCGAACTGAGCGTGATGGCAGACCTGCGACCTCGGAGCAGCTCCGCTCTTGAGTTGACCCGCGGTGATTGTGGTGTTTGTGATTGACTAAGACGGCCCCGGGCCGCCGGACGAGCTTCGAGTGATCGCGCTCTGACCGTGTGAGTGAAGACGAGAGCGGCGGCAGTGCGCAGGCTGCGGCGTGAACAGTGACACCGCGATGGGATCAGTGGACGTGGGGAGTGAAGGACTCGCGGACTTTGAACATTGACGGAGAAGGACTAGAGGAGGCGGAGTGAGACTAAACGTTGCGTCAGCACAGCAATGGAGGGGCTTTCAAAACAGTTTTGTTCCCTTATTTTTGTACATACAGTGCCATCCTGTATATATCGTCTCGCATGCAGTTACCTAAGCCAGGTAGTTGTCTTTTTGTACTGTATCGTTTCTGTAGATGTCGTGTAGAAGGCCTCGGGCCGCACCTCTGTCCCTGTATCCTCGGCCGAGCCGAGCGGCAGTCCCCGCGGCCGCCGCTGGCTCGACTGACGCGCCAACTCGCTGTGGAAGCGTCTGCTGGTCGTGTTGTTGCCGTGAATGTTGCGGGCTCTACGGGAGCGTTTCAACTTCACGACTCTTGCCAGTGCTCGTGCTGTGTCAGGTTGTTGACGGAGCGGTCTCGAGGGGCCCTCGAGTCGCAGTCGCCCGTTTTCTCAGGCCGCTCGTTGTCAGAGTTTAGCCCGCTGTCACGGCAGTTGGTGTAGATGTGGCGGAGCGTGCGTTTCCAGTGCTTTCGTTGTTTGGTGTTTGCTGTTGAACGCCCGAGGCCAGCGTTGTTATGTAAACCAGACGCTGTTTAGGTGTTACAAATCTTGGCCGACCGTTGGATTTGATTATACGCTTGAGTGTACTGGTATGTTGGAAGTATTCCTGTTTATTTTTGGTCGTTATCAGGTGCCGAAAAGGGAGTGCAATATGTATAAATTGTACAAACCGGGAGACGGAGCGGGTGAGCGAGTGCTGTGCGACCTGTGGTGGTTATATTAGGCACCGCGCGTCTGTCCAGTGTGACCGTCGGCCTGTTTGTGGCTGTTTGTAGAGAATTAGTGACCATATATCGGGTGCCAAACGGGCCGACGGCGGCCCGCGCGGCGTCGCACTGTACAAAGGTGGTCGGACTCTGGGCCGGGGACGGCGGAGACCGCCCGCCCCGGCCGGAGCGGACGCCGGAGACTCCGGCGGCCGGCCGCCGCCCGTCTCCGGCACTATCGAATGTCAATTCAGCGGCGAGTGGGTGGGCCGGGCCGGGCCGTGGCGCCGGCCGGAGACGGTCCCCGGTGACACCGACACCCGACACCGGAGGCGGACCAATACACGGACCACTCGGACACGACGCGTTTGGACTGGGGGGAGGGGGAGGAGGGCGCCAACGGCGTCAGGATCACGGAGTAATGAGTTCCGGATGGACCGGGAGGCCACAGATGTGGGGTGGTTGGACTGCACGTCTCCGATGGGAGCGAGAGGTCTCTGGATCAAAGCCGGCTCTCTGTAGCTTTTCAGGGCCGGCTTCCAATCGGACAGCCTGGGAAGCAAGTCTTTGGCAGGGGACAAAACTGGACAAGTGGCACAAGTTCAACCTGTGTTGAACAGCCCATGCTGCAACGAAGAGCTAGAACTAATGTCGAGCATCAGTAATAGGTATTAAAAATGATAGAATGATACCAGCCGTCGTCACGCCAGAACTCGGGATGGGCACCTGAATCCGGTCGGCGTCACACGCGGGCACAAGTAGAGATAAATGAACAGCGGAATAAATAGCAGGCATACCACGCAGCGTCAGATGAATCTCACGACCAGATGATAAATGGAGGTACGGTGCTACATCTACAGATCTAGGCAAATACCTATCACCGCTCAAGACTATTTGTGGCAAATTGCACCATTCTACTGGCACTATTATCCGGAAAGACTTGATCAGTCTTTACATGCACCATCAAACATGTTCGTATGTATTTCATACAAATATAGCCTCTGTATTGTATAAAAGCGCGCTCAATGAACGATGGTTGTGCAATGTACACGTGGTAATACTCGGGCGGCACGCAGACTGGCCCGTGGCGTTGGCGCCCCTTCACTGGCCTGCAGCCGGGGCGGGCTCGGCACCGCCGGCCTACCCACCGCGCCGGGCAGGCAGAGTATTGGACACACAGCCAATCCGCGTCCAACAACAGTCAATATAAACAATACACGGTCAAAACAGGTCATAGAAGACGTAACACTCGACTGGCGCAGTTGAGTCGATTTGACACGGTAAAACACATCACGCCGGTGAATCTCATACACGATAAAAGCACATATAAATCGCGAAGTCAGTTTCACACACGACTCCTTCGTGACTGGTCGGGAACCAACGGTCGGAAATAGTCCTTCCATCTCCCGACGCACGAGTCGCACGGGTCAACTGATCAGCTTTGAGTCCCCTGATCTGGGTTAACCATCGAAAGGCGTAATCTCAGTCGTGACCTGTGACCCGACGGCCACCACCCGCCGCTGGCTCTGTCTCCCGGCTTCCCACAGAGCGGAGGGAAACGCCATCACGTTATAGCACCGATCAGTCACCACGTCAATGTGATAGTCTCAGACCCGAGGCAGGCTACCCGGCCCCAGTGCAGACTGCAGGCCCGGCAGCAAGGATTCGCAACCCTATGTTTGAAGTCTACCGCACCCGCTGGCCGGGTCAATCTTAGTTCCATTGCTGGACAACGTAAAGACCACACCCCAAGGTCCATTTCTTCGTCGCACTGGCATCCCTCGTCCTCCCTAACCCCTCCCCATCTCACTGTCCCTATCCCACCCACCCTGGTGTAGATCCGCCCTCATCCTATCCTCTCGGTCAAACTCGCACCCTGGTCGAGCGCGGCTCGCAGCATGCCCGCGAACAGTCCGTCCCTCTTCTTGGCCAGTTGTTTGGGTGGGCCCTGCTCGGCCAGTCTCCCGCCGTCCAGCACCAACAGCAGGTCGTAGTCGAGCACAGTGGCGATCTGGTGGGCGATCGTGATGACCGTGCTGTCTCGGAAGGCGCGCTGCACGATGCCCTGCAGGGCGCGCACCGTCTCCGCGTCCAGAGAGGAGGTCGGCTCGTCCATGACCACCACACGGGCGCGCCGGAGCAGTGCGCGCGCCAGACAGAGCAGCTGGCGCTGGCCGACCGAGAAGTTCTCACCGCCCTCTTGCACCTCCAGGTCTGCAGGGGGAGGGGAGTCAGGTGTGGGGACCACTACTACATACAGGTCTGCCGAGGAAGGGGACGGGACGGGTGTGGAGACAACTACAGGTCACTAGATGGGGAGGGGAGAATAGGCACTACTACTGCAGACATACGGCGGGCATCTGCAGCCAAGGCCCCTACCCCACTCTACCCTACTCTACACCTTAGGTATGCGAACTAAATAGTACATACAATATATTAAATGATAAGTTCACTTTCAGGTACCCCGCTATGCGACAGCTATGCGAATTGCGAACAGCTATGTCCAGCAGATACTCTGCTATGTAAGTCACTACGGCTTCGACCCGACTAGGGGCTGTGCTGTATGACTTACCCAGTCCCCTGCCGAGGCTGGAGATGAAGTCCTTCAGCTGAACCAGCTCCAGCGCCTCCCACATCTGATCATCGGTCATCTCACACTTGGGGTCCAGGTTCGACCTGAGGGGATAGTACAGAGCACCACTGTGAGTACACATATCACACCTGGGGTCCAGGTTCGACCTGAGGAAATGATAGAGGTTGCTCGCTGTGACTACACACAAAGTCAGAGCCAGCTGAATGCCACAGACTTCTCCGACCTCTTCATGACCCAACCCAGCCCTCCAGCCTTCAAACGCAGTCCCGATTTCGTGCCGTTCTGATCTCACGTGCATTGCAGTCGCGACTGCACATCGTTCATAGCTGCCCTGAACTAATTCATTAATTGACATTCCCACTTCAGTTTGATCAACCTCCCAAACCCCAACCCACTCCTATATCACACCACATTCTGACCTCACAGTCCTGGAGCAGAGCAGCGGCTCCTGCGGTGCGCCCCTTCCCTCCCCCGGTCATCCTCTCTAACTGACCTCACTGTCCCAGAGGCAGCGGCTCCTGCGGGATGAGCGCCCCTTCCCTCCCCCGGTCATCCTCTCTAACTGACCTCACTGTCCCAGAGAAGAGCAGCGGCTCCTGCGGGATGAGCGCCAGCCGTGATCGGACCGCGTGCAGCGGCAGCGAGGACAGGCTCTGTCCGTCCACCTTGATACTGCCCTCGAGCAGGTCAGACATCTCGAACAGCGCCATCGCCAGCGTAGACTTGCCGCTGCCCGAGCGGCCCACCAGCGCCACCTGTCGAGAGCGGACGGAGGTATCGTTAGTGCCGACAGACGAACAAGAATGTGGGAATGGTGGTGTTACGAACTAAGGAGAGCCGGGGGACGAGAAGCACGGTCCGTAGGGTTCGTTCTACGTTCCGAATGATTTTGATCCAAAAGCTTTGAAGATCCGAATGATCCGAAGGCTTTGACTAGGTTCCATTACTTGCTGCAAAATCTCCATCATAAGACTTTTCAGCCACACTCAGAGGTTCTATGCGTTACCTCAAGGGTTCTTTCTATTGCACTCAGTCATACGATCTTTCTTCCGTGGCTCCAGGGACCCCTTACAGTCACCTCCCGCGCCCTCATCTCTCACCTTCTGTCCGGGCTCGATGGTGAGGTTGATGTCCCTCAGGACGGTGACGGTGACGGGGGTGAGGGGCGCCGTCTCGGCCACCTCGGCGGCCACCTCTGTCGCCGCCGTCACGGCCGCCGACATGGCCGCCGCCGCCGGAGCCGTGTTCGTCTCGGCCGGCAGCCGGGCCGCCGACTCTGAACTGTAGCCGATGGTGGCCCCGCAGAACTCGATCTTGCCGTGGCGCGGCCAGTAGTCGGCCACTGTGGCACGGAGGGGGGGGGGGAGGGATGGTCAGTGACCGGGCGGTATCAATCTCTGAAGGGTAGAGTTCATACACGACAGATTGGTAGCAAAAATTGCTTAGACCGAACCGCCGGGCTGCAAACTGGTTGATCGAAGTTCGAATACACTGTTTTGCACTGACAACAGTCATCGAAGAGCCGATATACTGTTGACAATTAGTGCACACGCCCGGGGGTGCTCAACCATCGCGTTCCCTGGCTCCTGGACCCCTCAATACTGTTGTTCGATTTTTTCGTCACGTTCCTGTTCCCGTTCCTCTCCATCATTCCTTCTCTCTCTCTCCTGACTCCCTTCCCTATCCCTCTTCTATTTCCCTTCCTTTCCTGCATCTCCCCTCTTTTCTTCTCCTACTCACCGATCCTGTTCTGCCTGTAGTCCTCCGCCCGAAGGCTTCCATACTTCTCCACCCGCTCCACGGCACACATGTACATCTCGACGTCACTCAGCGACCTCACCACCCAGACCAGGTACATGGGTATGAGCAAGGTGTAGTTGATGGCCAGGCCGACCACGCCCGGGGAGAGCTGGTCGCTGTGCACGGCCACACCCACCGCCGTGATGCTGGACGCGAATACGATCACGGCGCCCAGATAGTCCTGTGGATGGAGGGGGCAGGAGGGTGGTTAGCAGATCTAGTGCAGCCCGATAATAGGAATGGGGGGGGGGGGGTGATACCGTCTACAGGATCACCCAAGAGTTCATATCACTACTTCAATGGATAGATCGCTAGCTGTGATAGCATTCGAAAACACACAGGCCCGTGAGACTGATTATAGCTTCATCCATTTCCGTACTTAATTTATCATCAAATCGCCTGTCCCTTTTCTTCCTCGTTAAGCCCTCCCCACTCCCGAGTTCCCTCCGCTCTACCGTGCACCACCATCTCTCCCCAATGTTTCTCCTCCCTCCGCTCCAAGAACACACTTTTCTCCTTCGCCTTTTCCATTCCCCAGCCCTCTTCCCCTCCTATCACTCACCAATGCGATTCCCAGCCAGCGCTGGCCGCACTCGTAGAGCAGTGAGGTGACCAGGTGCGTGTCCACCGCCTGCAGCAGCGCCGAGAAGAAGCGGCCCTGGTAGCGGTAGGCGCGGATCACCGCCAAGCCCGACTGGGTCTCGGCGAAATGCGACTGGATGGGAGAGCGCGCGATGCTGTCCAGCCGCTGTAGCTCGCTGTGGGCAGGAGAGGGGGCGGAAATCAGTAGAGACTGGCGGGCAGCTGGGGCACGGGAGTGTATTGCCGATGTCAAAGTTAGCGGCATTTTATTTAGTTGCTATGGACGGTTCGTCACACTCCAACAGAGCGCGTCACAATGTTCTCATATATTCCCTCAAATCCTCAGTCACCCCATCACCCACCCCCGTCCCGTTCAAGCGACTCACATGGCGAACGTGCGGTAGAACCTCTGCAGAAAGTAGTAGATGAAGCCGATGACTGTGGCGATGATGATGAACCACCAGTTGACGATGGTGTTGGCCACCACGGCTGTGGCGCACTGCAGCACAAAGTACAGCAGGATGTGGATCGCCGTCGCCAGTTTCTGAAACGCAGCAAAGGGCAGAGGTCAGTCTGCGCCAGCGCTTCACGCATTAGTAACAAACTGTCCAAGTTACAACATCCTGTAAAAAATGCAAATGCTTTAGTTTGCTCAGGCCCGATATGCAGATGCAGCCTGACTGCCTTAGTTGGACATCCAAACTCGCCGCAATAGACCAACAACACTATCGTCGCCATGCAATAATCCTACAGCTGGTCAACGCCCGATACGGTCCTAACGGCGCGCTATACGTGAAACACGTGCTCGTAGCCAGCCTTTCTCATCCCTTCTCCCACCACGCACTTTGTCGATGAAGCTGACATCTGTCGAGAACCGGTTGATGATCCTTCCGGCCGGCGTGTGCTCGAAGAACTCCTTCCGGCTGCGTGTGACAGCGTTCAGCAGTCTGTTATGGAGGTGCCGGCGGGCGCGCGCCCCTGCGTACTGACCGCTCACGTTGGCCGCCAGAGCCAGCAGCACGGCCACGCCGCCCGACACAGCGTAAACGGTCAGGTAGTACCGGGTCTGCCGCTGCACGTACTGGTCGTACGCCTGGCTGACGTTCTGAGGCAGCACGGTACTGCGCGCCTCGGCGGCCGCCTGCCGCTGGCGCCACTGGCGGGCGTGGGTGATGTTCCACTCGGAGGCCGACTCGCTCCAGAAACTCAGCCAGTAGTCCATGAAGAAGTGCATCCCTGGGAGGAGAGACAAGGTTAGGTGGAAGCCGGCGAGAGACGGGCAGAAACGAAAGCTGTGCGGTCGAGACTGACCGGGATTTTTTCCGCATAAAATGCCAAGTAAAAGATAGAAAATGGCAGCAGTGTCGGTTCAGCCTTGTCTTTAGATTCCACAACAGTTCATGTATGACGACCAGACAATTGACTATACAGTAGCCTATTATAAACCACACTGACCCTGAGTAAGCAGGAACATGAGTAGATAGAGGGCTCCGAAGCCCCAGCCGCACGCCCGGATGTACTTGAGGTAGAGCTTCTTCGATATTTTGCCCTTCTCCCGTTCCTCCTCGGAGAATCGCCTCGAGTCCACCTCGGCCTCTGCAGAACCAGACGCGACGAAATACGTCAGCAGCTATTCACCCAGCACATCCCAAAACGTTTAACTTGGTTAACACATGGAGCTGAACATTCCTTTAAAATCTATCGAGTAAAAAAGATGAAGCACGATGCTTTAGAATACAAGTGCTACACTTAATACATATTGAACAAAAAATGTACAAATACTTAACCATAAAAACCAAAGAACAGAAGCCTTGAGGGATTCTTCCCTTCGACCAGCCTGTCCTACAATCGCGAAAAGGACTAGCGTCCGTCCCCGCCCCGTGTACCACACATCCCTGTGCCTCCTCAGAGACGGCCTGTTGACCGGAGGAGGACGGGTGTTAGGTGCGGAGGGGGCCCCGATAGATACTGGTGCGCCCACGGCCGTCCACTCACCCTCCTCATCATCGCAGGTCTGTTCGCTGTGGGCGGACGCTATGGAGACATTGCGCGACACCTGGGGCCGGGCCGCCGGCGGCTCCGGATCCAGCGAGACGAGCGCCGTCAGCTGGTCGGAGGGCGGGTGGCCCGACAGGTCCTCAGACGACGGCGTCGGACGCGAGCTGGAGCGCAGAGACGGCCTGTGGACCGGAGGGTGACGGGTGTTACGTGGGGAGGAAGGCCCGATAGATACTGGTGCGCCGTGACGTCTCAGTCCATTAATCGGTGATAACCCGATAATGAAAGGCGACAATATAACAAATCTGCATTCGCTTCCCTAATGATATACGGCATAATGCTCTAAGCATGGTAAAATGAAAGAGACGTTTTTATTACTATCCATCATATGAGACGAATGCCCTAAAGCCCTTAGCGGAAAAGGCATGCTGCGTCGAGAAAAGTCAGCCTCGCGGGGAAGAGGTATTAGAATGATGCACTTCGACAACAGCTGTTACTCTAGCAGACCCAGTAGTCCGGTTTCTCTCAGCAGACCTCCCGCCGTCCGCGTCCCTCACCTGCCCATGAGTCGGTGGAGGCCGTCCGCCCAGCGTCTGCCGGCCTCCGAGACGGAGCCGCTGCGTGCCGGGCCGCGCGGCGACGGCATGGTGGGCGGCAGCGAGGCCATCCTCTGCAGGGTCTGGCGGCGCGCCGCGGCCGCCGGGTCGCCGCCCTCCGCTCCGTCCGTCAGCGACTGAGGGGTGCCCGGGGTGGCCGGTCGGAGCGAGCTGGAGCGGCCGTACTGGCGCGCCAGCAGGTCCCAGCCGCGGCCGCGGCGAGCCGAGGTGGTCCAGCGGCGCCGCGGTGCAGAGCTGTACTCCTCGCCGTCGTCCAGACTCATGGGCAGCAGGTGCGACACCTGGTGGCGCAGGGAGGTGTTTCGCCGCAGAGCCGAACGGCGGACCGAGAACGAGTCGCGCGGCAGCGCCGGCCCCTCCTGTAGCGGAGAGAGGGGGTGCGATGGTCAGAACGGCTGTTGAGAAGAGAGTGTATGCGATAGAACGGCATTGGTTTACAACATAGCAAGTCAACAACCCGTAAAAACTGTAACACTACCAAGCGGTGACGTCATTATTCGGATGGCGAGCCATCTCAAATCAAATCACTTCATTCAAAACATCCATTTTCGCCACTGCTTACCGCACACCGTCGGCAGTCTGCTCACCCCCGCCCCCTCCCGTCTCCTCTGGCCACTCACCGCCGGCAGTCTGCCCCCTCCCCCTCTCCCCACACACACACCCTCAGAGAGTCTCCCGTCCTTTGGCCACTCACCGCCGGCAGTCTGCGGAACTTTTGTATGACCTGGATGAGTCGCCAGCGCTCCCGTGCCGTGCGCGTCTCGGCGGCGGCCTCCTTGGTCTCCTGCTGCTGGTCGAGTCGGATCAGCTCCTGCCAGCGGTTCACCAGCTCCGGCTCGGCGGCCTCGATCTGCTGCAGGGTCCCCTGCTGGCGCACCCGGCCCGCCTCCAGAGCGATTATCTGCGGAGCAGAAGGGATGAGTGTGACTGGCTATGGAGCAGTGCGCGGATAGGTATCGCTGGCTGTTTGGTATCTATCGGAACGATGATAAAATCACCTGCGCTATTAGATATAAAAAGAAGTGTTCCTAAACGTGATAACTAAAACCACTCTTCGGGTATTTTCGATATTACCTCCGCGTTTATTCTACCATCGGCTTCGCGAGCTGCGCCAGGCGATGACACCACGCACCTTGTCGGCGTACTTGAGGTACTGCAGTTTGTGTGTCACCAGGATGACGGTGCGCCCCTCCTTCAGCAGCATCTTCCTGATGCCGTTCTCAAACACGTGCTGGCCCACGTGGACATCCAGCGCCGACAGGGGGTCATCCTGGGGAACGGCGAAGGGCGAAGGTCAGGGGTGTAGGGAACAATGATAGAAACTACCTGACACGTGAACGTGAAAGCGTCAGTTATCGAAATAAGTACGCTGGTGACTATTGTAAGCCAGCGTTTTGTCGCATTAATGACATATGACCTGTGTACAATATGCAGTACCATAGAATAAATCAGGATTACGTCGCAGCTTTCCACGATGCAACAGGCGGCCGAACTATCAGCGATTCTGCATTTGGAAGGTTAGCAGGTACCACATTCTAGTACGAGGATGAACTAATCCTTGTGATTCAGAGGGCTAACTACAGAGAAACGGACGAACATTTATCATGGAATACGACGATGCAAACCCACAGAAGTCGCACCTCCGCCCACTTTAGTCCCTAACGATGACCCAACAGGGAGTGGTACCGGATGTATCCACTGCGACATGGGTCCGAGCCATCCCACGAGAGCCCCCACACGAGACGGGCTAACGGCGTCAGTGCATCCCACGACACAGGTCTGAACTATTTCACGGTATAACCCACACAGAGCGGACTCAGATTTCAGTGCATCACACGTCGAAATGACCCCATTTATCCCACGACAATGCCCACACGACAAGCGTCAGATCTGAGCTCTGAGCCCACAATGGCAGAGTACGGACTCAGTTTATCCCGCCGTACTCCACTAAAATACACATGACACGGCATTATGCTCTGATCAATTAGAGACCACGAGCGATATTAGCATCCCTCACCCCCAGCTGCTTACCAGTATAACACAGTTGGCGTTGGAGTAGAGCGCGCGCGCCACGGCCACGCGCTGCCGCTGACCGCCGGACAGTACGCTGCCCTGCTCGCCGATGGCAGTGCTGTCCTCGTCCGCGCCGAGCAGCTCAATGTCCTTCCGCAGGTCACAGGCCGTCAGCACGCGCTGGTACCGGCCCTTCTTCAGTGGGCGGCCGAACAGAACGTTTGCCCTCAGAGAGTCGTTGAAAAGCCATGGAGATTGAGAGGCGTAGGCGAATGTCGTGTTTCTGAAAAGAGGAGTAAAGCGGATAAAAAAAAAATGTCAGGAACGGCAAACTACCATTTGTATATTGACGTGCAGACCACAGTGTAACTGATATTGTAAGTTGTAACATATTTTGTGACGTACAAATTTTGACGTTGAAATAACGATAAATCACTCACCTGTTTTCCGTTACTCAACGCTAACACATCACATCGATGCTTGAAAAATAGCTGTCCTTTAAGACACCTTTTGTGATGTGTCAAGTACATTATCAACATGATTTGCCCGCCCTTTCTCAACAAACTGTCTCCTAGACCACCCGTTTACCTCCTCAGCACTCCCTCGTCGCCGTGCGTCTCACCTGGCCCAAGTGACGCTGCCGGCCGTCCGACACAGCTCTCCCAGCAGCGCCGTCACCAGCGACGACTTCCCGCAGCCGATCGGACCGACAATCATCGTCAGCTTCCCCCGCGGCACCGTCAGGCCCACGTCCCGCAGCGCCGTGGCTCCGCCGCAGCGCCAGCAGAAGCTGGCCGCCGTCACTGTCACCGCCGGGGTCTGCGGCGCGCCGGCGGACGGCGGCGCGTCCTCCCCGGGTTCCGTGAACCGCACGCCCTGCAGATTCAGCGCCGGTTTGGGGGTGATGGTGGGCAGTGGGAAGCGCCACGGAGCCCCGCGGCCCTCCGGCTGGTCGGCTGGACGCGGAGAGGCGCGGGCGACCGAGCCGTTCGAGGCGGTCACCGCCGCTCCGTTGGTGGGTGGCTGGGTCAGGTGGACGGCATTCCCGTTGACCGCGGGTGTAATATGGTCGGAATTGTTACCGGCTGGCTGTGTTCCCGGCTCGGTGGCTACCCGTTCCTCCATGTCCCGAGCTCCGTCTGTCGGGGATGGTGAGGCCGGCGCCGTCCTGCGCCGCTCACTGCCACCCTGACTGTCCGCACCAGCACCATCGGTACCACCGTCACCACCGGCTCCATCACCACCCTCCCTGCCGGCGCCGCCGTCACCAGTTCCACCTCCTCCCTCATCACCATCCGTTCCACCACTTCCCTGTCCACCATCCCCATCCCTTCCTCCTCCGTCATCATCTCCCTCTCCTCCAGTGGGGGACGGAGAGGAGGACGAGGTCGACTCCTCACTCGTCTCCGTCGCCGTGAACTCCTCGTCACCCTCCGGAATCTCCTCCAGCTTAAACACAGAGTCCTGGCTCCCCCACGCGTAGGCCGGGGATCCGGAGAGTCTCGGTCCCAGAGTCGCCGGTGAGGAGAGTTCCAGGGATGTGGGGCGTTCTCGGCGCGGTGCAGAGTCAGGCAGTTCAGTCCGTGAGGCGACAGACGAGGTGCTGGTCGGTCGGCCGGTCGGAGCCGAGGACACCACCGAGGTTTGTCTCTGCGGGGAGGGGGAGGGTCAGCTGAGGGCACCACGGAGGTCTGTCTGCAGGGAGGGAGCGAGGCGGATCAGACGCTGAAAAGAACTGATAGAGAGTTGAGTTACAAGGGACGATTCACATATCAGCGATATCAGTAAAGCTGGGCTGTTATACACTTGGACAGTAAAAACTAACAGCGAAGCCGACAGAAATATGTGCGTCAGAGGTGAGCGATTGTCCATAATGATGACTTCAAAAACAGCTGGAGGGGTAGGTACAGTAATTTCCACGTTACCTATACATCCCACCGTGCGACATGGACACTGCTGATGATTACGCTATCGAAGATGTTAATGAGACAAAGTGGAAGGCCAATCGTATTTAGTAATTCATGTGACGATCTCAGAGCAGCCACACACTGAATTGACGGCCGCTCATTACTTTGTGCACTCCATTAATGATGCAATATTACACCGAGCACTGCTGACGCACTATGGGCCCTGCATTACAGCGCTGGTGTCACATTAATGAGCGCATCTCCCAACGCCGGGTAATGCTGGGCTGAGACATCCAATACTGCGTGGTTGTCAATGCCGGACTCTCCCCTTTGTGGTACGCAGACTTCGTGAAGAGACCCCACATAGATACACAGTGACGGTTTACGCATCGGAGTACACAAAGTCGCAGTGTAAACACCGCTTTACGCCAGCCGCGCGTGGGTTTCCCGACACGCAGCCAAGTTTCCCTGCGTGGTTCGGAGTTCCCAGGGGATGTTTGGACCAGTCCGCTGTCACACTCGAGACTTTTCAGCGAGACATCCAACACCAAGAGTCAAACCAAACATACCAACAATTACCCGAGTGACAGAGCTGGCTTACAGATGCGACACATTCAACTGTTATAACTGTTGTAGCATTTCTGTATGCAAGTTTGAGAATTTGTCAGCGCAGTGATCCCAGATCCCTACCCTTACCTCTACCAGCTCCGGCTGTTGTCAAATTCATGTCATTAGCTCACATGTCCGTCTATAGCTCACATTACATTTCCCCTGAAGTTTCACTTCTTTAACCCTACCTTACTACATGCATGTTCCACTCTTACACCCCATCCACGAGACATCACTCACCCGAGACGCGTCGCGTTCTTTGAGCCTGATGGAGAGTTTGGAGGCGAGCGCCACCGTCTGCGGCGGCTCCTCGTCAATTCCCTCGACGTCAGCCAGTGCCAGGAAGTCGGTCAGACGGCGAATACTCGCCTGTCGGCAGAGTGAGAGCGGGTGAGAGGGACGGTGTCCAGCAGGGCAGTCGCGGGGTGAGAAAGAACAGTGTCCAGCAGGGCGGGGGTGAGAGAAGGTAGCAGGGAAGCCTTCAGCAGTGTCAGAGAAAAGAAGACCATTAGCCTGGAGGCGGACGGTCGGATTCTTTCGACTGGAGAGCGCTTAGTCTTCGGGGTAGACGAGCTTGTTGTGCCAGTCTGAAGTTGTCAACGACAACTTCAAATATCAAAGCTAGCAGTGTGACGCGTGATTTCTAAGGCGTCGTCAGTCATCATCAAAACACTAACACATGGAATATTTAGGGTGGTTGATATTCTATACGCCATAGCATTAACACGAAAAAGCTCATCTAGTTACGCTTCATTGCGCAATCCGCGGCTAGTACAATCCGTGACTGAACACCTCTATGGAATATTTCGCACTAATCACCCGTAACCAGTTGCGGTATATTCTGTCGGCCGGCGGCAACACAGGAGCGCAATCTGGCACTACCGTCAACATTCAGTAACCGGACATCGTCTCAGAGGTAAACAGCGACTGACGGTCCAGTCGCCGGCCGCCGGGGCCGCATCCGGCCCACTACATACATGGCACTGACATGACATCAGCAGCCGAGATACAGACGTTGGACGGCCGTGGAACGATGTAATATGGGTTCCAGGGGAGGGAGATAACGGGGGATCCACTGGAACGAGGGGAAGGTCTGTATCGGACAGACGGAAATTGCGGATTTGCATAAATCCGCGACTATTAGGTCACGACAACACTGCAGCCTATCGCTGAAATTGACTCCAGACAAATCGGCGTAGAGTTTGCACTGAAAATGCAATTAGCAATGCACATATTGCACACGAGCAAACTATCAACCGCGCCGACTCAGACCGCACGGCGTGCAACTGTGTGCTCGGTGCGTTTCCGTGTGCACAAAACGTGCGTGCGCTGGGCAAACTTCCCGGAAGCGCAAAAAATGTACGCACAAGCAAATCAAGTGATAGTAGAGCACACGGAAGAAGGAAGTTACATTGTGCGAGTCATTTTGGTTTACTTTACATCAAATATCCAAATACGCAAAAAGACAAAATAAGTCGGCGGCTATCGAATGTCGCCCTAACTGCCCACTCATTTCAGATAGCTCGGCATCTACTCGTACACGTTCCCAGTTGACCCGTTTGAATCAGTTTTCGAGTACCTAATCATTAAATCCCACGTCATAAATAAAAGCCTCAGCAATGACCATCGACCCTCTACGCCCCTGCCAACTACCCCCCCCCCCCACACACACACACACTCGTCCCCTACCCGCCTCACCTTGGCGTCAATGAGTGCCTTGACGACGATAGGCAGCACGAACAGCGGCACGGTCAGTTGGTTGAACAGCGCCAGAGCGCTGAACACGCGAGCAGAAACCAGCGGCTCGTGGCCGAGGACGCCGAACAGGCCGAAGGTGGTGACGGTGACCACGGTCAGCGACGACTGGGTCAGGAACGCTGCCGGGCAGAGAGTGGAGGCACAGGAGGTCACAGGTCAGGTCAGATCAGAGATCAGCTCACATGTCAGGTCATGTTAGGTTAGGTACAAGTCGATTGCAGAAGTACAATAGGGAGACGGTCCACGGCAGGCCAGAGAAAACATGCGTTTTGGTCTATACAAGAAGTATTAAAGGAATACAACACCGTCATCGATAAGAAATTCCGTCCTTATTTCATACATGACACCATACAGGGCCGTGTATGTCCTCACCATACACGCCTCCCGTTCCACCAAACTATGACCTCCCACATGACGTACTGTTCAGAGCCCAGAAGAGTGAGTCCTTCATCAGCAGTTTGAGCTCCGCTTTCCTGATCTTCTGGATTTTGTCCTTGTACACAAACTCCATGGCGTTCAGTTTGAGCATCCGAATTCCGCCCACGAACTCGGCGGTCAGGCTCAGACGCTCGTCGCCCTTTTTCTGAAACGAAAAAAAAAACATTTGTTGACGTTCACACCATAAGTGGGTATAAGCCTGAAAGGGATACTTGTCGGCACTTAACCCTCGCACGACCAGGCCATTTCTCATAACACGAACGACCAGGGGGGGGGTTGTTACGACCCCCCCCCCCCTGGCGTTTCGAAACGGAAGGTCGTAGAGCTTAGCGGAAAAAACCAACGGATTGCTCTCAACGAGATCTCGCGATTGGTGGTATATTTTTTGGTCCTAGGTCAACATTTGACCTACTTATGACCGGTCAAAGGTCAAATTTTCCGAAAAAATCAAACTTTTTCAACTTTCCGCGGCGATTGCGGCAAAACGGTGGGAGATATCGACTTGAAACCTTCACTATCGTGTTCCTTGATCAATTCTCTACCGTTTGGTATGTATTTCGTTTCCCTAGCTCTAAAAATGGCGCGTTGGGAGCGCCGGAAGTCGGCAAGGTCACAGTCGGCGGCAGAAATTCGAAAAATCAAAATTTAAATTTTTGAAATCTGATTGTATTTTTGGATTTGGGAGGTCCATTTGCTCCCTATAGAAGCTAATATTGCTGCATATTCCCATTGAGGTGACAAGAATTAGCAAAATAGTGGTTCGGGCGCTTTTCAAAAATAGTACCGGACGCTGTTCCTCTTGTGACGTCATAGCTCCGTGACCTGACCTGACCCGGTCAATTTTCTTGCACCACACGATAGCCAATGCTTGCCCCAACATGCATGGGAAGTTTCATCATGATCCATCAAACAATGTGGGTATCACCGGCAGAAAACCTAGGGATTCGGCGCACACGTTTGGTAACTGTCGGCCGGAGGCTGTACCTCTTATGACGTCATAACTCCGTGACCTGACATGACCCGATCAATTTTTTTCGGCAAAAGATGCGCAAAGGTTGCCCCAGAGGGTATTGAAAATTTCAGCCCGCTACGACAAGCCGTTTAGCGTGCACTTCGAAAAAACCTCAGGGGGGGGGGGTTGATACAACCCCCCCCCCCTAGGCGTTCTAGGGTTAAAAAATAAGAACTATTCACAAGTCTAGGCTAGCTATTGCACTGCGAAAGACTTTCGCCGCCTTTATCTAAACAGGATGGATGGCGCCTTTCACTTAATGTATAGGCTGGATAATGGTCTGTTTGTGTCGTCGATGGTATATCAAATAGGCGTTGATGTGATTGTTGACTGTTGTACGACAATATAACAGCGCAGGCCAAAAGTGCTATTGAAAGGTACCAGTGCCGGTAGTAAGGAAGACTAATCGTTGTGGCTGCACCCGACAACTACCAATCATTAGTCAGGTTCAATCGTCACATGAGTTGTTTAATCGGTGAAACAGTCCGCCAGACAAAATATACAGAGCGGTCGCATCTTATGATGATACCATACAATGATCAGGCAGTTTACTGCTGAGTGGGAGCTCTGCAACTGAACTGCGTACCTACTGTGGCGTCGCGTTAGAAAGGAGTTGAAGAGAATAAGTAAGCTCAGTGAAGTAAAAAGAATCAAACGTTGTGGACTTTATCCTAAGTTATCTCCGAGCGTTGACCGACAGCAATAATCAACTGACTCAGTACAGAGTCGACCGCTAACCGACTCGGCAGCGCCCCAATAGCTGACTGTCGAGTTTATCTGTTGTCACACGCACCAGAAGGCCCTTTTTGTTCTTCTGCAGGAACCAGACGACCACGAACTGCAGCGGCGTCAACACGACGATGGACACGAGGGCGCCGATGATGGCACTGACCCCCAGCTGCTGGTAGATGAGTACCAGCAGAATCACGATCTGGGAACAGGGGACGGAGGGAGGTCACAGGTCAGGTGTTGGCAGGTCGGCAGGGGCCAGCAGAGGTCGACAAGTTGTCAGTATTCAGCTAAACGTAGGTATCATAGGCCAGTTGATCCACGGTCATCGGGTAGAAACATTGGGCATGTGGGTTGAATGCCGGCCCGACATTTCTCACTATATGGTGGATCAGCCAGGAATAAGGAATTTGAGTTGTCCCATACATCGTCACAAATGATGCTTATTTTCAACACTCGCCAGGATGATGATATCATGGCGTCCACACAAAACAAACACTACGCTGTTTCGTTTCTCGCCCGGACCAAATGTCACCGTCCTTTCATTAATCGTCCCAGCAGGACAGACATTACACCACCCATGATATCACTTTCAGCCGGGCAGCACGATCCTCTCCCCACCCATCTGGCGCCGAGCTCGCTACTATTTTAAGGCGTTCATTGTGCAACGTACAGTGAGCCTCTGATAGCACCAAAAGTCAGCTTCCGCTGACCGACCTATCTAGCCTCAGAGCCTCATCAAACACGAGGATGAAGGCCACATGACAGCGCGTGGATGACGCTTCATACCGTGGATCAGATAGATACGGGTCATCAAATTGGCTGATACCAGATATTGATAATATTCACGGATGCGGCGACCGGTCCGTCCATGGACGAGGAAAAAACGGCGGTACGTTCTTCTTCGCAGGGGTCTTCACTAAATTTGTGCAGCGATGTCCCGGAAATCGCACCCATCCACCACTGCAGTGACGGCTCACCCCAGCGGCCATCGCCTAGTGGTCGGTCAGTTTCACCGGCCCTCTCCCGGCCCGGCCCGGGCCGCCGGAGACCGGAACAGACTGAATCGGGACACCACATCCTGACCGGATGGCCGGAGAACATACATGCGCCACCAAACCGCCCACTATCTGTCCTTGTTATTCAGCATGAAAATCGAAGGCGAATTGCAAAAACACAGCCAAAGGTTGCATTGCATAAGCCCATCCGGTGAGTCTAGCTGCCGTCTTGTAAGATTGCGAGTACAGGACGACCCCTCTAGTGACTTCTCTGGCTTGTCCTACAAAATATACCTCGTCTTTTCTTACGTAAAGCACAATGATCACCAGTGACCTATCTGACCATGTGCAATAGAACCCCGACTAGCGACTTCTGTACCTTAAAACACACGCACGATCCCGTTACATATCACATCCATCACAACCACATCAAAGCACAACCTTCCATTATGGTGCGAAATGGTCCACGCGGACCGAAGCACCTACTCAACAATCAATCAATCAATCACAACCAGGGCTGCGGAGTCGATGGATTTTCGGCGACTCCGACTCCGACTCCGACTCCGGCTTTCAAAAACCAGCTCCGACTCCGAATCCGACTCCGGGCAGAATTGTCGACTCCGACCGACTCCAACTCCCGACTCCGACTCCGCAGACCTAGCAGGGCTGCGGAGTCGACAGATTTTCGGTGACTCCGACTCCGACTCCGGCTCGGGTTTCTAAAATCGACTCCGACTCCGACTCCGACTCCGGTCACAACTGTCGACTCCGACCGACTCCGACTCCGACTCCGACTCCGACTCCGCAGCCCTGATCACAACCTTCCATAACAATTGCACAACATTCCAATAATTCGTCAACGACCTCTCTGACCTTGGTGACCTCTCTGACCTCTGTGACCTCTCTGACCCTGGTGATCTCTCTGACCTCTGTGACCTCTCTGACACTGGTGACCTCTCTGACCTCAGTGACCTCTGTGACCCTGGTGACCTCACTGACCTTGAGAGGGATGGCCCAGACGTAGTGCGTCTGACATATGAGCTCCGTGAGGTTGTCGGCGTCGTCCGTCTGGAGGCTGGTGATGTTCCCCACGTGATCACCCTGATCCGTCTCATCTGAAGACAGCCGAAAAACGGGACGGTTAGGGGCGGTGGCGGACTCAACAGCAGTGATATGGGAAACGTAGAGTTCTGTCATCGATACCAATTGGTGACTGACGGGTCGAATAAAGAAATGAAGCAATCATCCAGTCATTATTCATAAGACATGTATTCTATTAATATGCCTACTGCCGTAAGTGGGACATTGTGAGAAAATGTGACTGGATGGCACGCAGACTGGCCCATGGCACGTAGACTTCAAGATTTGAGTTGGACAGTTTGGGAGTACGACGAGCAAACTTCAGTAGTAATCTGGCATTTTCGATGACTGTATTACATAGATCAGCTACTGCAATTTGATCTGGAACGTCTGGCTTGTGAGCTTCGATATTACGTTGACGGGAGCAGCCCGGATAGCCTCATGCTCGCCACTCGGTATCTGACGGGTTACTGCGATTACTGCGCTCTGGTTACTGCGCTCGGCGCTGGTCTGATACGTTACGGAGGGACCGCGCTGACGGCGGCGGTGGCAGCGGCGAGGGTGGCTTATTTATTTATTTACCGGGCGAGCTGAGCGGATCCGGAGAGTCGTCGCTCGCTCCGCGGTCGTTGGATATGCACGGAATCTTCAGCGATTTCTCGTAGATCAGTGCCTGAAACAGTACAAAAGGCGTTAGGTGACAGCGCAACGATAATGACAGTGCGACGCATTAGGTTAACACGACAAGTCAGGTAAAGACAAATGCTATATAACACACAATGAGTTTGCTAGGCTAGAACAGGGTAGTGTGATCAGCCAAATTTGCGGGAGGAAGCAGATAATCAACTAGCTACAGCTGGGTCTTACTTGTTTGGTGTCTCAGCCATAGGCTATCGAGGTATTTGCTCGAAAGGAACTCACTTCAATTTTCGTAGTTTCCTGAACTCAGACATGTTGGACAGAAAGGGGACTATAAACACAGAACATTTACGTAGCCGGGCGAAATTCGATTTTCGTGGCATTACCATGACGGAACGGTTACTTTTTTCTGCTCTGTGAAAAGGTGCAAGTATGTCTTCGTGTTTACTTTAGTCTTTCTCCTCTCCCCTCTCTCTACTCTCCTTCTTCCTTCCTTTCTCGCTCGCACTCTAGAGTCCTCTCCCCGTCCCTGCCTCTTCCCTTCTCTCTCTCCCTTTCTCTCCCACTATGACACCACGTCATTCTCGAACAATCAGCCCCACTAACAGTGTTTTACAAACCCCGCTCCGTGCCGTTCGCTCCTTCCCCACCACTCCCGCCTCATCCATCAGCGCTCGACACACCAGCGGCCCGTCAAACTGTCATCATCTAAACAATGGCCCTGTGACCCCACCCAGGCCGGCGGCACTGCCGGCTGGCCCAGACACCAGCCATTCATCGGCAGTGCTGGTGCAGCCCGCTGAGATAATTGCCTCATCTTCCTGAATATCCACACAACAAAGCTTTCACACAGAAACATATTAGCTCCCCCGGAGATATCCTGGCTAGAAGTTCCTTTCACCACCACGACCGCAGAAGATAGGGATCTGTCGTACAATACGACCATTCAAAGATCGGGATCTTTCTGACACACACACACACTCACTGACACACAACAGATCATTTTCGCCTGACCACAGCTCATCGTTCATCGATCTTTAGTCGAACCGCCTTGACACAGCCCGGTTCGAGTCCAGCCGCGCTGTCGACGGACCAACGTAAACCTTCAGCAGACTAATATACGAGCACGCGCGCCGTTGGCCACAACACCGCCGTGCAGCCGAGCCATGAGTGATGCCTGCTGAACGCTGGGGCGGCGCAGGAGATGTGGGTGACGCAGAGGCCACAACGGGGTGTTTGGGGAAACCAGACAGCAGTGTTTATTGCTATCGACGGAAGTCGCCGGTAACGGCAGACGGCAAGGCGATCCTGCGCGGTTAGTTGCGGTTCTGTCTTTCCTTCCTTCCCTGTTGACCCAGAGGGGACCCAGAGGTCGAGACAGCGGATACGTGTGACATGTTTTCCACCCAGCGCCCCGGATGTGACCGCCGAGTCGATAGCTGAGGCCACTGTGAGGCTGCCGTGCGGCCAGTTTTTGCGGGGAACACCGACTCCACTCCCTCGAGGTTCCTGTTCGCCCCCGATGACTCAGAGTCACTGACTCGGTGAGTCAGAGTCACAGACTCAGTGAGTCAGAGTGGGTCAGCGGGAACTCGGGGCAGAGACTGTCTAGATATGTGGCCGGGAGGAGACAGGCCGGTCCGTTTCTCTCACCCACGTCCGTCAGATATAACTCCTCGTCTGGCAGGCTGGGTTTTGGTTCAAACTATCGCTGCCCCCCCCCCCCTCCCTCCCCCTGGAAACTTTGTGATTGCTAAACAGCACGACTTGCGCAAAACCTGCCGAACGCTATAAAAAACGCGTATCTGCATCGCGCTTCGTCGCGGTGCTAAGCACCTTGAACCAACAACAAATCACACAGGGGTTCATGACCAGCAATCTCAAGCCGAACAGTACAACTCACCATCAAATCTGAGCCACAATTTCTCTATGAGAAGAGGTTCTATCATCCAGCCTGAACAACTGGACCACTACCTACCCACCCGTCTGGCTACCACCGCACCTCGCCCCGCTACTCACTCGGTCACCCGCCTCCAACTCTCTACGAAACCACCACTCGCTCGTTACTCACCTGGACCTCGCTGCGGAGTCGGACTCCCTCCGTCACCATGACGTGGGTACAGCACTGCGAGAAGGTGCCCTGCGCCAGCGCCGCCACCAGGGCCACCACCGACATGACGAAGCCGTTGGCCAGGAACTGCTGCACGGTCGGGTACAGGTACTGCCAACACAGTCGGCGGGGAAAAAGGGCGTCAGATTCTGAGTGAGATCACCTGACGAGCTGCTAGAGAGGCCGCTGGTAGGTCAACAATCAGTTGTGTCCTCGTGACAAGCTGAGCATTGAGACTGGATGCCGTGCTGAGTGGCATAGCGACAATTATTTTCTCGAGGTGCAAGCTAACCTGTTATACGGGAAAGAAGCTGCGATCTAGCGCTGCCACTGGACAGGGATGTGATCGGCAAACCAGAGTCGCCTAGCAACCGACGACAAATGTGAATGGTCCCAGCCTTTTGCCGCTCCTGCTTCGCAAGATGGGTTTACACTCTAATGTTTACTCTAGCATACCCATGGGAAACTAGGATGAATGAAGCCGCCCCTCCGCTCACCGATAGCCTGACCTTAAGCGTAGCTTGTCTCTTATGCAGGATAAAGCGTGGAGCGAAAAAATGCATTGCTTAATAGTCTTAAAGCTGGGTTGCAAAAGCTGAAACAACGACTTCTGCACTTATCTCTCAGCGCATGCTGCGTCGAGGAAAGAGAGAGAGAGAGAGAGAGAGAGAGAGAGAGAGAGAGAGAGAGAGAGAGAGAGAGAGAGAGAGAGAGAGAGAGAGAGAGAGAGAGAGGGAAAGGGAGAGATAGAGAGATGAGAGAGAGGAGGGGAGGGAAAGGGAGAGAGAGAGAGGGGGAGAGGGAGAGGGAGAGGGAGAGGGAGAGGGAGAGACGGAGAGACGGAGAGGGAGAGGGAGAGGGAGAGGGAGAGGGAGAGGGAGAGGGAGAGGGAAAGGGAGAGGGAGAGGGAGAGGGAGAAAGGGAGAAAGGGAGAAAGGGAGAGAGAGAGAGAGAGAGAGAGAGAGAGAGAGAGAGAGAGAGAGAGAGAGAGAGAGAGAGACGCAACACGAGTGTTCAGTGTGTTTTGAATTCGTCTCTTTCTCTGCTCGTTCGTCCAGCTGTACTCATGTGCAGCCTCCACAGCTCCATGTGTATTCCCATCTGTCTGCATGCCCGTCTGCCTGTGTGTCTGCACTGCGTCCGTCCGCCTGTCCGTCGGTTTACAGTCTGTCGACACCGTCGGTCGAGGGTCAGACGCACCGGTTACCGCCCAGACAGACAGACCGGGCCCCACCCGTCAGAGCCGTCTCCGTGTGACCCGCCACCTTCCCTCCCTTCTGCCCAGTCTGGCCTCGCACGCTGCAACCACACCTCACCGGTCGCCGCCGCGGCTAGCAGCAGAGAGGAGCCGACAGCGGCGGCGGCGGCGGCGGTGACGGGGCGCGGCGACACCTCCGCTCGGTACGGCTGTGTACCGTGCAGCCGCCCAGGGCCGGACAGAGGGTGGTGACAGCACCGCACAAACAACCCAGCCATGAGCCGCCGCCGGGCCGCCCGGACACCCATACTCACCCCGTCCCGTTCGAGAAAATCGGTAGGCAGCGTGCCGGCCCGATGGCGCATCACGAACTCGACGATGTTGCGCAGCGCCAGCGGTGCCACGAATCCCACCATGTCGCCGCAGAGTTTGAGGAAGCCGCCGAGCAGCAGCCGGGTGCGGTGGGTGCGCCACACCACGCGCCAGAGGCTCAGCTGCCGGCCGGCGCCCGACAGACCCTGCCCGGCGCCAGAGGACCAGCACGGTCAGAGCAGTCACGTGGAGCAGGGATAGGAGGTGCTCTGGGCAAAACGTCCGTGAGAGCAAATGGGTGATTAACAGCGGCATAAGCACTAGCAAAGGATCTTGCATTGTTTGAGACGGAATATTGTTTTAACAGAGAAACGAGGCAAGTGCAACAGCACCTTCAGCAAAATACGATTGAACATTGGAATCGGTGCATGCTGTGTAAATGTTTCCAAGCAAACACTTGCCTTTTCTCTATTGAGATGCTTGCTAAATTTTTCATAATGAGGGAGCGTTCCCTCTCCCGGCGGCAAACTATAAACAGAAAACATGCGGTCAGCTATAGTCTTCCCAACAATGGGAAAGTAGACAGCGCACCAACACCACATAATCGTATCTACGTAGAACTACACTGATTCTACACTGCACTACACTGTACACTACACTGTACACTGATTCCTGCTATACGGGCCAGTACAAAACAATCATCATTTTCACCGATGACAAGCATTCAACGAGAAAAAAATGAAAGACGAAATTCGATTGATGGAGGATAACCAGATACGGACTGTCTCAACGGTTCGCCATTCTTCCTCACCGCCCCCTCACCCCCCCCCCCTCCCTCCCTCGCCGCCACTGCGACTGACCTGCCAAGGTTGTGGAACTCTATGGGCCAACGGTTGCCAAGGCGCAGCAGGCCGATGATCCATGAAAAGGTCACCTTCTCAGCGGCACTGGCGAACGGGTGCTTGTAGGCGAACTCGTTCAGGTCCACACCGTCCGACTCGGCGTTCAGCTGATACGAGCTACACATGTAGCGCTGGAATACGGAAATGATATCAGTCAGTATTCCACCAATGTCAGCCAATATCCATCAGTTTTTTTTTTTAATGATGTTAGGCAAGACCGTCAAGCATCTCCTCGAGTAAGGAACACATTCGAAGGCTTTGTCTCCGTTTGTCTAAGGAGAATCGAGTGATGTTCTACAATCGGCACCTCATGGCATCGAAAAAACGGTACAGGTCGTTCCAACAGGTCGTTCCAGCCGGAAACGTTGGCATACATTGGACAATTACCCAGTGAGACTAAAGTAAACGAGCTCGGCACATTGGTTGGCTGCAACGGTTGCCGACTGCCGTATTGCATTTATACGAGTACACAGCAAACGTAACTCACGGCCGGCACCCAAAAGAAGTACAAATCCGCCTCGAGATCATATATTCCCATTGCGAAAACAAACCATGCAAAGAGTGTTTATCAGGCCTTCTCTCAAAAGCGGCACTTGTGTTCTCGCTTCTCACTTTAGTGGCGACATAAGTCTGGGTAGTGGGTACCACATTTGAATGCTGAATATCATGCATTATGTCATGTCAACTTTAGCCAACACTGTGAGATCTCGGGTTCGAGCACCAATCGTTCCTGCGCCGAATTGCATGCTGATCTCTCCATCGACAAAAGCACGCCTCAGCCGCCACAGGTCTCAATCTACATAATTTACTCGTAGATGGCAGAACCTGTCCCTTCGTTCACAACCTGTCCAGATGCTATCGACCAGTACGGAGCCGCGCACTGGTGCTACGTATCAACCAGTCACGCAGCCGGCACTAACGTCCGACTAAACCAGACTATCACGGGACAGCCACTGTCACGACAACCCACAGCCCGCGCGGCCGTCCGGTGGTCGGTAGCAGCAGGACAGTTTTATAGGCGCGGCTTCCGGACAGGAGACGGAAACCATGGCCGCTATTGCCATAGATCGTCATCATGTGGGATGAGTGGCGGCGAGTCGTCCGCGACTGAGAGCCAGATTGAGCTGGATCAACAATGACTGTTGCACGCAGGGGCTTAGATGGACTTCGTTCGAAGCCACGGTAATCTTCGCACGATTGTTCGTGACCAGTGTAACCTGTTGACTGTCAAACCATTCACGGACGTTCAACGTCAAGCGTTCTATTAAGGCGCCCCGGGAAGGACCCGTCGTCTGTTCTGCATTGTCATAGCTTGCTTGGGATGATCATTGAGCTAAAAGGAACAGTGGCAAGACCATTTGTATGCATGCGTTTCCTTGAAGGCCACGTGACGCAGCAATTCACTGCTGGCTAAATTGACGTTCATCAACCGCTTTTCATGCTAGATTTCCAACAAAAGGTACAAAGCATTTCGTCAGTGTTTCCCCGCTAAAGTCTTTCCCTAAGCAAAAGAAATAATAATGCAAAAGCGTAAAATTTGGCCTTGCCTTCTTCAATCTGCAATCACGATAAGGAAAAGGGGAAATACCCCCGCCACGCTGTGAAGAAGCGAGCCACGCCGTCTCCTTCGACATTACAGGACACGCTGTGAGGATATCGGGGCGGGAGGGGAGGGGAGTTTCCGCCATTGACGACAGTGACGTCACACGTCACAGGGGGAGGGGGATGCAGCGTGGACAGATAGCACAGCCTGCCAGCGGCGGCTGCAGCCGCACGGCCGGAGCCGCGCTGCAGCGGGCGACATGGGCCGGCGCGACCGACGAGAGACCGCGACCACATCAAGGTCGGGCCGTCGCCACCGCCGCCGCCGACTTCCATCCTCCTCCCCTCCCCTCCCTCCCCCGTCGTCACCGCCCACCGCCCACCGCCCGGCGACCGGTCAGACCTCTGAACAAGCCCACCAACGGATGTCGCCCCAGCGACGGCAATGGTGAGTAACGGGTGACGAGTATCTCCACCCGGCCCGCGAGTCAAAGGTCGGCAAAAGTTTACACTCCGATACATGCATGCTGCAGAAGCCGCGAACTGGTTGTTTGGTGTGTTTTCAGCCACCGTGAAATCTGCGGTCCGAGTAGAAAATATGGTCTGCGGTCTAGCTAAACGGGGTTGTTTAGAGTTCGGTATGTTTTGGATAATATGAGGAAGATGAAGGTTACAGTTCAATGTTGAAAATGCCTGTTGGGTAGACAGGCCCGCAATGCATAGCTGCATAACGGTACGGCATGTCCCAGGGTAAAACAATGCTCGGGTAGCTGCGCCTGCAATAGGATGCCAGAGCCGCCGAAACCATGGAAGAAAAAAAGCCAGGCAAGAAGAGAAAAAGTAGGTACAACTCTGCCGTCCAAAGGCAAAAACGCATATGTCGGGTCATGACCTGACCCGACATATGCGGTTTTGCCTTTGGACGGCAGAACTACATACATCCACACCACCGCATCCAACAATGAAGGATCCTGAGTGTAAAAGAACAAACGTGACTATCGAATTCCCGAATTTAAAGACTACACTCCGACGGTCT
This sequence comes from Amphibalanus amphitrite, assembly GCF_019059575.1. Classification (NCBI taxonomy): domain Eukaryota; kingdom Metazoa; phylum Arthropoda; class Thecostraca; order Balanomorpha; family Balanidae; genus Amphibalanus; species Amphibalanus amphitrite. The sequence continues at coordinate 1,477,067 of NW_024881531.1, read as the reverse complement.
CTAAACCTAACGTCTGACTGACCTTTCACTTGTAAGTGATCTGCCATCGCCTCATCGCCCCACACTCATCTCTAAACTCCGTATCCTTCAGCTGCCAACGCTCATCTCTCGCCACTCTGGGTATCATGCAGGTATCAGCTGACCAAGGACAAGCCTCTGGTTCTGTTCATAGTCACCCGCCACCCGGCCCGCCCAGCTATCTGCTGCATTTTATCCACACCCCAGCCCACCGGCTAACTAGGGCGTCACGCAGTCACCCCAACTGTCAGCACGCGGCGCATCTGTCAGTCGCGGAGAGAGGCCTGCTGGCGGTGCGGCTCACTTCAGACCCGTCAGCTCGCCGCCGCCGCTCTCATCCGCTGCTCACGGAGTGACGCCCGGCCGGCCGGCGCCGTCACGGTCGTGACGCGGTGCAGCGTGACGGCCGTGACGGCACGCGTCACGTTATCTGCACGGGACGGTGACAGCGCGGCCATGAAAAGGGGAGCGAGTACGCGCCGGTTATTGATCAGCGCATGGCGCAATGGCCCAACAATGTCCCAAGTTTTCGAAGAGGCGATGTAATTATCAGTTGGCTTTGACGGTCTTCCTTTCACAATCAACGCGTTCTGAGCCACGTCTAAATCTTCTTTTACCACTGGCCAGTGACAGTGAGATCACTACGTCATATCTTCTCGCGATCCATGACCCATGGCATCGTCACCACTTATCCATGACTCTATCGGAACTCAGCCAGTCACCTCGGACGGTCTATCCAGGCCACCATTAGCGCGTTGGCACCACACATGATAAGCACTCCTGGCTCCGTCACTGAGGCACCGGTGACACTCAGGGTCACTCGCAGTGACACTCCCTGGAGCTGCGTGCGTCACTGCACAGCCGGTGACGCGTCACGGCGACCGTGACAAAGTGACGAAGTGAGCGGTCAGCGATGCAGTGTGCCATCAGACGACCGCCCTACCCGGTATATCCTGTTTACGTGTGGGCGGGCGATTAAAAGTGGCTGGTGAGGCGACGCAGACTAGTCCCACAAGGCCAGTTTATGTGAGAGATGATCAGTTTGACCGTCGATAAATTGAATATTGATAACGATAATTGAGGGTTACAGCTGACTGGCTCGTCCGGCCTAAGTGTGCTGTTTTCGGGGCAGACGCACATCAGACGCGCAAAATTCAATTTGCGAGATGAAGAACATCATTTTGCGAGTCACGCAGTTCTAGAGAAAAATGTAATATCACTCACACTCAACTACGCAGCAAATACGCCGAGTGAGAAAAAAATGATGCGAGCACACAGTGCACATAGTCAAAAAGTGTTATGTCATGCTAGTAGTTTGACGAAAAACATGGACCAAGCCCAGACATAATTACCGACCTAGCTAGCATGATTCATGCTATCTATGACATGAACTATTTAAAATACGGAAACGACGGTATAGCATCAACTACGCCACATCGTGCACCTATAGCCCAATCACAAACAGGATCCAGCACACGACATCCTCTCTCCTACACATCCAATGCGAGTCATCAGCTATAAAGCACCAATGCAAATTGAGCCGCTGAAATACACTCGACATGACGCTGCGCAAACAGGCGTGAGAACAGTCACAGCCGCGGACAATTTTCTGAACTAACCCGAACGTTACGTCGCACCTCTCAGGCACGACTGTGATGATCCAGACCAAAACACGCCCGTGAGATGTTTGGCTTTACAGAGCCCGCTGCGTAATACGGCAGGGCACGTCTCGCGGGAGCCATTACAGAAGCGAGTCAAATACCGCACATAGCTCGACCATGGCCGCCAGTTTTCACCGTGAAAACTACTAGACGGGTTTTATCCAATTCGGAAGGCCTGCTGATGAAAAACGGCATGGCTGACTGAAACTCAATGTCAACACACTGATAGTGTTGACAGAGCTTATTCCGAGCGATAATTTGATTCGTGCATGGTCTGGGTTTATTTGATTTTCACACAGCGGTGCCCAAACCGAGACGCGCCGACGGTGTTGAACGATAAAACAGGCACAAGCCGCTATTGAGAGTCACTGACCGAGCGGTCTGTTCTAAAACACCGCAGAAGGGCCACCGCGGCAGACGCTGCAGTGCGGAAGCTCTGGTGTCGCATTCCGCCACAGCCCCTCCCTCACACAGACTATACACAGACCGACAGTCTGGCATCAGACTGTCACAACAGTGCATTAATGCCCAGCCAGAGAGCGCCTCTTCATTCCGTCTAACCGCAGTGGTCATCTAATCCGCCCGTTTAACCCGTCTAACCGAGCCTTTACTGCCCAAACAGTCTACAGTGCGGCTGGAGCGGCGGCGGTGGCCGGCGCCGACCCACGGCGGAGGTCGGCGCCGCCGCCGACCCACCAGTGAATGGAAGGACGCGTGCCGTGACGGCGCCGGACCCCGCGGCGCCGCTGACCAGTGGAACCCATTACACTTCCGACCCGACCGGCACACAGCCACAGTGAATGGCGGACACAGTCGAAACAGACGGCCGGAAAACGGACGGTACCAAACACGGTGGCAAAATACAGGCCACTCGTCTGAACAGTCGACGGTCAAAACCGGAAAACCGGGACACGGAAACCGGCCGAGCCGGCGACCAAGCCTGCTTCGTGTGAAGGGTAGTAGTATTGAGGAGGTCGATCGAGGAGCTGTGTGGTGAAGCCTTACGTGGTGGAGTCTGTACTGAGACGGCTGTAGAGACGTGGTTTGGTATCAGCTGGAGGGATGGGTTCACTTTGATGGTTTAGTGACGGGTCCATTAGCTCCATGGAACAAATAACACGTCTATCAGATCCGGTGACGTTTCAACCGAGCAGTTCATACAATATTCATCGGCTCTCCCGTCTTCAAACGGTGGCGGCCTGAATCAAACGATCACTACAACCACCCCACCCAGTAACATAAATTCGGAATTCATAACACCACGCTGCAGCTACTATGCAGACCAGAGTTCCATCTCACACCGATGTTTACAAACACCATCCACCGTCGATAGGCATGGGAAAGTTTCGGTGCACATTTCCCGGCCTTCGCCGTTCACTGCCAATGGCAGCGATCGTTTACACACACGTACGTCGTCGGGTCAGCGGTGCAGGGTGTGGCCGTGCAGGCTCCTCCCGGCTGCAGCGGCACGGCTGACAGAGTCGACTGTGACGAATTGTGCAGACTCGCATCATTAACCCCGAGAGGACCCCATGACACGGTACACCGACCAGCCGTGTACGCGGAACTGCTACGCATCAGGGCGATTTAAATTATATCCGGGATCTGCCTCCAGTGAGGGCGGTAATAGATAGGTTTGGAACGATCACTGAGTTGATTAATTTGATGGATCTCGGTGTTTATTTTTAGAGGCATTGGAGAAATCCGCAATTTGATCAGGCAATCTGCTTCCTCACATAAAACCTGCGTTATGTTTAGTAATGTAGATCGCATGATATTTGACATCATCCTAACGGTATGCCCTAACGGTAAGCGGCATATTGCAGCTTTCTCGCCGCTCCCACCCGAATAAAGCCAATGCCCAGACCTGTCCCATGGCCTTAACCCGCGCTGACACAGACACACCTAACCCGAGTTCTCTTCCAAAGCAAACGCAGCCATGCACTAGCTGTTGCGATGACCTGAGATTCCCTTCCCAAACCCACTCAACCTCAAGACCTCGGCTCAAATCCCCCCCCCCCGTACTCACCTCCACAAACGCGAAGTACACCTCGAGCGCCGTGAGCGCCGCGTACACGAACATGGTGGCCCACGTGGCGAGCACCCGCACGTGGCGCACGTCCAGGCCGTCCACACTCAGGTAGAAGTGCGCCTTGCACGCGCCGACGGCGGCCGCCAGCCCGCAGTAGAGCAGGTTGGCCAGCAGCCGGCCGGGCGCCGCGTCCCGCTCGCTCAGTCCGGTGAGCGCTGTGACGGCAAAAATGCCGAGCAGCGCGGCGGCCGGAGCGGCCCACACGTGCGGCCGTCTCTCGGCGGCGTACCAGTCGGCCAGGACAGCGTCCATGAGCGCGGCCAGCGAGAACAGCGCCACGGCCAGCGCCAGCAGCCAGCGCGCCGAGTGCAGGCTGAAGCGGCGCGGCGGCGGCGGCGGGCCGCTGCGCCGCTGCCGGCGCGCCGTGTGCCACACGACGGCCATCACCAGCACCAGAAGCGAGTAGGTGACGCCGGCGGCGGTGGTGACCAGGTCCAGCCGGCACGGGTCGTCCCACCGGGCCGGCCGCCGGCCGCCGCACACCGCCTCCATGCCGCCGACGGGCCGAGTCGTCACCGACGACCGGGCGGGTCAGACGGCGGAGACCATCGGCAGGGCGACGGACGGGCGGCGGTGAGAGGTGGGGTGACAGACAGGGACGGAGCGGTGCGATGGTGTTCCTGAAACGGACAGTAAACGGTCATAGACGATAGGGCACAGGAGAACGTGGCACGGCAACACGAGCCAACACGAGTCAACACGAGGAAACATGGCGCGAGCTTCTTACATTGCATATTTCTTCTCACACATGCACGTTGCACACTGCAGTCTGCACACTGCACAGTACACAGTTCTAGCACTGCAGTAACCGGGTTGCAGTGAGATGCAGCCAGACGATTTCCTACATGACGCCGCTGGGTGAAAGCACAACATGATGAACATTGAACAGGTCATGGCCTTCAAGACTCAAAGAACTGTCATAGAATAACCAACAAAGATTTACGCGCAGCCATTGATCACGTTTTGCCGCAGAAAATCTGTCATTCAGAAAGTAGGTCACAGCAATAAAGTTCCATTGACCGACCTGATCAGTAGCACATTGGAGGTGATCTAAGCCATGTGATTTAGTCCGCCTTCGCTATAGAACCGTCCTTTGACCCGATAATGGACAGTGTTGTCTGAGCGTCGGCGCTATTTGGAAAACTTCCATCAATCAGTCTGACTTTATTGAGGCACTGGGTCGCAATTTCCCCGCAAGTCACGTTGCGCCTCCAGATGACCGTGATCCCAGGCTTGCTCGCCTGGGATCTGCGAGCGGGCAGAGCGGCCGTGCGACCCATGTCACCCCGCGGTAACCTGATCGCCAGTGAGATCCGGCCAACGCGAGAGTCCGGCTGAGAGCTGCGCAAAAACGCCAACAGCCGCCGCTGAGAGTGGATCACATGCGGCGGAGCGGCGCGCATTGACGTCACCCCATTAATGACCGGGACGCGACTGAGTAATACAAAGAACCGCTCATACCGGGCTGAATTGACCGGTCGGCCCGGCGGACTGGACGGCGCAGCAGCCGAGTTCCGTGGAATGAGTCACGGTGCGTGACTAACTCTCTGGGCCTGGCCCGGGCCGAGCCGTACCCCAAGGTCACTCAGCACGTGCTGTTGGAATGGGCCGGGGATCCCCGCCGTGCCCCGCCTCCGCCCCGGGCTAAATTCGGCCGGCGAGCGACATATTTACAGCGGCGCATACAACAGCCGTCCGACCCGTATTGTGAAAGTAAGCGACAAGGCGGGGCCAGTCGGCCAAGCGACCGACTGACCGACCATCCGGCCCCCGGACAGGGTCAACGAACCCGCCTGGGTTCATCGTCGGTCGGTGTCCCTCACAAAGATGTAAGAGCGAGCCCAGCAACTGGATAGGAATACCGAGCTGCTGGCCTCCGTGGATCTCAACACATGATCTCGGCTAGATGAATCCAATCAGACCTCCACCCAACACCGACTCGAATACCGAGCTCCGATGACCGCCGGTCGCCGTAGCCGAACGTCGACGGGTGCCCGGCTCGCGCCGGCTCTCCATAGCTGACCAGTGACCAGCTCCGCTCGTCCAGATACTGACCTCACAGCTCGGGCGGTAACCAGTTGAGCCAATCAGTCCGGCACGCCGCCGCACCCGCTGTCATAGATCGCAGAGTGTGATCAGTGATCACCTCACCGGTCACCCCACATCCGCCTTCGGAACGGGTCATGGGAGAGGGAGAGGAAGAGAGAGGGAGAGAGAGAGAGAAAGAGAGAGAGAGGGGGAGAGGAGGGAGAAAGAATGGCCGGGGCCACACAAATAATCAATCTTTAGAACTTGCCGCGTTTCGCGATTTCTCTAGGGATCAGGAGTCCAGGACGGCAGCTGCGGTAGTGCGGTATAGGACATGTAATTAACATGCGTACTGGGTGTGACCTCTAGCGCGAACATGATCGTCTCCCCTGACCTCAGCGTAGTGCGGTTGCGGAGATGGTTAAAATTATCATCGGCGCCCATAGCGGTGCGGAGCTTGTGAAAATTATCACCGGCGGACCGGATGGTATGTGCTGACATGGCCCACCACCGACATAGATCGGACCACATGACACGGCCCCGCCGACGGTCCGCCCGCGGCGGGGACGGGGCGGGGGCGGGGGGCGGGGGCGGCGCCGCTCGTCGGCCGCCCTGTCCTGACCTCACAGCACGTGTGAGCCACAGACACCATGCGCGCGGAGAGGGCCCCCGGCGGCGTCAGATACGGTGGCAATGGTGAGCTCATGCGGCGATTGGACGGCGGACACCCGTCGAATCCGGCGGCGCCACAGATAACAGCGGCTCCAGACGGCTGGCGGCGCGACAGGAACTGTTGAATGGACGCGTACTGCGTAGCAAGGGCGGCCGGTGCCTGCATATAACGATAACCAATGAGCGTTTCTTATATAACGCCAATATTTAGAGCAGAGCTATGATCAGAATCCCTCACTGGCCCATTTAAGCCATTTGGAGAACCCAATCACTTGTTACTTGGCCCACATGTGCCCGTATGGAAAACCTTACCACTATTATAGACGGTCAAACGATTGGGTTTATGCCTGCAGCGACCAGGCGAGCTGCTGAATATTACCGAAGCCCTGGAGGGGCCCACGGAGCTCCAGGACGCCATGGAACAAAGAAACGATTGAGTGGAGTAGTTATTCCGTGGCATGAGTGTGAAGTTTTCCGACCGACACAACCGACGCGACAAATGATGCATTCATGACACCACTTGCTTCCTGTCTTGGTTAGTTTGCGGTCGGCATGTATTGTATACCTACACTACCGAGGTGGACTTCTATTGTGGTTAAGTTTGTGCCGCAGCTGATTATCCTTCTGTCAAAAATGGCCCATGCAGACCTCCGGTTGCACTGGACAGTTTTAAAACCGTACACCGGTTTTACATCAGTTACATCACTTACATCAGTTTACACCAGTTACAAAACAGTGTGTGGCTGTTATCCCGGCTTATTCACGCCGTTCTAGTAGAACTCCAAAAATAAATGTACCAGATTGTCTTGTTTTGACAGTGACAGAGTGACAGCAACCTGTCTACAACGACAGTGTAAACATTTCCGGCAGAATCGGTCGAGACACCTTGGTCCAGTCCGAAAGAAACGTTCTACAAAGACCCTGAATTACAGCAAGAACTTATAAAAAAATAAATATTGTTCTGATGAACGACACTGGCCGGTGTCGTCTTCGAAATCCTCCCTGTTCGACCTTATCAGGATCACCCAATGATCACGGTTTTAGTGAAGAAAAAAAAACGGCGGTTGTCGCTTTCTCTGGCGTCACATCTGAGGCCTCTTGCACCAAAATCCTCTTGCACCAATGCTTGGATTCTTTTGCATCGTATACCCAGTCCAAGTCTCAAATGTAACAATTTGCATGCAAAATTTAGCAAGCACATGTAGGATTATGTATTTGGCTATTGCAAACAAATTTACCACCGTTAGATTATATTATTCTGAAAACGGTTTTTCGATTTTACCTAGCTAGGTAGTTTGGTGCAAGAGGCCTCTGTTGTACCTAAAAGGATCGCTGTGAGAAAAAGAAATGACCTAATTCTAAACGACCCTTCCGAAAGTCGAAATAATCACATTGTGTTGCTTACTCAAATACAACGGTGCACGACTCTCGAGTACATACACATATTTTGGTATTCGCAGTTAAATCGATAGATATTTTGATCAGATACACCTTTGAATCGTTTTTTTGCATTTCAATTGGCGATGCATAAATTTGTCTTTACTGATATCGAGCTAGTTATAAAGAACCTATTTAGAGCAATATCTCACAAGGATAAATCAGCACGGTATAAACACTAGGTCACTCAGTGCAGGCTGCAGCTGTATGCTACACTGTCCAAGAATTTAATCAAACCAGCCATGAACAGCGTCCCAGTATGCTGCCGCTATGGCCGGGGGCCGTGACTATCAATATGTATCGGTGCTGCCGTGAGCCCTGAGGAGGCGTGATCTCAGCTCAGCCGTCACGGCCCGTTGGCTCGCGGGCCGGCGGCGCGGCCGTTTTCCGATTAGGAGCTGGCACTGTCACTGAACCGAGCCGTGTGAAAACAGTTCCGCTCCCGTCTGGACGAGCAGATTCCGGATTGGTTTACTTTTAGTCCAGAGCTGTCATCCAGCCGACCGCCTGACGTGGAGTGAGGTGCCGTGGGCGGGCCTGAAGGCTGGATACGCTCCGATTCACATGGATCAGCCCACGGCAATGTTTTCACGAGTGGATAGGATTGGGGTAGGCATCTCATAATCGGGTTAAAAAGAAGCCTTGGCTATCGCTAGTTTATGCTAGTCAACGTGAGCCACCGCCATGGCACTGCAGTCAAGGATAGTCACCGCTGGTCAGTGGTCACCGCTTTTGGCACTGTCAGTGGTTGTGCCAAAAGCGGTGACCAGCCATGGACAGCGCTCATAAGACACCCAATCCCCCTAACACCTCAGTGGCCACCAGTATAGGTATCAGGCTTTTCGGCGTCCAAGTAGCATCCATCCACGCCAGAGTCCACACCGCCCTTCGGTGTACTGTCTATGGATGCACGTCACAAGTGCAGCCGGTCACCAGCGTGCACCACTATACTGCACAGAGCGCGTGCTGCACCGTGCACCGTCCGGCGCCGCCAGCCGCCGCCGACCTTGAAGTCGGACCATCCGCGCCGGCTCACAACTCGTTTGGAAGCCCGCCGGTGTCCCGTCGACCGGCATTCGTCGTATTGCGCCGCATAAGATAAACTAATCCGCTGACGACAATGCAAGTCGGGAGGCGATGCATATGACGCAACACGGCACACAGCTGTCGGGCTGCGAAAGCTCGGAGCACCATGAGGAGAAACCACGATAAGAAACCGGACAAGAAAACGACGAGGGAAGACCCGACGGGACGAGTGGTGCCGTGTCGGCCGCGAGACTCCCGTCGGACCGTCAGACACGACGGACTGATGGGGTGCCAGTTACATCGGGCTCTCCGTTTTTACACCTGGTGACCTCCGCAGTGACTGACCTCTGTTTGGCCCGGCGCCCGGCGGCCGACGGAGCGGCTGAGACTCCTCCTGTGATGGATTGTGGTGCTGGTGATTGATCGGTGGTGCTGCCAAACGGGTCACCACCGACAGCGTGGTGTCACACGGCACCGAGTGGTGAATGGTGGCCGCTCGCCAGTCACGACTCGGTGAATGAATGGGGAGCGATCTGTGGCGCTGGACGAGGCTGGGTGATTTTCGTTCACTCCTGCGAACAGGTCCCGGATTCCTATCGATGAACTGGCGTGTCAGAAATTCATGCCTGACGAAACCTTACGTAAGGCCAGCTGGCGATTGAAGCCACCCTGCGGAGGATTTTTGCTGAACTTGTGGTTTACAAACCGGTTTGGAGGTCGCCATGCCTATAGCATCGCCATATTTACGCAGCAAGGAATGGCCAACGACGTGTCGCTGTTTATGCATTTTTACAGAGTGTCGGAGGTTTTCGACGCACAACTCACTGTATGTCCGATGTTCAATGTCCATTGCTGAGCAATAAAACAGAAATCCGACATTCTCAGAAAATGTACGCTCAAATTACCTGTGAGAAAAAATAGACGCCCAGCAATATCAATGCTGGAATAGGACGCTTTGACAATGAATGCATTGAAGACAAACCTTTTAATTTGTCCTGAACCTGCAACATCGCTCTGAAGGTACGTGATGTTCAATCACCGCAATTAATCTGACCAACAGTTGATACGGGCTCCAATTCTTGATAGTTTTTATGATGCATATCTTGAAGACGTGCGAAAACCAGACGAACTCCACAAAGGCAAAAAGCTCGCCTTTATCCACTCAAAAGGACACCGTATGAAAATGCGTGCAAGCTACGTCGTCGTATTATCACAGCATCAATAGCCGCGTGCGGCCGCCGGCGCCGACATTCCTTCACGAACGTCACGGGGCCTCCCGTCAGCAGGGTACCACAGAATCAGCTGATCGGACAAAAAACACACACCAACGTCCAAAAAAACACACTATCCTGTACTCACCTGTAGGCAGAGCCGGTGTCGCCGGGCCGGTCAGCTGGTCCGATTTGGCACGGAGCTCCGACCTTCACTGACAGCACGGTCACCGCCCGTGCCAACCACCGTTGTCCGCCGGCCACCTGAGCTCCTGTGTCGAATCAGAATCTTCCGAGGGTGAATATCACCCTTCACACTCCTTTCTGTACCAGCCTGGTCCCCGTCCTGTCCCTCTCACGTGGTTGGCGGTGGCACAGCTGCGGCAGCGACGTATTCGCAACCCTCGCGGCACCGGCGACCAGACACAACTGACTGGCCGGCCGGCCGGTCCAGTCGCGCCGCGGCCAGGCGTGACGTCATAGCGACGGCGGCCGGCCGCGCGGCGGGCCCCGGGCGCTGAGGTCCTTCCGGAAGACGGACTCGGAGGTGGTGGGCCGCCCATCGCGGGAATCCCGCCCAGGTGCGTGAGCCGTGAGACATACTGCGCCGGGGGCGCGCCGCGACCTGCGGAGTGGAGGGGAGAGGTCAATGGATGGATTCAGAACTAAGGGAGACGGGAGATGGGAGAGCTCAGAGGGAGAGAGGTGGACGCGGAGGTGCGGACGCTGAGCTGGCGCTCCTATATGGGTCACGGTCATTAGCAGGGCACAAAAACGGTCTTTCAATAATGCTTTCAACCTGGTTGAGAGGATATGATAAACACATACATAAGTGGCTCTACGCTTCATATCATCTTTGAGCATTTTGATACATTCACAAACATTTCATCCTTATAGATATAGCAGTCAATAATTCGGCCTTTTTTCAACCGTCAATGTGGTAAACGAAGTCCGTGTACCGTGTTTGTATGTCTCTTTGTACTTACCTAACCAAAACGTTGGGCATATTCTCTTGTAGCAAGGCAGACTGAAGGTGCTGGTTATCAAGACCTATATCAATATGATACCGGACTTAACCACTTGATATCAGAGTTTTGGACCCTGAAAATTGAAATGCAGAAGAACAAAGAGAATAATCACCCCCAGCTCACACGTGAATCGGCCTTGCGTGAATCGCAAGGCCTTGAATCGTGAATAATCACGATAATCACGTGGATCTTCCTGGATCTTCCACGCCACATTTGTTTCAAAGATTTGCTTCCAGATTGTTTCCAAATGAAGAAATTTTTATGCACAAGTTCATGCGAATGTATAATACACGCGCCCTGCGTAAATCACTAAACAAGATTAACGTTCACGTTGACTTGTGCTTGCAAGAGATTGATTTAGAGGTCATTTCCCCTGTTTAGCTCGATCACACTGAACTAAAAAGAAGACCGGCTGGTTGATCCCAAAGCCCCGATTTCCAGCTAACCCCGGACCAGTGTTCGCCACGGGCCCCAAAATCCCCAGCCCAGCCCGGCCCGGGCCCATGGGTTCAGAGCCCGGCCCAGCCCGTAGCCCGCTCTTGGCAAAATGTCCAAGCCCAGCCCGGCCCGGCCCGTCAAAAATAGCAATCTAGTTATTGTCTTAGTCTATTGCTATAATAAGCATGATTGATTACACTATTTTGAGAACAATTCAAATTGCATGAATATTAACATGACAATCATGACTCCCTTCTTTTCAATGAATATAATCATTTCAAGTACCTATGGCACAAATGTTAACAGTAACAGCAAGCACCTTAGTCAATTAGGTCATGATTACACACCTATAAAAAGTTAACATGATTATATTAACCACATTCTATGAGTAAAGTTATCTTGCAAGCTGATGTGTGTGAACATTATCATGCATAATTGGTGACTCTAATGCATACTTGAAGGAAGTATTTGCAACTTACTCTTTACTTCCCAGCACTTACCAGCAGAAAAAAAGCTTGACTTATGGGAATTGATGAATCTGTCTCATGTCTGGGATTGACCTTGCTGTTAAATTCACTCCATTGATGCTGCAATATCAAAAGCCTGAGAAAGCATACAGAATAGGTGACACTAGCTTTAGCACTGTCTTCCAAAAAAGAGAAAATCTATCCATTTATCAGCAAAACTGATTTAATCTATTTTCAATTCATGCCCACGTGTCAACCGAATCTCTGTGGACAACTATCTGCTGCTTTCCTTGCTATTTTATGTTAGGCTCTTTTCAAGATATGGATATCGCTAGCAGCGTAAACAGAAAACATGGTAAGTTTGAAATGGCATTGGGTACTTTTGCGACTTTTACGCATCATCATCGTCAATTGAAAATGAGCGAACACTTCTTGATTGTCGCAGCTGCGGAAGGCAACGATTCTGACCAATTGTATAATAAATCATATATAATCAAGTTCTTATTTTGTTTTTCGTTCGAGTTTTCAGACTTCGTGATCTAGGTTTTATTTTCTATTCGTTGCATTTTGTTTTTTAGCTTGATACTAACTTAAAAAACGTATTTATTTGATATACTGCTGTGTATACGAGTAGTAAAGTAATCTTGGTGTATACTACCACCTATAGATGCCGCCAGGGGGCGTCGAAGTCTAGTAGGAAAATCTGGAAATCCCCGGCGTGACGTCACGTCGGGGATGACCGACGGCACCTTGCACTGAAAGATACGGCAGAACGGCTATTTTTGAAAAATGATTAAAAATACTTTTGTGCTGTTATGACACATAAAACGCTTATCAGCATGTTCCTCATCATGTGATAAAGGCATATCCGTGGTCGAAAATAGCCGAGACCCTCCCAATTTCCAACCATCGACCTGATAAGCAAAGGATGTAAGCGTAATCCTTAAGGGCGACTTTCCGTTACATATCTGTACATATGCATCCTTATGGAAATCGGTAGTTTGGCGATTGGCGACGCGCGCGACATCTGTGCTGCGACTGTAGCGACACCTGGTGGCTGCTTTTCTGCTGTATGTAGGTATTGGGGTTTTGCCAGATGTGGTTCCTACTGCTACACCACTATGTTGACCCAATACTAGAAAAGTTATTTTGCTAGTAAAAGGCAAGCAAATTGAAAGTTGATTTATAAAATTGCTTATAAATGATTACGAGATAATGATAAAGAAATTTTGATTGAATAATTATTTAAATAATCAACCGTGAAACTATATTCTGGTAGGTTTAGTAGAAATAAGTCCGTGCAACCTTGTATTTAGGGCCTTGGATGCCGCCACATAAACATAGCGCTTGCATAGCGCCATGATGGGAGATTTTGTTGAGAAGTGGCTGGATTGTTGTTGTGAATTATTTTGACAAATTTATGGACATTTAAGGAAGCTTTCATCGCGAAATACTCTGTAGAATTCCTCGTTACTTACAGTGTGATTCGTGAGTATCCTTTTAAGGTTCTGTTCGTTAAAAAGCCGTCGGTGAAGGAAAAAAGACTGTGTTGGAATTGTCTCACTATCGCCATATATAAGTGTTAAACTTAATGTAGCCCTGTAGCCCATCATTGTTGAGTGGCTTCTTAGTTTTTGGAGTTGTAGTGCTAAGTAAGTTATTCTGATAACTACATTTTAACTTTTATTAACAAACTAATGATGCTAGAGATTCTCTGATCTTTTTGGTTGCGGAATTTTTATGAAAACCCTCCTATGTGTGACATGATGTGATATTGGATAATTCTCAAGATTCGAAAAATTCAATATGAAGTAGGTTTTCTTTCACATTGCTTAAATTTGGTTTAGTTTTAGTATTTTCCCAGTGGGTTTTGTTTGCATCAGTTTCCAAATTTTCTTAAATTGACATTAGTCGCAAAACCCATAGTCCACAAAGCTCTTGGCCCGGCCCGTCCATAGCCCGTTAACTAATGATATTTGGGGGCCCGGCCCAGCCCGTAGCCCAGCCCGGCCCATGGCCCGTTGGGCTGGCCCGGCCCGTGGCGAACACTGCCCCGGACTGAAGGGCTTCCCCAGCCCCAGCCACGTCGTCTAGTCACGCCGTCTACCGCCCTCACTCCCCCTCGCCCCTCCCAATTTATACCCGCCGTGTCGGCTTCCTTTTCATCCCCACCACCACCGACCGGGGCTATCGCTCTCCGAGTCCCGAGCCCACCACTCGCCTCTCCTCAGCCTCCGGCGGAAAACCCAGGCCGGTGGGTCGTGTCACCCATCCCCCTTCTATGACGCCGCCGGCAATGCCGTAACACGAGCGGCGCAATTCCCCTCCCCCCCCCCCCCCCCGACGATCCAGAGGGGCGCCCGGCGGCATATGTCACGCGCAGTTCTGAGTCAGGAGTCTTCATTGAGGCGTGTTGGGAGCTGTAAATTCCGAGCGGCTCACGACGGAAGCCGTTCGCAAGACCGTGACGGCGAGGGTGCGACGATGGTGCACGAGTCGGGTCATACTCATTTGTTACGTGGCACTGCAGATGAGGTCATGTGAGATACTGCAGAGCGAGGCTCACTGCTGGCCGCCAATGGAATCATCCATGGGTTAGTTGATAGAATGAATGATGTTTGATCGTTTGTGCTGCCCGGCGCTTTGAATTAACCGTATACGGCATGAATAAGATTATCACGAAATGCATACCGATATGCGAATAATCGTCGTCTTTGACTTTCTTTCTAAAGGCCGTGTTAAGCCCTTGTTACACTGCCGAATTTTGGTACACGAATGTGCACGAATATGCAAGTCATCCTATGTCGCGGACCGATTCGGGATCTTTCTTCCACGGTCTTGGCATTTCGCAGACCAGTCGATGTCCACCGCGCGACTTTTACGGTTCGTCACGACCGCCACGAATATTTCATGAAAAATGAAAATTTCGTGGCCGTTCGCCGAATTTAAGATAAACGAACATGATCGCCAAATAGTCGCCGAGTCGCCGCCGACATGTCGCTGCGTGCGTCGACTTGTTGCCAAGGTATCGCCGACTATTCGCAACAGATTCGCCATTCATTCGCGATGTTCGCCGAATCATTGATCAGCTTCGACCCGCGCACGATTAGGGGGGCCCCCACCCGTTTTCTGCAAATCGGGCTCTGTCGGCGAACTGTTCGCCTCTGTCGGTAAACTGTTCGCCGATTTCCTACAAGACGTGATTCGGCGACAGGGTCGTGGCCAAAATTCGGCAGTGTAACACGGCCTTTACACTGGAACACTGGACACTGGAAACGATAAATCTCAGGAGAGCTATAGGGGAAGCCGGGGGAAGCCCGGCATAGTAAGCTCTTTTTCATTTTTATTACAACCATACGTGCTGTATAAAATGTTGATATCCTGCTAGCTAGCTAAGTTCATTGGCCGTGTTTTCCCAAAAATTCGGTTTCGTGGAATAAGTATAAGGTTGAGAAAATCAAGTTTTAAAAAAGTGTTGATTTTTCTGGGGTAAGCCCGGCATAGGGGTAACGCCGGCCACCTCCCCAGCGCTTTACAACGAGTTGATGAAACCATTATGAGTTTTCCAAATATTAACGGAATGGGAAATATTAAGGTACTGATTATGCTCTGGACATCTTAGAGTTTATGTCACTACTGGTATTTTAGCTAGCGTCTACTACATATACAGCACAGGTCGATGAAAATCGTGATGCAAAATTGACAAAAAATGTGTATTTCAAAATTCCTTAAAATTTATTTTTCTTTTTACCTTAATGCATCATATTGCATATCATTCGACTCGGCTGATGAAGAAGAACACAACGACACCATTTTTGAAGCTCTAGCTTCACTGTCTGTCGCGTTATCTGCAAAAACGTAGTTTGACCCTAGTTGACCTTAAGTGACATGACTGGCTTTGTCTATGATAACATGTTTATTTTCGAAATTTATCTTTGATCTAAGTGTAAACCAAACCTGCTCAGTACCTATTATCTCATGGAAAACAGTGGTTTAGTGGCATTGCTCACGGTTGGGGGTAAGCTTGGCCACTCGCCCGGGGTTACCCCAATGTGCTAATTTTTATTTTAGAACAGCGATATTCGAAAAAAAAATGTCATACTTAAGCCAGCCTGCCTCGTCACCCCTCACTACAAACACTTAAACGGTCCTTACATAACATTCGTATAAATATTAGTACTGTATGGTATAACATTAACAGTGCAACATATCTCACTTTTTAGCTAAAAACCCTTAAAATATCATTTTTGCGCTATAACTTTAACAATATGCAATTTTTGTCAGCCTTAACTTTTTTGCTGGCGTTACCTTAGCTGCCACGCTGAAAGGACAAACAGTTGAGCATTTTATTGTGAATAATTTAGCCGGAAACGGGGTGGCCGGGCTTCCCCCGCGCCCGGGCTTCCCCCGGCTTCCCCTACACAAAAGCGTTGTATCACCCTGAAACGCACACCATCATGGTATAATTATAGATCGTAAAAGTGTATGGCATCAGTTTTGTTTTGTCATGGCTTGTGCGCTGCCGTTTGTGATAAAGTAGGATATAATCATGACGCATACCTTAATTATGAAGATAGGAGTATCGTTTAATGCTAACAGGGTATACGTTCTCCACATAGGCTGAGGCTTTTACCTCGGCGTAATGAAAACAGAAAACACGAGCTAATAGGGCAGAAATCCAAGCGTTTGTTGTCAAAGCCATGTGACAGGAGCCGTAACATCAATGCATGTTTACACGGGGTATACTGATTATTGGGCGAGTTTACTTTACATTTAGGTACAAGGCAGCGAGCACCGAGGGAGAGTTAAAACGACGAGCATTGCATTTATCCGTCTCAGTCAATTGTATACCTACCTATAATCAATTTTTAAGTCATAGGTAGACCTATAAATAGGTACCTGAAATGCTGAGCAGGTACGTCTGTCCAGTCACGCACATGCAAACGTTACGTATGTACCTTCTCCACTTCAGCGCATAAATCCGAGGACAGTGCGTGCACTGCGGCTGTGATAAGATCTTCCGAACGGAATTAATGGGCCTATCGGGACACGCGTTCGGCGTTACTGTTCGCCGGACATCGGACCATCCCACGCCCTATGACCGGCGACATGCAGGTAAGACCTCATCCGGCTCAAAGTGCGACACTCGCGGAGAAGCTGCCGCTCTCGACGACCGGGAGCCGGGGACGAGGACCATCGAGACGCGTCGTAAACCGATCGTTCAGGATCAGCTCTAATCCCCGCGCGGGCTCCGGGGTCACTCTCACGGGGCGTGCCGTATCATTCGTATCATCATCCCAGATGTCCTGTATGTCTGAGAAGAAGCGACTCGGGCCGCCGCCGGGCACGCGCTAGTATCACCTCCCCCATCACCGTCACATCTATATACCGTCTGCGTCCCCCTCCCTGCACACCCCGGGGCCTCGACTTCAGTGTCATATTTCGACGAACAGCTCAGACCCGTCAACTCAGGTGCACCTGCCGTGTCAACTCAGGTGCGCCTCTATGATGCAAGTCTCGTTGATATCGAAGACCAGCTTATCACTTGTCACGAGAGGGACGAATTCACCAATCGGACGAGAGTCAGAAGCTCAAACAGCAAACTACCGACGCGGAGAAGGACTGGAGAGCGTGCGACACATGTCACTGGCGGCGCCCGTGCCGACTCCTGCACGGGCCGAACAAACATTGGCTCGTGACCAATCAGTACACTGCATCATGAACAATGAGCAATATCGCATTCTGCCCGTTTATACCGACAGAATCATCCGGTTGGAATCTCCATCGTAGGGCATGACTGGCTGGATGTTACGAAGCAAAGCCTGCCGCGGGCATGGCACGATGGAAGATTCGGGGATCAGACGGGTCCTTGGAGAGCGCGTGGCAGCGTGATTAGATAGATCTGTCTGCGGCTGTGTGATGGATTTATAAGGTGTTGTAAGGCGCCGTGCGGTTTTGAAGGTTAGATGGTGATTGAAAGACCCACGGTCACGATCCCTCTAGAGTCCGACCTCTGACTCGGCACCACCTCGCCGATCTGACAACCCAGAAGGTAAAACCAACCATCATCACGTTAAGTTGGAAGGTCAATCAGGGTGGCATGAAACGGCTTAGGTATTGGTGATGGCTTAGTTAGTCATGAAGGCTAGCAAAAGATACTTAATTGATGCTGCGATTTCCAAAGATATCATGATAAGCTGATTCATGGGATGTCCGGTCCGCCAAAACCGTTCACATGGTTCCCCTAGACCACCATACGTGCGGTAACGTTCAGCATAAACTGCGTATTTGGCACCGAACGATGCTTGCCGGGAGCAGTCTGGCCTCACCAGACACTTTCTAACCGTGATTCAGAGGGGTGCTCCACCCATCGGGGTGGCCCACGCTACTGACACAATGCCCGCCGCCCACCGCCGTGCCGGCCCGCTCGCCGTCGGGACAGGTCTGACTTGGCTTCGGCTGGAGTCTGACCTGAGAGGGGGGCCTAGGTAGTAGGTACTAGGTAGGACACGGTGGAGAGTGGTGCACCGGGATGGCGAGCCGCGCATATAGACAAGGGAAACGCCCCAGGGAATCTGAGGAATATAACCTAAATGCCTTCAATAGATAAGACACATGTAGACATTGAAGGCTAACACTTAATTGATAAACACGTGTAGCGGGGCCCGGGCTGTAACAGCTCACCGCGCGCGGAGGAGGCGCCCTCCATCCCCGTCCGCTGTGATGGCTCTGTGTCCGTGCGGTACTAGCGGCCCGACCGTCACGGTGCGTCAATCGTTCCACACTCGGGGTGTTGATAAACCATCTGATCGGTCATGGACGGCTACTAAACACATCAACACACTCGGCTCGGGACCACCCGTCCGGGACCGGCGCCGACTGATGTTCGTTACGCCGCCGTTACGTCGCCGTTACGCCGTATGATCCGACTGTCTGCCGTTACGCCGACGGACGATAATCACATCGGGAACCAGTCTGATGGTGACGACCATAGAAATAAAGACGTGACGGCGAGCTGGGCCCAGATACAGATAGGGGGAGGAGGGAGGGAATAGGTGGGGCGAGCAGTCGAAAGAAGAAGGGGAGCGGACTGAAGATGAGGTAGAAGATATGTTAAGAGTAGATAAGACTGAGAGAAAAAAGTAAGGGAAGAAACGGAACTCAGGAAATGCAAAAGAATCTGGGAAGTAAAAGGTATGGAGTGAATGGGAAAAGAACGCAAGCGACGTAGATACTGAGTGAGGACTGAATTGGTCGTTTTAACAGGTGTGACAGACTTCTCAAACAGCGTATGAATCAGAACAGTGACGCGGTCGGGTGAGATGTTCGCCGCCTGCTATAAGTGACGGCTGAACTTTGAGAACTGACTCATCACCTGGCCAAGTTCCGGGTTGCTACTGGGCAGTGAGGTGTGCTGACGAGTTTACTACGACCCGGTGGAAATTGAGGTAGCTGCTCTGCCCATTGGAGACTAGAGAGAAACAATACCTAAAAAAAACAGATTCATTGCGTCCGGGGGCAGTCTCGTATGCCGATGGGGTGCCGAAAGCGATGCATCGAACTTCGAAGAATAGCCCTTTCTGTGACTGCGACGCTAGCCTAATGTCTGTGGGTGATCAATGGGCATTTTTCTTTTCCAACTGACACACTTCAACCCAAACTGCATCGCTTCGACCCATTCAGAAGTCACTTCCATCCAGTCCCAAACTGTGTAGACCGCCACGGCCGCCCACCCACGCTCCGCAGACTCATCGACATCTCGCCCCCCTCCAACGTGAAACACCAGCTATACAAACAGCTTTATTGACGATTTTGGTCGGGCAACACTGTGTATGTGTGTGTATGTGTGTGTGTTTGTGTGTGAACATTTCGCCTCTGACAAGGGACTCGGGACCGCACATCACAACAACACCCAGCGAGCCGTTCCCACACAATGTCCGCAGAACGCTGCAAAAATAGACTTCCCACGACTAAACAACTGCGGGGAGGGTCGGCCGGGGCGCGTCCGACCGGCCCGGCGGGGAGCCGGGTCGGGGTGAGGACCCCAGGTCAGTCAGCGCCGCCCGCCGGCTCTGCGCCACTGAAGAGCGCCAGAGAACGCCCGGATTTCGGCTATGTCACTAGATCCGGCAAATACACATAGTCACGTCGCACACACGACACGGCACATTGGGAACGCATCATAAGGTTATTTATATACGTAGATATGAACGCGCAAAAGAAGTTACAGCCACGCGATTTGACAAATATTTCCCTTTATCTCTCGCTCGTTCTCTCTATCTCAGTCGCTCGCTCGGCGTGTTGCCCCGTCTGTCTGTCTGTCTGTCAGCGCCGCTGCCGCGTGGGCCGGAGACGGTCAGCCAGGGCGCGGGCCGGCGCGGCTGAAAGACGACCGGTCGGACCTTGAGAGACTAGTGGACCACCGCGAGCGAGCATCACCGGCCGGAATGACGAGCCGCGCCGCCCGGCGGCCGGCGCACACACTACTAGTTCGGAATATTGCCGCGTGGCAGCGCTGGGCGCGGCCGGCTCAGAGCATGAGCGTCTGCCGTCGCTGCCTGGCGCCGGACTGCGACTGGCCGCCGCTGCTGCCGCCGCGGCCGTGCTCCCGGCACAGACTGATGCCCGGCAGCGTGAATATTGAAACATCTGAAAACACAGAGCAGGGAGAAACGTCACGATACGAGTTACGACTGGAAAAGCATGTGCCAACTAAACAACCCTGCCATGGTTGACACTTGCACGAGCTGCCAGGCCCTCAATCAGCTCACATTATCTTCTATCTTAATCCTGAAATCCTATTGGTTCTCCCAGCTATCTCCGCAATGCAAAACCATGTCACAAGTGTCACAATCACGGCCTCAGACCCTATACCACCCAACTTTACCCTCCAAACCTAACAATGCTATATCATCCCGCACAGTCTCGAAGTCTGATTCCTCCCCGCCTCATTCCGATCCTCGATCTCCCCCTACTCGTTCCTTCCCACTCTCTCCCCACCGTTACTCACCGTCTGGTAGTGATAGCACAGCCGGCCCCAGGGAGCCAAAGTACGGGTGTCGCATGGCGTCGGCGGCGGCGATCCGTCCCGTCACCTCGTACAGCAGGAACTGTCGCAGCAGCGCCAGGCCGTCGCCGCCGAGCCGAGGACACCGCTCCGCCAGCGACTCGGAGCGGCTCGGCGGGAAGTTGTACTGCTTAAACTCGTCGATAGATGTCACCCCTGGCCACGTCTGCTCGGTCGGCGTGCCGAGTGTCTTGAAGATGAGCATCAGCTCGTCTTTGACTGTGGAGCCGGGGAAGAGTGGCCTGCCGGCCGCCATCTCGAAGAAGATGCAGCCCACGCCCCTGTGAAAGGAAGAGTCCGGTTAGAGACAGAAAGCGAAATGGCTGCTGGCGCAGAACAGCGTTAAAACATACAGATAAACATGAAGCATGGGTTACGTCTAAACTTCTCTGCTGAATAAGAAAATCACACAATGAGGGAAAAAGCAGATGCATGCTGACCAAAAGCTAGTCTCGAGCAATGACCAGAGCAGAAGACAGAACATCACGTAACTTTTCTGGGCACAAACAAATGAGCTGCACTTCATTACTCCGATTTGGGTTTCACCGGTCACATGTGCGCAGAAACGTTGACTTACAGATAGCAAACCAAAATAAACGGTTCTGTTACGACATAAGCTACCCTGACAATACACAGACACACTTGGAAGTAAAGCATATTATGTAAGCAGCAGATTTGATCGTACGACGAAGCCTTAGTAGCAATTACGATAATCGCGGAACTAACTTCCAAGGTTGTCCAGCAAATCAATGCCGTCCTAGAGAGCTGCCAATGCGCATCAATGCGGCGTGCGTTTGTGCGTGACTGCGGTGTCCTGTAGGGCTTCAGAGTCGTAGGACGTCCACAACACTACTCGGGATTCGCCCCGGATGGCGCACAGCCGGACTGGCCAGACGGTGCGCACTGCGCAGTGTGTAGGCCAGTTGAAAGCGACGGCGTTCTCTCACCGTTCCGTCGTTTCCATCCTCAGGATACTGAAATCCTTCTCCTCCACGCCGCAACCCCCACTCCGGACTGGACAGGCATCTTTATCTCATGCGGGCTGCTCCCTTGGAGCGGCACCGCTGCTCCCGAGGGAGCGCACCCCGTAGCCGGGTGCAGATAGTGCTTGGGGGGCTGGTCGGCCTGTCCATTCGGACGGGCTCAGCCCCGGCGACTTTCTAGGGTGTCTGCCCAGACCAATGTCTCCCCCTAAATCCTATCATCCTTCCGGATCTGAAATGGTCTTGTCAGACCGAAAGAGCCTAACCCAACAAAACAAACAAACAAACACACAAACAAACAAACAAACGAACAAACAAACAAACGGCGTTCTTCAGGATAAGCTGCTTACATCGATGATGACATGCAGGACGATGTTTTGTGACGGGAAGACTGACCGACGACAGTTTTTGACAATGACAACTGAATGCGGTGAGCTAACAATTATGGCGATATTACATCACGCATGTCTGCAAGGACCACGCTAACTATTCAGGCACCACACAATCCCATTGCTGCTTACATTGAGCATTAGAAGTACGGCCCTCCAGCAAAAGAGTGGTTGGTTAGCCTATGTGCTTTTTGGGTAATAACTTTAAATAACAGAGACACTCCTGTAAAATGACTCAATAGCAATGAGAATAGGGCTCGCGCGCACATTTCGGCAGTGGTTTTCAACAGCCATTAGACGTATTCATCAATGCAGATCGATTATTGTGATGTTGGCAACCAACCACTTAATGCCTGGAGGGCCGTACCTCCATCAAATGCGGGAACTCCTCCGAGCATCTGTGGCGAGTGATACTGCCATTTCCATTTCACATCGTCTGTGAATGGGTCACTGCTCAACCAATCACTGCTAGTTGGTAATGGTTAGTCACTGTCACTCTCTGCCCCGTCCTCATCACACCAACCAAGGCGTCCTCTGTCCGGTCACACCGCTCTGGCTCGACCAAAGAGTTAGGAGGTGAACTTTTGTCGCCTTCTAACGACGCTCAGTTCCACTCCAATTGACTGATTTCAGTTGACCTTTCGAATCTCGATCGTGGACAGCCGTGTCACCATCATTGACCGCGACATCTATTGACGTAGTGTGGAAGGACCAGCTTCTGTCCAGATTTCACGGACTACAAAAAAGAAGCGTCCAACCGTCGCTATACAGACACACCAAAGCGCTGCGCAGACCACCCAGGACAGCTCCCGCTCCGCCCATCCTTGACCTGTCTCCAGGTCACCCAGAGGACAAATTTTCGTATGGCGAGGCTCAGATCCATATCTTCATCTCGCCCTGGGTGACCGGGTGTCATATGACAGCACACGGACCTCCATCTCGCTCGCCCGGGTGTCAGATGGCGGCGCACAGCCTCATTAGCCGTGGCGGATGACGGGTGGGAGTCGCAGACCGCCGCCGGCTGACGCCCATCGGAACGGGACACGGCTGGCTAGTCAGCGCTCCAGAGCAGTTACTGACGTGGAAAACAGTGTGGAAAGCAGCGCTGGATGATTAGTTCTCTGTCTGTACGCAGACTAGTTGATACGGACATACAAGGATGCTGACAGGCGACTTGTTATATGGGTACCCGTCAAAATTCGTGGAGATTTGGGTCGATATTTGTCCCACAACTGATTTCCTAGAAATAATTACCTTTTCATAAACCATGCACCCTAGGCTGTTCACAGTTGAAATTATTCAAAAATGCCATTGCGCATGCGCGTAAAATGGTCCGTGACCCAGAAAAAAATAAAAATTTCGTCTGGGTCACGCATTATCAAACCAGATACGTTCATTCACCTCATGCGCGATATAACCCCCTTATCGGCAATGACCTTCTCCACACGTAGGCGGAAAGACTTGCCTGTCTTGATGATGTAGGTGGGCAGAATTTCTCTTCTGGGTCACGATTTTTTTTCCTGGGTCACGCTAAAATTCGTGACCCAGAAGAAAAAAATGCGTGACCCAGGGGAATGTTTTTTACAGTTTTCCGAATATGGCAAGTTTGTTATCGAATACTAATCTCCAAGTACATCTTATCTGGAGTACCTGAGCACGCAGCAACACGACACTGTGATTCTTTTCGACACTTACCAGCCACAAGCCACAAGGGCGTGTGACCCAGAATAAAGAAATCTTATGGCACGCAGGAGATGATTTCCCCTGGGTTCGCCCAGCCCAACTGACAGTTTTCAGTTTCCGCCCCCGCTCTCTGCGCCTTCGCGGGATAGGACCATATGCAAGTCTGCAGACCCTGCTTACCCGGTCCGTAATGCTTTGAATGAGGAGCTAAGTACCGTGACCCAGAAACAAACGTGACCCAGAAAAAAGCTTGCCAAAAACCGTGGGACAGACGTTTTTGCGCTGCGCAGTTTTGCTAAATTGTATAACCAAAAAATAAGAACCATGAAGAGAAATTTCAATGTTTTTGCTATTCACAACGCTCCCTCGCGCTCAATTATCTCTAAAAATAACTACACAGCAGCTCTGTAGATTTTTTTCGCAGGTTGTGGGACAAGCTAAAATACATAGGCACACAAAAGCACAGTTTTGGAAAGATGTCCAATTTTTTTTTGCCACTTTGCTGTTGCCTTTTCAATGATTTTTTTCTTCAATCAAATGTCCAAATCTCGCGTACGGACCCGTGTTACGCTGAAATAAGCTCATTTATTGACGTGAGGCATTATTGAAATCGTGGGACAGCATATCTCCACGAATTTTGACGGACACCCTATAGTGCTTTCGATAGCAAAAACGCTTTCGGTGGATTTACAACATGGAGCATGCTTGCAACAGGAACGGCTTATTTTCTTTACTTTCAGGCAGCTTCCCTCCCCTCAGCCTAACCTAAAGAAACAATGCCGTCTACGTCGCAGACAATTGTGTTGAGATGGCTAATTCGACTTCATCAAGGAACTAATCCAATTCATTTCTCTGGCACTGACACACAATCATGTTTGTCGCGCGTCCTCATCTGGTGTGAGTTACATCCATTTCTGTGAACGAATCGCGCAGCCATGCCTCCGGCTCGTCCTGGACACACCCTTCGACCAGGGAGCGGCGAATACAAGCCCAGTGTCATAGTATTCCGCTACTTCTGGGCACCCGAGCGCATATGCAGATCGAAAACAGCTCTCAACCCGACCCAGTGCAACCGACAGCACCCGCCAGGGGAGTCGGGATGCTCCCAGATGCAAGGCGGAACACTATCTTGAAGGTTGGAATCAGCATCTGCAGCTATTCCACAAAGTAGCGGTATGAGACCGTCCCAGGAATGGCAGCCGTCTCTCCCAGTCGACACGACACGAATGAAAACTAAACATGTGCAAAGACCGCACACGATGAAGTAAAAATATTCACATTTTGGATCCTCATACTCAAATTCATTTTCGTGCACTGCTAAACCTCGATAATCCGCGTTCCGTCCTAAGCGACATGGTATGATATCGATTATTTCTCGTAGTATCCGGTAGCAAGTGAAAATTCGAAATAGCGATTTCTCCATCGTGAGATAAATCTCACTTCGATCATAACACCAGGAACCTTGATCCAGCAATGATCTAACACACCCCACCGCCAACCGGACACACCCACACCCCCTTCCGCCGCACGGACTAGGGGTCACCACGGCCGCCCAAAAATACCGCACTCAAAATAGCCTCAAACTGTTCAGTTTCCCAGAATCTTACTCCAAAATAGACGGGTAAAACTCTGCGCTGACGCCGGAGCTGGCAGCGGCACATGGCAGCTGCCGCCGCCGCCGCCGCCGCTGTTTACCTTGGAGGCGACTGGTGGCGCCTTTCGCTGCGCTGTAAACGCCACCGGCGCGCCAGTTTAGACGCGGCCAAGTGTTTGGCCGTTAGCTGTAACAGCGGACACGGGCCCAGCGTAACTTCCGACTGCTGCGCCATTCATTCAGAGACAAACAGACGCGTTTGTTGTCAGCCCCAGCCGAAATGACGCAATACGGGACGTTTGGGATGACCTGCATCCTTCCGTGTGGGCTCGCTGTGTGAGAAACAGAGTACGGAATCTACGGATGTTGTGGCCCAAATCCGAAAGGCATTCGACGTTGCATTCGCTATGGAGATATTGTTGCTGTGGATGAGTTGCAGTCCATTTCAGACGATTGCCTTGCTTAGTAAGCAGAGAATTTGTCTTTATCTGTCTTCAGCCCAAGCACAATATTTTCCATCCTTCTTGGGTTCTACCACAAGAGAAACCATGGTGGAAGCAAAGGCTCAAGCCTCGTAGGTTGGTTCGCATCAATACCATTAAATCCTCCACACCACCACCAAATCTCTGCTGTGCCGACTATCCTTTCTACACCACACAGCAACGAGATCTTCGAACCAAACGACCCGCGGTTACAGCTTCCTCCATTCTCGGCGATCGAGTGAATCGCCCCCCGTGGCCACCATCGTCCTAACCAAGGGAATACAGCTCCTACGGCAACGATCGTCCTCCGTTTAACGAGCGCACTATCTGGAGTGGGCGGTTCGGGCCCAACTGCCCGAGGTAACGAGACCACACGACCAGGCAATGCTCAACGTAAACTGAAAACATCTACACCGCTTTTTTATCGTCCTGGCGACGGGCCGAGAAGAGATTAACCACAAGATCTACCTTCAGCTACCTGAAGTGCGCATGTGAGTGATACTGATGAGCCTGAGATTACAGCAGCCCTTTACAGATTCCTCGGCTTTAACCTGAGCACGAATCACAGTCTAGTGATTGGCAGCAGCCTTTGGATCAACACCTTCCGCTCCAACATCAGCAAGAGCTAGTCTGTCCGGCGCCCACCCAGAGAGGAACTACTAGACGGTGTACCGGAGGAAATATTGGCACGATAGCTGACCAAGACCAGCCCGAGATACACAGACGGCTCAGCACCGCAGAGCCAGAGTCCAGGAGGAAACGACGGGGAAAATAGCGGGGAAAAGGCAAGGACGTGAATAAGGAAGCGGCACTGGAAGCGAAAAATGAAGCAGCGAGCAAGCCGGCAAGGAAACCAGCGGGAAACCAGCAAGAAATCTGCGAAAAAGGCGGTAAATCCGCTTGGGAATCATTAACCGAACAATGGAAGAGTCAGGGAGGGTAGCGGGGACTCACCACATGTCGATCGGCGTCGAGTAGACGGTGGATCCGAGCAGCACATCCGGCGGCCGGTACCACAGTGTCACCACCTCGTTGCTGTAGGTTTTGGTGGGCACCGACTTGGCGCGCGCCAGGCCAAAGTCGGCCAGTTTGAGCTCACCCAGCTGGTTGATGAGTAGGTTCTGCGGCTTCAGGTCGCGGTGCAGCACCCGGTACTGGTGGCAATAGGCGAGGCCGCGGAGCAGCTGGAACAGAAACAGCTGCCGGGGAGGGCACAGAGGGCAGTCAGAGAGCGGAATACAGCAGCGGACAGATATTATAAAGATGTCTGGGCGGGCACATGGGACGGTCAGCGCCGGGCAGGACAGCAGCAGTCCAGAGCGGGAATTGGGTGGGGTCAGGGAGCGGGATGCAACACAGTTGGACGTAAGACACGGCAGCAACAATCATACAAGCAACGGTGATGATGTGATGTTTGAGAGAAAGACTGTATAGATAGTAGGGTCGGGACTCGGGAGACGAGAATTTCGGGGCTGGGGGTGAGAGAGGATTGGTGATTGGCGAGAGGTAGCGGGGTCGAACGACGAACGATGGCAGGAAAGGGCTGCCATACAGGCGGACGCCTTGTTTACATACATAATAACCAACGCCGAAGATAGCTCAGAACGGTAAACTTTGCACAAAATACAACGGAGTAGACCGCGTCGTTAAAGTGAAAACAGAAAGAAGGCGAAGTAAAGCAATACAATTAACCAGATCGAGCACGACTCAGAGTTCAAAGAGTACATCAAACGAACAAACGAAATTTGGAAGTTTGCCGTTAGCGCCGATCGCCTTAAATGTGGATGAGATGGCCAAGTTTCGTTCGCGCTAATGAGCTCCTATATAGAAATTCGTCTGTAGCAATCCAACCAGCCGCGCGCTGTAGGAGCGGCATACCCAATAACGATCCTTTTAGATGCAATTAACAAAACGCCGAAGATATACAGCCCATAGGAACACCAAAGCAGCTCAAGGCATCAATTCTTATAACGTCCAATAGACGGCGCAACAGCGCCCGGTTCGACAGTGAGAATTTACAGACGGCGCGCCGGCGATCTGATTATTCGGCCGTTCGGCGCGGCCCCAATCGCTACCACATATTTTCCCGGGGGAGGCCATTTGGGCCACATATTTCCGGCGCCGCTCCAATAGCAGGCCCGTACCAGTCGGCCCATTAAGCGGCGCCAGGCCAAGATTGAAAATCACATGCCATTTGCAAGCGGCCTACTCGGCCGAGGGAGGCCGTCTTTTTGTGGCCGCCTCACGAGGTCCAGACGCCGGCTGAGTCACGAGCTCAGCCGTAAAAAGTGCGTGACAATGGGTCGGGGAGCCGGCGCCGGTCTAACTCCGCGGGCCCACAGACGCCGGCAGTGGAGCCGCGGCCACGGCCGGTTATAAGGCTGGGGTGATGGGGTGGCCGTGCCGACGAACCGGCCCACGCGGAAGCAGCCTCTAACCAGAATTCAGTAATTCTAACGGCATAGCCCAATTAATCAGTCTTACCCCATACCTAATATCACATGGCATGGGACAGAAAGCTGATATTTAGAGCCTATGTGCATATGAAATCCAGATGGGTTCCTTATTGAAAACATTGCCCAAGACAACGGCCACGGCGCAGTTACTTCTCAAATGAAGAGACTGCATTTTTTTTTTCAAATCAGTTCCCCATCTCCGACCTGAAGCCTCATTCCGTTCGACGCGTTCTTTGGCAGCTTCATCGCGCTGCCGTTACACACTAGTGACCACCGGTGGGCGTATTTCGCGTGCTGCATATCGCCCCCATCACCGCGACACTCCCTTCAGCAACTAACGGTCGTCGCAGACCGTATTATCGGCCTGGCGCGCGCCGCCAAAAACCTATACTTTGAACCAGAGCTCGGCTACCCGGGTGACACGCGCCGCACCACTTTTCCTCATATGTCATTCACAAAAACACTGCCGACTGATGGATGAGACATTTCTGACCAAAACGGGCTTGAAGCCGCGTAGTGTAGGTAGCTGTGAAGCGGCGTGGCGGCTCGTGCAAATTCAGAGGGTGTGGTGAGAATCGACCCTATGTAAACATTCAGTCAAGTGCTGCTCGAGGGGAGCTTTGCAAAAAGTAGCGGTCATATTGACAAGTAAACAAATTCCTTCGGCGATAGCCCTTCAGATACGATCTATCGCCCATGCGATGACGCAATCACCAACTGAACATACATTCCTACACGGCTTAAAATCGTAAGTAAAACAGGTCGCTAGCGGACCCTTCTATTCTGAAATTCATTGCAATTTCATACAGAGATTCCGTCCATAACGAAGTCGGCCACTTTGGCTGAAATATTACATGATCCACGTTGACATTATGACAATGCCGTGCAGATATATGGGCGTCATTCGTCAACGGGAAGCGCTGAGGCGGACACTTTAACCGGGCCGGGGACAGGTCAGGCGTGGAGACGATAGCCGCCGGGAAGAGCCAACACAGTCGCCAAAGACGAATGGGAAGGGGTGGGGAGGGAAGGGGTGGGGAGGGAAGGGGGGAGGAGCGGAAGGGGAGGGGAGAAGAGAGAGGAGGATGGAAGAGGAGGGAGTCCCTCTTACAGCTCTCAACGCCCATCGGCCTAATCGGCAACCGGGATGGGACTTCTAGGACCTGCAATTCCATACAAAACACTTGTTCGTGTCTGCCAGACAGACAACCCTGAGAGATTAGCCTACCGTTTCGCTTACCTTGACGTTGTTGAGGCTGAGTACGTTATTGCAGTCTTCCATGTACTGTTTGAGATCCTTCTCCAGAAACTCAAACACCAACGTCATCGACGTACTGGTGTTACACACGTCGTGGAGGGTCACTGAGGGCAGAACAGGGGTAAAACTGAGGTCAGTGGATGTCTCCAGGTCGCCATGAGGTCAGAGATTGTAAGGCCGGGAGTCACCATGAATAGAACAGCGGTTAACATGAACAGGATGAACGACTGACACTAATAAGTAAAGAACAGTTGAACAGTGATTACTGAAGCAAATAAGGAAGCATAATCAAAGGGAATAAGATTCTGTCTTTGTTTAACCACATTAAAGCTCACTAGCTTTGCATAAGCCTCAAGCCCAAAGACACGCACATAAATTATTTCTAATCGCACCAAATTTGTTCAAAACCCACTCACGGGCACGCACCCAACTCCACTTAGCATACGCACTGGCACGCTTAACCCCACACAAAAGGCTATCACAGGAGCCTACCCTCCCCTCCTGCCTCGACGCCTGCACAGTGCACACACCCCGCCAATCCGCCGCAAGTCTCACTGCCCGATATGGAGCGGCCAGTCCCTCCCCCTGCCTCCGCAGTCGTCCGTCCACACCCCGGCAGGACATGCCAGAGGTGTGAGTGGGTAGCCATCAGACGTTCCCCCCACCACCGCACAGCGTCCCCGACATAAAGCAAGTCCCCGGTGACAGGTACGGGGAGTGGAGAACACTGTCCACAGAGCCGCTGTCCCGCCCATTCTACCCGGACACAGCCGGACGGTGTGTCAGAGGGGACCCGGGAGGGACGTCGACTGTGTGGAGGCGCACCTGCGGCCTGGGTCCGGGTAGAGTGGGAGAAACAGGGTATGGTGGGAGAAACAGGGTAGAGCGGGAGAAACAGAGTGAAGGGTTTCCGGGAATAGCAGTCACTGGCTGTCGACAGGGGCGTTCTAAAATCTCACAATCGGATGCTTAGGGGCTTCGCCTCGCTTCCCTAGGGTTCCTGGGGGATAAATAAGGGCTAGGCACGTTCAGAAGGGTGGCGAACACCGTTCACAGATCCCAGACGCCTTACCGGATGTGATACCCAGCGGGCGGAGCGGTCACGCAACATTCCCAGAACCCACAGCGGTGATTCATCCCCCCGACCTACACACACACATTCCCGATTGGCGATACAGACACGTCAATACCGCAAAGCCGATACGGACTCAGCCGAACAAAGAAACCAGAATCTGCGCCGACACGCTACCCAATGCGGGGCACCAAACACGATATTAACACATCCACCGGCGGGAAGCCAGCCCCCGGGCGCTGTACGGACGGCCACCATCCCCCGGGAGTGATCTATGGTTGGCGAGATTGCGCCGAGAGATCTACCGACCGCTCACCTCGCCGGCACGCTCGCTGCGTTCGTCACTCTCCCAGCTACCCCCAGTCAGACGTGATATCCTTATTCATTAATTATCCCCTCCCCCTCCTAGCCCCTCCGCGACGCGGCCGTCCGCACGGCCGGCTAGCAGAGCAGGCGTCATGTCAGCAGTACGACGCAGTTGCCGCTTAGTTTGCCGACGTGGCCATT
Organism: Amphibalanus amphitrite; assembly: GCF_019059575.1. Lineage (NCBI taxonomy): Eukaryota > Metazoa > Arthropoda > Thecostraca > Balanomorpha > Balanidae > Amphibalanus > Amphibalanus amphitrite. Next base: position 1,445,498 of record NW_024881531.1, on the reverse strand, counting down.
AGGCGCAAAACTAATTAGTAATTACCACACCACGCAGGTCCGCGATTGAGCGCATACCTAGGCAGCATTCCTTCAACGATTTTTTTTTGCCATTGATCGTCACACATCTTTTGCATAAACACATTTTCTTTTACGAAAGCATCTTGGAAAATGTTTTTCATAAACTTGGCTATGATAGCGAAGATATTGGAAAATCGTCGACGACATTTGTGATAAGGATCGTATGTCAAGTGGATATCACTTGTTGCAGGCAAGTATTTTTCCTGATACTGCTGGGAAGCTGATTGCTTACATAACGGGAACCCAGCATGCCCCTGAAGAGCCAAATGTACTCAGATATTGCCCACCGGGGAATAAACAATAACCGAACGAAAACTCCAGAAGCAATAACTGGATGTCACATTCTTACATCGACTTTCGTCACATTTCCGTCTACTTTGTCACGCCCCCTTCTGCGCTCACAGCGAATCAAACAGTGCTGCGCCAAAACCTGACAACCAATCATCACTCTGCAATCACATCCCTGCCTTACTCTTCCCTCTTCCTAACGCTTTGCCTTTCCTTACCTTACGCTTCCTCTGGTTCCCTATCTAGCTCTTTTCATCTCTCCCTCCATCCCTCCTTCCCTTTCCTTCTGTTACATCCCTCCCATTCTTCCACTGACCGATGTTGGCATGTTTGAGTTTCCTCAGCAGGGAGATCTCGCGAATGGCGGTGCAGGGCGCGCCCTCCTCGTGCTCCAGCCGAATCTCCTTCAATGCCACGATCCGGTTCGGAATGAGTCGCGACTTGCCCTTATAGACAGTAGCGTAGGTACCCTGTGGGAAGAGAACAGACGTCAGTGGCGGATTTTCCATACGGCAGAGCTTGGTGTCTTGATGGAGGGGAAAGGTTGAAGATGGAAACATATACAGACCGACATATGGCAAAAAGACAATATGGATAGACAGATGCAGACATAACACAGACACACAAAAACATAAGTACATCATAGTAACGAGATCGACAGAGATGATGCTAGACGGGAGTGGTCAGGAAAACAAGCCTTTCGGCCGAATGCGGTCGCCAGAAGGTAATACCAGAAGGTCGCACCAGGAGGAAGGAAAGCCACTCGGGTCGGACAAGGCCCGAGGTAGATATGGTTTGTAGATGTGTCCTCAGAACAGACACACTGGCGACGGGAGGCGTTCTGGGGCCGTATTCACGTCGACTTCGTAAGTCGATTTTCTTTCGTAAGTATAATTTGGTATTCACGTCGACACTTCTTAAGTTTTTATCGATGGAGTTCACGTGATTAAAAAAATTTACTTAAGAAGTAGGTCAAACTTAAGAAAATTCTTACGAAAAAGATCGACGTGAATACGGCCCTGGTCCGAACAGACAGTCGATCCAGTGATACACACAGGTGACCATCCACAACAGGGCACGCTCTTATGTATGCATGAATACACACAGCAGACGGCCACTCCTTCAGAGGTGCAACGACTCAGCAAATTCAGCACACACCGCACCGCACCGGAGTGCTAAATTACACCATCAAACCGCCCCTCACAACAGAATTACACCAGCCGGACCGCACATTACCATTAGCCGCACAGATTCCAGTCTGTACTGGGAATGTTCGCTGTCTGTCTGTCTGACGGGAAAATATGGCACCTCTAATGGCTCCATCCATATGGAGATGGCTACCGCGGGAGACGGCGGCCGCCCGGCCACAGGCAAGGTCGTCTGAAGGCCGCGCAGGGGCGGGGAAGGACCGCGGGCCACTGCAGGGAGGGGTCATAAGGACTCATCCTTTTAGCCCGAGATGAGAGCAAATAGAACCATTGTCCGTGATGTTATACGAACTACGAAGTGCTAAGAATTAAAACATCGACATCTTGGAAGATAGCTACAGAATATAAACATATTTTTTACCACCCTGCAGTGCTGCTGCGAGCTCAGACCGTTGGTAGTGGCGGTGGTTTTATCCAGTGGTGATGAAAAAAAAAAAACAGGAAAAGAAATAGAATTGGACGTGATAAGCCATCAAGAGAGAAGACTAGTGTTGAGAAGGTCGGCGCTGAGGAGCCGTGACTGTAAGGAAGGACCCTCAGGCAGTGACTGGTGAAGAAAGAGCGGGCCGGCGAATAGGGAGAGAGGGAGGGAGAACACGGACACAGCAGAAGAAAAAGATAGGTGACGTCAACTTTTAAAGGGCAGAGGTCGTGCTGCAAACTCTTCACTAGAAGCGCCATCCCGTGGGCGAACAAAGATCCTCAGAGGCGCGCCCGCGGGGCGGAGCAGCAGAGATGGGGACAGAGATGGGGACAGAGACAGAGGGGTGGGGACGGCTCTGGCGGCGCTAATTTCCTCCGCGCCGTTCCGCCGCCGCCTCCGGGGGTGACAGTCCAGCAGCGGTATCACAGAGCAGCTCTCTGTATCGACCGTCGCCCGGCGCGGCCCGCCGCCCGGAAGCCCTAATTGGCACCGGACCCGTCCAAAAACACGGCGCCGACGATAGCGGCCGGACTGCCCGGGACGGGTCCGCCGGGCGGGGGCGGGGGCGGGGGCGGAGCTGCAGAACCCTCACACCGGCCGTGAGAGGCGGCGTGCACGTGGATAGCACGGTGCAGCGGCGGCTGGCCGGCCGGTACAGCCTTACATGGTGTGGGGTGGAGCCCCAGCTGCACGTGCGACTGTGCTGTGGAGGCCAGGTCCGTGTCCAACACCCGCTCACTGGACAGTCGCGTGGTCGGTCAGGGTGACCCGACCTGATCCGACCTGAGCTGGAACTAACCCCCACCTCACACGAACCGACAAAAATAGGTCAACAGGACCTGATCTGACCAAACTCCAATCTGACCTGATCTGATCCCACCCGTCCTGACCTAACTTGCCTTGACCGGACTTGACCCGACCCTAACCTGACCTAATCCAAGGATGTTGAAACACGGGAGCACGGGCCAACTGCGACAACATCAGAGAAGGCTACTACTTACGAATCTCCACTATCAAAACATCAGTCTGGTTTCCGGAACCGAAGTGCTTAGGACCGTAGAACTCGGCTGGGGACTCCACAAATAAATATCTTCTGTTTGCTGCTCCACACAGCATGAGCTCAGAAGTTCACGATATCATTACATAAGCTGTCTCCGGAAACGAACACATGGCGAAATGCGCATCTTCTCCCTGACCCTCTATCAATGAATTACAAACAAAACATACACGAGGTTACAACCACTGCCTAACAACACCATATCAACGCCAAGATTCTTTTTTGGCGCGGTCGCATCGCAGCCGAGATTCTCCCCAGGCCGAGGAGGCCCACGACTGAACACCCGTCAGGGAAGGACCGATGTGCCAGTTTCCCCGCGCAGTACCGTACAGGAAGATGAATGGACGCACTACCGCATCCGTCCCCGTCAGACCGGCGTGTCCGAGTGCAGCGGCCCGGGTGCACAGCGCTGTCGCCACACCACATCGCCGGCAGTGGCCGGCAGTTGCACAGGAAGGCGAGATAAGACCATGGCAAGGAAAATACCACAGCTGGGCTGCACTACTCGGGGGTTAACTTTGACACAAAAACAACCGACAGAGCAAGTGCTGTCGATGCCATGTCAGATTATTGACACTTTTAAAATGAAAACCTTGACGCAGAAAAAGCAAACTGGGACACGTCTGTCACACTATCTTAGCATTGCCGGCAACGGTGTCCGCGAATTTTCAACTCTCACCTCTCCGAGTTTGTCGAGTTTGATGTAGGTGTCCTGCTGGCCGAAGCCGATCTCTGAGAGTGACTGTCGTCGGGTGGCTCGGGTCAGACTCCCATCCAGGGTCGGACTGAGCGACTGTTTCTGAAGGAAAGACTCGGGCAGGTGGAGATCGGCCGGCAGCGACAGCCGTTTGTTGATCTCCTGTCGACAGAGGAGCGTACGTCACACTCGGCACGTGGCCGGCGAGCTCGGGTGAGAAATGGGGAGGTGACGGCGCGGTGAGTCAGCCGCCGGTGCGCCGACTCACCGCCGTCAATCACACGCACTGGTGAACCAAGGCCCTCTAGCCTGGTGAACACTCACGCAGCAGTGAACAGCGAGCAGTGAAACACGCACAGCGCGTGTGGGGGCTGCTCTGTTCTTAAACACATGATGTGTTCTGGGAATAACCAGAAAAAAGTGGCAAAAGTAGTAAAAATAGATACTCTTCTCGTAGATTTAGAAGAGGTGCAACAGAGAACGTAGATACTGACACACAGCCAACTAAGCACACCATCCTGCTGCGCAGATGCAATGATGCATGCTGGGAGCCTCACAATGGGTTCAATGACAACAGAGCACATCCATTGCACTGCAAATAGCCACAGCGCACAGCACATTGCCTCAATGGGGACGAGTCACTCTGCATACACTGACGAGCACAGGAAACACTTTTCATAACTCACAGAGCACTCTGCACTCACAGCACTCACATAACCTAACCACACCACTCGGCAACTGTTTCTCTCCCAAAACTCCCAGACCCCTGCCAAGCCGAGCGAATCCACCATACGCGGCAAAACTGATAGTTGACATGGCCGACACTCACAATCCACACAGCTCACTCAACCCACTCTCCACTCCCGTACCGCACTCCACTCCACCCCCGCCACACTCGCTATCACACTCGCTGCCCCACCCCGGAACGATATCTACCGTGACAGAGACGCGGCGCATGGACGCGGGCAGCAATGGGCCCGCTGGCGCCGCCACTGCCGCCGCCGCGCCACCCTGGCCGCCACTGCGCCACCTCCGCCGGACCAGTCAGGCGGCTACGTCACCAGAACAGGAGATGAACAGCGGAACGATCGCGCCGCGGCAGAGCGTCTCTCCACGGCAGAGGAACGCTCACCGGCCGACCCGGTGAGCCGCCGTCGGCACACAGACACGCGGGCGGAACGGTCCGCCCCGCCCCCGCCGCTACTGCACGCAAAGGTCGACCGACACCACACGGCGGCGCCGGGCACCGATAGTGGCGCGTGCACGGCAAACAGCGCCGCGGCGCGACGAAAAACGGCGCGATCGCGGCGCGAGCGGCGCGTCGCCGGCTGCCACCTGGCCGTCTGGCGGCGGGCGGCGGTGCCGGTTGGCTCACGGCTCACGGGCTCCCCCTGAGTCCGTGCACGTGCATCTATGAGTCACGCGCGAGCCGCGATCGGCGCCGGGTCTGGTTGGAGTCGGTCAGAGCTGGTGCTGGAGCAGGTCTAAACGGATGGATAAGAAAACGTACAGATAGGCATACCGACAGACAGACAGGTAAACAGACTGATACATTATGAAATGCCGACACATGGAGGGACGGTCAGCTGCACTCTGTAGAGACGGCAATGACTCACCCGCCCACACGAGTCTCTCCCCCTCCTCCCACAGCGCGTACCCAAACCCGGGCCAACTTTGGGGATGGGGCGCCACGCTACACTGGGCAGTGTAGGACGGGTTCCACACGTCGATACAGACCCTCCCCCCCCCCCCCCCACCGCTGAGCGACTCCGACACAAACATGGCCACTGGCCAGTGACCCGTACGACGATCGACAACCACGGTTCGTAGACCAGTTCGACAGTGCGAGCGAGCCCGGCGTCATCGATCCGACGCATTTGAAATGCATGCTTTAAAGCCAGACCAGACGTTGGCAAGGTACGACCTCGAGAACTTCTTGCGAGCGATAGTCGATAGATGTAGAGTTTATCAGTGGGACAGGGATAAAGTCACAGTGGCTCTACCCTGACGTTAAATGTTATTTCTTTTAGTGAACCCCGGAGTGAAACATTAAAGTTTAAACTGAACCTTCTATCGTCGTCTAGCAAGATGCCAATAATTTGTTGAAGATGCTTGGATCGAGCAATTTAAAGCTACCGTCACTTCATCCAGGCTCTTAAATGGATTAACTCTGTTCACAAGCAGCAAACATCACGAAATAATTAGCATTGCTGCCAAACAGGACGGGCAGGTAAGTTATCACCTTTTGTCATCCAACAAACACGGCTAACGAATTCCAGCGCCCAGCTGCTCAAGGTCCGCAGCATGCATCACAATCCAAGGTCGTACCTCCGGCGTCAAACACGTGCTGACAACACCTTCACAATCCGGTTCCAGATGATTGCAATTTATCGGCTCATGCATCTAAGCAGTTCCCCAAACAGCCCAGAGCGCAGAAACGACGACTCTTTCGGTCTCTCTTTTCTGATCCTTTCACCCTCCGCATCCTTTAATCCAGCCTATCCCTCTCTTATCCCTCTTTCCACTTTTTCTCTCTTACTTTTTTCTCTTCCTCCTCCCTCTCTCTCTCTTTTTCTCTTTCTTTCTTCCTCTACCGGTTTCCCAAGGACGTTGTCACAGAGCGGACCTGCCGACGTGCACGATTCCACATGTGCCAATGCGCGCGGCCACGTTTTTAGGCAGAGTGCGTAAAACTTTCTCTCCATTCACCGCACCAGCGAAATGGCATTGGGCAATCGGAATGGCACGCTCCGAATCGCGACTAACGTTTTACGGCGACCTCTGGACGATAGCAGTTCCTTGTATGCATCAGCTTGATCAGTCTTTTTAGTAGCCAGCGTCATGCAGTATAACCAGTGCCCTTACTGCATGCATACATCCCATTACGACCGTGGTTCGAGCAACGCCTAGCGACCTAGCAGCAAGTAGTAAATCAAATTCATTTGAAAGACAAAGAGCCCACCAGCCCTCCCTCTCAGCCCAGTAGCACATAATATACCAGATCACTCCTCTGATCCGTTTTCATTTCTCTCCGGCGCCGCCCATCCCCACAAGCTCACTGTCCCTGTCACAGCCGTCTCGTGCCGTGACCCTCCCTCACGCCGTTCGCTACCACATCAGCCGGCCGTTCTCCTTACGTTAGCACTGGGCCGCCGTTCCCGGTCCCTCCTCTGCCGTAGTTTGACGTGTACTGGACTGGTGAGCTCGTCTGACGTGCCGCTCGCCTCCTCCGATTCTCCGTCGGAGCCGATGCGGGGGTGCTCGTACACCACGCCTGTCGAAACAACGGAGAGGGGAGTAAGTACGGGGAGAGCACATTGATGGCAAGAGTGAGTGAGTGAGTGAGTGAGTGAGTGAGTGAGTGAGTGAGTGAGTGAGAGAGAGAGAGAGGGGGGGAGGGGGAGGGGGAGGGGGAGGGGGAGGGGAGGGGGAGGGGAGAGAAGGAAGGGGAGGCATAAATGCACGCATCAAAGCAACGCACGCCGGCATCCGGATCCGGCATGTAATAACCGGCATAATCGGCAGACACATAATCGTTATCTGGTGAACAGCTGAAAGCATAACAGAGCGAGCAGGGGGCGGTGGCAAAGGCAGGGGCGGGAGCATGTGACGTACGCTGAAAGGTCAAGGCAGCTTCTATGACACCGGCCAGCGGTACAGGACAGCTAATGTCGCGGATAACTCAATCTGGACGTCACTGATGCAGACCGCCCCACGTCAGCAGCGCCGCAGCGGCACCACCGCAGGCAATCTCCCCACACAAGAAGTCTCCGCAATCTCCTCCCGGAGCGCTGATTCTGCGATATAGGACGGTCGATAGGGTAGGCGCCGGCTTAAGCCAGATTTGAGCGGCGATCCAGGGGGAAAAAGCAGCCAGCTGCGCGCCCGCCGGCCTGACAGCCTAACCCAGCCAACAAAGGCCAGGATAACGGGCCGCTCAATATAGACTGACAGCGCCGTGAAGGCGCCGCCGGCTCCCCTGTTCAGTGTTCACCTCCCTTACCGTCAGTCAGACCAGGCGGGAATAGCACAGCCTGGGACCTACAGCCCAGCAGCCCGGGAAATCAGCATAACAAGCAGTGAGGCTGATTGACCAGACAGCGAGACTGACTGGTCAGATAATCCTCCCAGGTAAAGATCAACCGAGAGAGAATCACAACTAACGAACAATATCCGATTGCATGCTCGTCTTACTCCATCAGACCACGTCATTATTTCCAGATAACACAGGCATCAGGTTTCCATATCATCATCATTTCTAGGCAATGCATTCCGTTCTCAGACAAAGTCCACATCTTATTTCCATTTTCCATTCTGGTTTCTCTGATCCACATTCAGCGGCCTACTTATCGGGCTCAGATATTGCAGCCAGCGGACCCCAGTCACGGATACGAATGTATTTCAACTACGGTCCGCCGTCGAGTCTTTTCTCTGTGTATAAATCTGGTCGGTCGACAGTGCTCCATCCCGATCCCCAGTGACGTCATTAGCTACCCCGTGACGTCATCAGTGTCGCGGCCGCGGCGCCCTTGGCAATACGTAAATACCGGCTGACCGAGGCCGCTCGGACCAGTCGGTGGGCGGCCCGACTGACCCGAGGACCGGCTGCGAGCGCAGGTCGACAGTGGGACTGGACGGCGACGATTGACGTCAGGGTCGTCACCAGAGGTCACCGGGTGGTGACAGAGAGCGGCTGCAGTGTCCGTCACCGACTGACAGCCTGCCGGCCTGCAGTGACTGTCACTGGCTGACAGCGGTCAGTCGGTCTGCAGCGACTGTCACCGGGTACTAGCGGCCGTCACCGACCGGTCCGGTCCTTCCACCGGTCACCGGGCGCTCCAGCTGAGCTGAGCTTCACCCGCCGGGCGGAGCTGCCGAGCTGACAGACACCCGCACCTATCGACTGAATACAGCCAGTCGTGTATCACGGATAACGGTCTCAGTCCCGCCCACCCCTGACCCGACCGTCAGTCCGCCTGTCCGCCCACGAACTCCATCCCGCCCAGCGTCAAGTCACACCCACCCACCGACACGTCACACCGTGACACGCCGACACTCGTCCCTCCTGTCCGTCACCCGGCCGTCACTCTGCCGAGTCGGGCTGGTCCACACAGGCCGCGGGGCGGTCTCTGGGTCACGCAGAGCGCCAATCTCGTCCTGGCCGACCGGACCCGTCGGCGCCAGATCGTGTCTCTGTCACGCACACACCCCACCGCCGTCTATATCGGGAGAGAGTGCTGGCGACGGGCGACCCGATTTGCCGCAATCGGTCCAGTCCTCCCCACGGCAACACGTCCCTGGCAACAGTGTCTAGTTCCACAGTATCCTGCTTAGCTTAGCCCTCAGAGCCTTCAGCAACCAATAATAGACGCAGAAGAACGCTACAAAACGCAGCTTTTGTGAAGCTCTCAGAGCATAAAATCCCTTAGAAGAAGGTCTATATCACTCAGCCTCCGAAACAGGGAAGGCAAAGACATAGCACCTCAGCTTCACGTTCTCTTAACTTTCGTCCTGGACATTTCCCGTGAACCACCGCGACTTCTTCCCCTTACATTCCCTACCCAGAAGAGAGTCCCCAGACAACTGATGTCACTGGAACTATCACGGCTACTGGCCGGCCGCAGAGGATCAGATAATGTTCTGACAGCCGCTGGTTCCACAGAATTCGACGCGGAAAGCGACCACGGAGGTGATATAACTACAGGTTCCCCCTCTACGTGCCCGCTAAAAAGCCTCGGACAAGTGCGGCGACCCTAACGCTCAGTCACACGGCCTGTAACCACAGGAACCCCGACCGTCACCCGTTCCCACGTCACCGCCGCCGCGACCCTTTCTCAGAGGGACGGCCGGCCCACCGGCACCCCACTGCCACTGGGCACACACAGTGCCGTGCCCCGGAGACCGGTCGCTAATTGGCCGCCTTCCGGTGTAAGCGGATACCCGAGGCTCGGTGACCCATCGGTCAACCGGCGCCGTCGGCACTGCAGCTCCGGTGACCAATGGCCAGCCTCCAAGCCATTGTCCGGTCATCGTTGATATTAGTGACCCCAGGGCGAACTACTGACCTCCCACGGTGATACATGGTGAAGTTGTGTGATTCATCCGCGGCCTGCCTTTCCACGAAGGCCGTTTGGTCGGTAATGGCCGCTCACTCGACTCTGTAGTCGCGGTGAGATGCCTCCGCCCCCATCCCGGTGCGTCACTGACCTAATACGGCTCGGACACGGACGCGCCGTACAAAAAGCAAGGCTGCAGTGCACCGGGGAGCCGTTCTTTGCACTATCGGCGCTGACAGGCATGACGGGAGCCCGCGATCAGATAGCCACCAAACGGGGGACAAAGCTCCGCTCATAAACTATCCACCCTCGCTCGATCGCATGAAGGTCCGAATCACAGAGAATTCCGATGATGATCTACTGCCTTCGTGGGAGCAAAACACCGCGTCAGTGTTTGTAAAGCCCATCCCCAACCTCGCTGATCTTTGCCCTCCAGTCTCCGCTTGGTATTACCTCCCGAGGCTGGCCGTTCACACCCGTGCGCCAGGTGTGGTGGTCACCACACCACCACACAAAAACCCCGCGACTCACTATAATGGCGCGCCATAAAAAGCGCGCACACCGTTCGCGCGCGGGTGCTGTTGCTCCGGTGCCGATACCGTATCAAAGGCGATACGACTCGCCCGTTTTGACGAGCACGGCCAGTCAAACAAAGCTGCACGGGGCGCTATTTGTTCGCGGCCGACAACAGAGCACAGTGCACCCGTAACCTCGGACGGTCTAACAGCGGTCTTTGACTCACGACGTGACGCCGCGCTGACGTGGTGATCCATTCTCCGGCTAACGTAATGCTTTCACAGCTGATGTTTTTGGTGCAACTCACTGGGATTCCACACGTTTCCTCCAGGAATAACATTCTTTGTTCGGTCTGGAAGAGTCTCACGTCTGAGGGCGGTCTATCCATGCAGGAAAACTGGCAGCTCTACCGCAATACCATTCAAAGCCAGGTCAGAGGTCTGCGCCGGGTACCCTCCATGTGTAACAGCAAACAATTGCATGAACAGTGGCGCAGTAGTGTCATAGAGTCCTGTCTACCGCCGCTGAATGACACCAAGTGACCCCGCTGGCGTCCGGTGTCCTGACGAATAGCCGCATCGCTTTGCGCCACGATCGCCTGCGGTCATGCAGCGCTGCGGTGCGATCGTCTCCGGTCATGCAGCGCTGCGGCGCGATCGTCTGCGGCTGCTGCAGCGTCGCGTCACATTCCGCGACCAAACAAACAGAGCGGCCGGCCGGCCAGGGGCGGCGCCGGGGACGCTATCACGTCATCACAAACAGTGGACGGTCGCAGCGAGATGGTGGAGCTGCAGAGGGTGCTACATAGGGCAGGGAGTGGTGGATGGTCTCACGATGATCACTGAGTGCCTGGGTACAGGGTCTCAGGCTAACAGAGAGGATAACAAACAAAATATAGAAGCACAAACAACAGGTTTGAAAGTGTATTTCAAGTGAGCTACACGAAATTTACTTGCAATATGTTCATCACAGAACAGCCTTTCTGAAGCTTCGTTTCCCCGAAATCAGTGCGATTCATCAGGGACTTCAACAGCTCCCTCCGAAGGATGCTAACACCTGGAACGGCCTAGTCACCTGCTCATCATCCTGTCCGCTGTCTAAGAAGCGCTCAGTTGACCGACCAGTCAGCTCCGTGTCAGTGGGCCGCGCGACCCGTAGCCCACCGACCTAGCCAGGCCGGCAGTCAGCCACTTGTTCTAAAGCACAGCCCAGGTCCGGGAGCGCCCGCCGACCCCGGCGCCTTCCATCACGGGTAGCCTACCGCCGCGCCGGCGAGGTCGGCCGGCCCAGCACCTGCCGATCAGCTGACCAGTACCGCTGTGACGTCAGCAGTCCGACCGTCACGACCGGTCGTTCGGCGACCGACCCTCCGACCGCGGAGGCAGCAGGGCGTTCCAGCAGGCAGCGCCTCGCTCCTGCGGCGGCGGCGGCATGGAACCGGTCTCCTGCCGCCGCCGCCCAGCCGCCCAAGGTAAACACACTGCTCTGGGCGGCGGCGGCGGCGGCGGCAGATGGCGGTCGGCTCCGGTTACTATCGTGCAAAGGGTAGACCGCGCACCCCACCCAGTACTCGGAGCTCCCCACCGCCATGAACGAGAACCGTGAGACGGTTGGACGGCTGCGGCAGCTGCCACACAGGGCGGCCAAGGGTCGACTCAGGGCCGCTGGGGGCTGTGCGCACGCGGTAGGGCATCTTCGACGCCGATCCGGGTTCGAGACAAGTAGGAACGCTACACAGCACCTTTAGCGCTGCCAATTACCTCGTTACCGCCAGGTGATTCCCAGGGGACCACTAACCGGCCGGCGTATCGCAGCAAACAGCGCCGCCGTCCGGTGTCGGAGCGGCACCTGCCGTCCGAGACGCCGGGCTATTGGCACACAGCTGGGACGACAAACAGTCGCAGAGAACACACACACAAGCGTGAGGACGCCGCCCGGCTGCAGAACATATGTGCCAGACGGTTCAGAGCCTTCACATGGCTGGAGTGAGTGCTGGCTGGGCGGCGGAGTGGAGGGAGGGGAAACTGGGGCACAGCTGCGCCGCGCTCTGCAAGCTCCGCCAAGAAGGGCTTGCGGCAAAGCCGGCGGCACAGCTGCTTATAATGGTACAGACCGTCACCAAGTCAAGTGGCTTCACCTGAGGCTAAATGTCATCGTAGCCTCTTACCTGCAAACAATGACAACAAAAAACACTGCCGCCCGCCCGTCCGTCGGGAACGGGATTCGCCGCGGATCAGACGGCTGAGACCCTGGAGTGTGTACGGTTGGCAAACGTCACCTCCTCTTAGCTCCCCCTGAGGTGGACACTTCAGTCTGAGACGACAATCTAGCCACCGACCACCGCCGCAGACCAGCGCGGGGCCTTGCACCCTGATTTGTGGCCCGTCGCGGCAGGTGGTCGGAGCGCCTTACAAAGCGGCACGCGCCTCACCTGCGCGCCACCTGCCCTCATCCTCCCGCCCTACAAGGGGACCCGAGAACCCCATAATGTTCCTAACCCGTCAAGGCCCCCACTGATAACACACAGGGACACGGCTGTCAACGAGAGCAGCTGGTCTCCCGGCTGGCTCATGCCAAGCAGCCCAGCCTGGCGGACGGAGCACATGCGACTACGGACACCTGCCCCACGGCCAAGAGACGTTCATTTGAGTACGAGTCGATGGCAGCGGTATCAGCGGCGATGGCCGCGGTGCTCCTCTGGCCATCACAGGCTCGCTCACCGCAGCCAGCCGCGGCGACCGGGGATTTATGCAGGCGTGACCTGCACTCCAGTGACGTTTATGAGCACGCAAAGTCCCGCATGACGAGTGGACCCCGTGAGCACGGCATTAGGAGTGGAGTTCGTTAGTAACAGAATAGCGGCACTGCACGACTAGCAGTTCGGACACAACGCGCTGAACTCTGTCTACAGGACATCCGGCGTCTCGACACGGTTTTACGGCACTCGTCGCTGTCGTCGCCGACGGTCCGTCTCTGCCGTCGGCAGCGCCGGAGTCTGAGGCGGTGACGACGATCTATCGCCGTCGGGAGTCGGTCCGACGGGCCGTTTGTCACGAGTCCCGGTCGGGTGCTCCAAATCCGTGAGACGAGCTCCGGGGAGCTCTACCCAGCCGGCAGTCTGGCTGCCCCACTCAGGCAGTGCGAGTCGAAGGGAGGGGTTGGGAATAGAGGTCAGACGCCTCAGGCGATAATCGATGGTCGCCAGTGTCCACAATGGCCACTGCCTGGGCCGACGGCGCCCATCCAATCAGCGCCTCACACCGAACCCGAGGCAGTGATAGACGCCGAGCGATCACCAGGCGACACTTCAAAACAGCTTCACGGAATCGACACGTCCGGGAGACGATAGCAGTACAGGCAGGTTAGGGGAGATCAGCTTCAGAGAGCGATCGAGTCGCCAAGTCATCCCGACTTCCCACATCACCGCCAGAAATAACCAGACCCATGGTCAGAGTGAAAACCCACAAGCTGTGTATCTCAGGCTGGCAGCCTTCGCCAATCTTTCTGCCACAGCAGCCACAAAACCCGCGAGGACTTCCTTCATCCAACCATAATCCTCATCGACAGTCTCCGCCGAATCCTGGCTTACATGGCGCAAAACAGCGCCGGCGAGCGATCCAGCTTGATCTCATCAGCAGCTCCAGTCGCGTGTCACCCTCTCTATCGGCGACGCTGTGCTCATAATCACCGCCTCTATTTACCATTCCGGACAGCAGCTGGGCAAGACGGAGGAGGCGGGCCGAACGGGGCGACACGTCACCAGCAGCCGGCGCCGGCGACAACGAGGTAATATGCATTCCGGCCGGCGCGGCGGCGAAACCCGGCGCACCGCATCGAAAGCGCCGTATTTGGCACACCGAGCCGGCCCCGCTCCGGGCGGATGACTTTTTAGAGGTTCGCGAGCCAACAGATACGAAAACAATGGCCAGTAAAAACGGTCGTGGAATTTCAAGTCGTGATATTGAATCGTTCACGGCCTGTTCGGAGGAGAAAAAAAAAACGCTGAAGAAAAACTTCTGATCCACATTCTCGTGGGTCTCAGTCCCACGCTCTAGCCAAGAGGTGAGGAGGATTATTTGTAACCCGTCTCGGTGGCCCCGCCCGGTGCGGTCCGTCGCTCCCCGTTCGGCGGCACGCGGGGCGGAGGCCGACGGACCCGCCGAGACCGCCCCGCTACCAAGCCTGCCAGCGGCGGCCGGTTTCACTTCCGCGTGTCACTGTGCCCGTCTGCGTCTGAGTGTCTGTCTGTGTCCGGCGTACACAGAGTGGCTTCAGCACGGGGTGACGGGGAGGAGGAGGTAAAAAGATGGCACTCGGAGTCACAGCGACTCCTCAACACAGGAGGGACAGTGTTCGAGACTGGACGGGACCGAGGCCGGTCGGCCCAGGGACGAGACGGACGGGGTTGTAGGTAGAGATTGCAATCCCGGAACGTTTTGCCAATCCCGGGATCCCGAAAGTTTTTATTTCGGGATCCCGGGATCCCGGGATCCCGACCTTGTCACTAAATGTCGTAAGAGTGATTTCCTACTGACATATTTTGTGTCTTTAAGCTTACCACAAACAAAGAGGCAACCAAAAGCCATCCTTAGGCCATGTCATTTGCATTAAAAACGATTGAATTTGCGAATAAAACGTTTCGATTTGATTAGCATTAGCATTTCTTCCCAATTGGCCTTCATAAAATTGTGCGTCGACCAGATCGTTTACTAGACAGGTTCCAGCACATCCACGCCTCACTCACTATTCGTCTACGCTACTCGTAGTTAGCGCGACAGTTTTAAGCCATTGCCATGTTGGTCTATTTAAAAACTCGCAACCAGTGTACGCCAACTTTGGCAGCTCCCTATTTCACAGTGTTTTCAAAACGTCGCTTGGTCACTTTACCTCCTTCCGGTTCCGCTTTCATCATTAATGTCTCTCAGAATTTGCTCGAAAGTCGCTGAAAATCTACCTCCCAGTCAGTGAGCAGAGTCACTGACTGGGAGAGCTCCACTCTACCGTCTTCAACGTCTGAATCAGTGAGCTCTGCCGTCACTTGCGTGACATCTGTGACATCTTTCTGCGACACGAGCTCAAAGACTGTCTTGATGACCTCCTTTGTTCCGGCCACGGACGGGCAAGTCAGAATCGCTGAACGATCTGTGATCCTGATAAAGATGTTGCAGCGCTGATGCTGCATTTTTTTTTGGGGGGGGGGGGGCTTTCGGGACCTTTTTTCGTACGTATTTAAGCGGCTTAACCGCTGTGGGTGATACCCGAGAGCTACCAACACGGTCGATTGTGGACGGCCAATACGGGGTGCCAATCTGCTTTATGTCACGCAGCACAATAAACAGTGTAAACAAGATTCGTGCAGCGGCTGCAATTTCTTGCTGATTCTTTTCGGGATCCCGGGATTGGCGGAATTTCGGGATCGGGATCGGGATTAAAATCCCGCCGGGATCCCGGGATCCCGATCCCGGGATTGCAATCTCTAGTTGTAGGGTCTTTTGTTCGTAAGGGAGCTCTGTCTCCCGGACCCAAAGAAGACAGCTGCCGGATGGGGAACAGACCCGAACGGGTGCGACGACAGACGGACAAGGCGAGGGGAGCCGGTGAATGGGCCTGTCCACGCAGAACGAAGACAGATCGGCATCACCAGGGACGAGCAAGGAAAGAGTGGAGGGAGAGGGGAGGTGACAAGAAAACTAGGACAGAGAGAAGAGGGAGACACTCGGCGTGGTTAGTATAACGGTCAGAAATGAAGGCAAGTGGGGACACACAGCTACTGTAGATTATCACAGATATTATCTTAGCACCAGAGCTGAAAGCTGGATGACTTGACTTCAAGAACAACCCAGCTCAGGCCCTGAACTAAGGCAGAATTAGTCCCTACTTAAGGCCAGCGCGACGCTGCCCATGACACCAGACGATAAGATAGCCCGCACCACGACACGGCTATCGCAGCGGTATGCCGGACCAATGTCACGACCAAATCAACATCTCATCCCCGGATCAGCGACCACACTTATCACACAGCGATCTGCGCAACAGCTCAGCCCCACGGCGCCGCATTTCGGCGCTCGACCCCGGCAGTCGCATTCTGTCGCTCAGTGCGCTGCAAGCTACATCGGCGCGATGAGCAAACGCAGGCCCCCGGCTGTGTATGGTAATCACAACGTCGATTGACACAGCCCCCGACGCCGGCGTCCGGAAGCCAGACAATGGGGCGTGCTAGTCCGCCGGTCGACCGGCCCCCTCCGCCACTTTGCGGCACTCGGAGGCCGGCAGTGACGCGGACGGGGCCGGGGGTGAGGGCGGCGGGCGGAAAGGGGGCGGGTCGCCAGCACCGACGTTCCGGGTCATTTTTTGTCCTCGCTGACGGTCGCTCGCCGGTCCCTGGAAGAAGCGTCACGCCCCGAATGCGTCGCACGGTCGGCATAAAGACCGATCGAGGTCGCCCGTCGTCGCTACCGTCGCTACCGTCGCATGGCGAGTCGGTCACGGCGGGGCGGCGCCGGGGCGCGCGATGGATGATGATGACACGATCGCTCACCGCCGAGACAGAGCTGAAGGCAGTCACAGTGGCAGATATGGAGATGGGACGGATTGCGGCCGGTCGCCCGGCCGCCGGCAGTCAGCACTGCCCGTCACAGCGCTAATGTCCGTCACAATCTGCCCGACGACGCATCCGGAAAAGCTGGACGATGAGAAACGAGAGGAAATTGTCCGACTCGGCGAAAGAATGTGGGAGGTAACCGGAAATATTTAATGTGACAGACCAAGGTTGGTGATAAGCTATTCATCCTCGTAGGAAATGCGCTACTGAATGCGAAACACCACGGGGAAAGCTGATCCAATCCGATCGGCATTACTATCATCCGAGTTCCTTTGATGCCACTAGGTCTGAATGCCTACAGAAAACACTCAGCACAGCTCGTCGTCACCATCCCGACGGGTATCAAGAGAAGATTCTCAGCACAGTCTTTATGACATTTTGCCTTTCGGCAGTCACAGCACTTTTGCTTTCCTTAACTGCGGTCAGTTTTATCGCTCCACAGTTATACTGGCTCCCGCAATTTCCTGTCTCCCGGTCCCGGTGCAGCCCCAGTCCGGCGGCAGATCGGGCCATTTTATCCGATATCGTCTCCTCCCTCGCCGTTCCCGTCCATTTGGCCCGACTCGGCCGGCCTTTCTATCGCTGGGAGCTCTGGTGACTCCTCCCCGGGCGCCCGTCCACTCCTCCCCGGGCGCCCGTCCACCCGGCCCCGAGCGCCGGCCGCGGCCCGCTTTATCGCAGCTCCAGGAGCGTCTCCAGGCGGCCGCGGCGCGCCGCTGTCGCCTCCAGTGCGCCGTATATCGGCTCATCTGGCGCGCCGTGCAGCGCGGAGGTATGCCGGACCCGCGACCCGGTCCGGGCTGGTCCAGCTGCTCTGACGCCAGCCAGTCGGACCACCGACCGAGGACCGGGCCTCCAGCGGATGGGAGCAGACTCCGAGCCTCCCAGCAGAGCGGCAGACAGGAAGGAAGACGGGGGAGGAACGCCGACAATGATAGGGCAGCGCGCCAGGCCTCTCCGCGCCCCTCTCGGCCGGCGGAATGAGCTACTATCGAGCGGAGCTCCCTGCCAGATCCGCTGCCGGGTCCCCGGGAACCTCTGCTCTGCCGGACAGCTCCCCGGCAACCCCTGCTCTGTCGGCCGCGCCGGCCGCCTGCACAGCGCTGGCTTCTGTCCGGCGCCGATAGCGACGATCAGTTCCGAGTTTACGGCCGAGCTGCCCGGCTCCGGACCCGGGAACCTAGAGCCTGACCGACGGAGATTGAGGATCGTTCGACGGCGACTCGCCGCGCCCGAGGCCGGCAGAGACAACTACTTCTGTCATCGGCAAACAGCGGGCGCCTGCCAGAACAAGCGATCGCCAAAGTTATCTCATTTCGACGCTCACATCTCAAACATTGGAAACTTGAAATCCCTTAGAACGGAAGAGCCAAAGTACTTCCATTTTTCCTTTTCTCGTTTGAGAGGATCTGAAAGTTTTTACGGTATTTCTCAACTTATATCCGTTGGATAAATGAGCTTAACGCTGAAAGGATGCAAACTTGGAGAAATCGGCCTCTGCAGCTTAGCGAAGACTGACACATCCTGGTCGCGGCGAGCACCCTAACCACAGCACTCAGTACGGGTCTCTAATGCCACCGTTACAAGCATGACGCGGGATAAGTGCATCAGTACACTGTTTCCGGTATGTGAGTAGATGGGGCTTAACCAAGTGTTACAGCGCGCCGACAGGTGTTCGCAATGCAAGGCCATCTGAACGCTATAGCTGCACAGACAGCTTCGTTAGTTAAAGAACACGTGCACACTAGAAGACGGCCCTAGCGACAACTTCCGCCAGATGTGAAGTATTAACTAACAAAGTCATCCCAATTCATGCAACACAGACCGGAAAATCCTTTCATCACGCGGTCTTTACAAACTGCCAGGGCTCAGGTGCTCATCAGTGCTGCTCCCGGTCCCAGGTTTACAGTTCGGTCGAACGTCGGCAGAGTCCGGCTGGTGCCCTGACCCCGGCTGTGACCCCGCCTGCCCCGCTCTCCTGCCACGGTCGTCGGCCCGCAGTGCAGCTGCACCGCGGGCGCTACAACACAGCGAATGAATTACACCGCAGCACCACCAGGCGGGGATATAATTCCATCAGGTCAGACAGCACTGGAGATGCAACCCGGCCTGGCAGAAAGCTCAGCATTAGCACAGCAAACGCCAAGCGGTATGCCAGCGCTGAATAATTCCACGGCATGTCAGCCGGCTCTTTCGTTCAAACACACTAACCACTCCAGGATTTCACTGTCAAACATAATTCAATTGTAGAACATTAGCGGCGCAATAGTTTTGCAAATGCACGGCTGCATCCCACGCTGTTCATTGCCCAGTCGCGGACGGCGAGTGTCACGGCCGAGCAGAGTTGCCCTCGCGGCCCAGCCGCCGGACCGATGACGCCAGCCCAGCCAGCCTGCACACTCCCTGTGCGATGACCATGCTTTAAATAAACACCACTGAGCGGCCTGGTCCGGCCCGACACGACTCCCTGCACCGAGATACCATGTTGTCAGCCGAGAGACACACCGCGTGATACCCGATGATGCAAACAATCGGTCTGACGGATGAGGCGAAAAACGCCACATCTGGTGCTCATTCATTTCTGTTTACACATAAATATCGCACCTCTAAAAATATCGCGATTAAGCAAATCCAAAAGAACCGAAACAAGTAGTTAGGACCCGATGAACACCCTTGCAGAACACCCTCCAGTTCAGTTCGGTACAGTACAGTTCGGCGACCTCTATCCGCTGATCTATGCGTGTGGTCCAGTTTCGTATGTGTCGACTGACGTGGGTCGCCCGGTCCGGTGCCGGTCCGGACGGCCCTCTAGGGACCAGCAGAGACCGGTGGGAGTCGTGCAGTGCCGCTCGGGTCAGTCGGGGTCAGTGGCCGCACTCGGCGCGCTGTTTGGCCGGAGAGAGTCGGCCGGCCGGCCACTCGGCCAGACCCAGCACGTAGCCTTGGACGGCCGGAGACAGCTGTATTTATGCAGTCTCACGTGAACGCCCTGTGCGGCGCGTGCCGCCCCCGTCCGTGGCGGCGGACCCTCCAAGACGCCTTACAACCAGCTGGGGAGGCACGTCAGTGCTCACGGCGGCGCACGTGTATCACCCGTGACGCGGCGATCACTCACACCAGCCGTTCACAAAGACGCTAGACACAGCGCCGCGCTGGCACTGAGCATGGCCGGCGCCGGCGCAGCGCTGGCAGTCCTCCGCTGTTTCTGGCACGGCTGCCTGGCGCCGGCCGGAGACCGGACCCTTTCACAGGCGCCGGTCCGCCCACCCTGCCGCCGACAGCTCAGTCTTCCAGTCGGCCCGGGGACGGCAGCCATCCGCGCCGCCCACACGGCAACAGGCGCGGTCGCTGCAGGCGGCAGGGCGGCAGCGGCAGCGATACCGTCCGCCCCGCTCGTGCCGGTAACGCCCGGCCCGATCTCCCGACCCGCCCGGCCGACCGATCGCCGTCAGCTTTACGGCAGCGCCGAGTCCGGTTTACGGTGACAATAACGGCCGTCCCGCGTCCATTCCACTCGCCTATTCACCGTCCAGCCGAGCCGGCAGAGTGAGACCGGCGCCATCACCTCTGCCGATTCCCGGGAGTGACGCAGCACCAGAGAGCGCGGCGCCGGACTGAGAGGCGGACACGGGCCGACACAGCTCGGCGCGACACGGCCGTCCCCGGGGGGCGAGGGCGTGCTCGGCTTTACGATCGAGCGCCGTTCGGAGAAGCTCTGAACACCTACTAACCGAGAGTTGAGTGCCGGCCGCTTAGTCAGCGCCTGATTGCGCCAGTGAGTGCCGTAACTTTGACCTCTCTGAGTTGGATGACCCGGCAGAACGGCAGAGGTCGCAGCCGGTCCGATTGAGGAGAGTCTCTGCTGTGACACTGACTTTGACTGAGTGAGGCGCCTTGTCGGGATCGTGACCGTCGCAAATGTGGGTTGACAGTAAAAAAAAACGTCCTAAGCAATGGGACAGCTCATCGATGACTTGCGCTGCTAAGCTCTGACACATTCCAATAAGTAGAGAAACAGCGCCTGACTTATATGACTTCCTTGGATACCGATTCTGATCCTTATCTGGAGCCTATCCTTGTTACGCAACCCAATAAACATTTTACGATTATTGGGGCGATAGTGTTCACATTATACCAACAAATGGTCACTCGCCAGGTATCACAAATGCATGTCACAGGATACATAACAAACGTCACAGACGATTGAGAGCGGCACAGCAGACATCGAGATAGATATAGGATAGGTATGCAAAAAATCTCAGATGAACATGCGTCATGGTCAGTTGATAGACGGAATGCATCCGAGGGATTAGGAAGGTATTCCATCATACCTTTCCCTTCTAAATCCCCGGCAAGCCAGCCTCTCATCTGAGCAGGTACGCAGCCGGCATGTATCATCTGCTCTGACAAACCCTCTCATCTGCGCCGTCGGAATGCCTCATCCGCGCCAAAGCCTGTCACCAAGGTGCGTTCTCGCCGCACGCAAACAGGAAACCGGGCCGACTTTTCTCAATCAGCCGCCCGACAGCCACTGTTAGCCGCCGTCTGTATTGACAATACTGTCCCGGGCGGCGTCTGAGCTGTGGAGCAGGCGACTGGCTCGCTACAGCACACAACACGCAGAATGCAGCGGGGTGCGGGCAGCGTCCAGCCCCACCATGTCCATCGGGCGAGGGGGGGGGGGAGACGACCTGACCACCAGCCAGGCCAATCCCGCGAGGCACCTCCGGCAGCGACCGAGATAGACGCACTCCCGACCCAATCAAAGGTCAATCCCATTTACGCACAATTATCCAATTGAGCAGCGGGCGCGGCGCTGGATGGAGCGACGTCGCCAATCTCCGGGGAATGCACAGGAGCGGCCGGAGTGGGCCACTGATGGAGCGGCTGTCTCCCGGGCCAGGGAGACGCGCCGAGGAGCTCCGGACCGCGAGACCCCCGGGGTAGCAGGGACGCGACCCGGCAGCTCAGGGAGCGGTCCGCAGAGGTTCTGAGAGGAGCCAGACGGCGGAGGTGGAGGGAGGGATATCTGATTACTGAGAACCCCGCGACTGAGGAGGAGAAATGATTCTTGAGTCGCTCAGATCGAGAGCATGATGAATATTTCCCCGACCAGCGTCTGCTACGGCTACCCGCAGGGAAATCACGAAATGACGCTGCGATGAAAGTCTGCCAACACCGTATGATTGGGTGCTCAATGTTCATCAGAGCTCTCAATGCACTCCGCCGACAGAGCGACAAATTACATTTCCAGATACAGAAAAAAATCAAACTAATTTCGTTGACGAGAGAAACCACATCAATAGCTCTTCGCCGAATCTCAGCCACCGCTCCAAAATGGATTTGAGGTGGCTCACAAAAACGTAACCAGTCTGTAGACCCAAGGCCATCCCACAATACCGGATGATTCACGCGTTTTTGTAAGCAGCGGCACCTCTCCCTTCGTCGAGAGCGAACAGCGTGGCGCGGGCGGTACCTCTCCACCAGCGCTGGTCCAGCGACCCGCTCCCGGGACCTCACAGGCGGTCACGCGCGGTACGGGACACCCACGACAGTCCCCAGCTGGTGTGCGTCGTGAGAGAGGGGAGGACGGCGGAGCGGCCGACGTGTGATGCCGCACACACCCCGCTGCAGAGGCTGCACACACCCGGCCGTAGAGGCCACACGCGCCACTCTTACGTAGGTGGCCGACTTCTGATGATATCTGGTGGTCGACATCAAAGGGTCAACAGCAGGGATGCGGAGCCGTGGAAATTTCAAACGGCTCCGGCTCCGGCTCCGGCTCCGGAGAAAAAAATCGGCTCCGGCTCCGGCTCCGGCTCCGGGTGAAATGTTATGGCGGCTCCGGCTCCGGCTCCGGCTCCGAATAAAATGGTCCGGCTCCGGTGGCTCCGGCTCCGGCGGCTCCGGCTCCGACTCAGTACATCCCCTATGCAATCAATTAAATACGGGTGGAAGAAAAATTGGATTGGTTATACGCGTTACCTACTCTTGCCATGACCGGCTCATCGCGTCCCCGCGCAAACGCACCTCGGAGAGAACTGGCAGAACAAAGGACTAGGAAGCGATGGCATTGGAAACGCAGTCGCCGCGAATCGGAGTTCACTGAACCATCGTAAGCTGACACCAATCTCGGCTGCATTGGGGGGTGGGGGGTGGGGGGTGGGAAGAGACGGTGCTGGGAGTCGCAGTCCACTGCACTGGCTTCAAAACAATGGCCGTCACCTGATGACCGGTCCTCATGTCCTGGGGATGCAGTAGACGTGAGGGGGGAGGAGGAGCAGACAGGAAGTTGATTGCGTACTGTGGGATACTGGGGATATTCGGCTTTTTCATTCACTTGATGGCCCATGACGTACTATTGGTCTCAAGATAAGGGCCCAGGCGACCTGTAGTTTTGATGCGGTGAATACCCTTACCCTCGCCACAACTCGGGCCGAGTGCACCCCTCCTCCCAGCCAGCGCCACCCCCACTCGCATTGTGGCGAGGGTGAGGGTATTCACCGCATCAAAACTACAGGTCGCCTGGGCACTTATATTGAGACCAATAGTACGATATGTTTCACTGCGTTGTACTGTCAAACCGAAATAGGTCAATTATTTTTTTCCTCTTCAAAAAATAAAAGGAGCCGGAGTCGCCCCCTTTTTTGGCGGCTCCGGCTCCGGCTCCGGCTCCGGGCTATATTGTTTCACGGCTCCGGCTCCGGCTCCGGCTCCGGGCAAAATATGCCGGCTCCGGCGGCTCCGGCTCCGACTCCGGCTCCGGCTCCGCATCCCTGGTCAACAGCCTTGGTCTGAGATCAGTCTTCCGCTGCTGCCTCAGTTAAAGGTTAGCAATCATGGATCACTGGCCAACATCAATGGGTCACAAATGACCGGTCGTCGCCCAACGGTCGCGGGTCACCGGTCGGTGGTGACCCTTGAGTTATCAATTATCATTGACCAGTTACTCGACAGTCAGCGGGCAGCTGTTGACCGTCGGATATTAGCTCAACCGCCGGATATCTCATCAATCCAGCCGCTGACCGCTACTTAACACCATTACCGGAAAGTGGACGCTTCCCTTGGCAGACCGCAAACATACCTCCACCTCCTGAGCGAAACAGAGCTTCGAGTGAGCTCTTCACGTGCGGCATACACACGCGCCAGTTGTTTGAAACTCGAGTAGTTGTTAACTCTAAAAGCAGAGCTCGAGCGTTAAGCAGGACGGGTCTGGTAAATAAAACCGGCCAGCCCTCGCCGGTGCCACTCTGATCGATCAAGGCCAAACACGGCTCTGGCTAGCCCAGCTGCGGCTGGCCAGCCATGCGTGTGATGGCCCACTCGGCAAATATCAGGCACCGCTGGCCGTCTTCCCACGGAATAATCAGCCGTCAATAAATCATTACATCATATCGAGTCGACACCAGCTAATGACCCGCGACGACCTACCGGCGACAGCACGCAAATAGCCAATCCCCAGTCGATCTGACGCTGTCAAGAGGAAATGAACACCGACAGACCTGCCAGGGACACCGCCGGCCGATCGTACACCTCTTGGCCAGTCGGAACTGCCGAGCGGCACACGCCCCGTGCCCGAGGTCGCGCAGGTCGACCCGGGGTCGGTCGGACCCGGGGCGGTCACCGTCGGACGCCGCGGCCACGATAGCCACCGCGTCCTGAGTCAGCGGAGCGCGCCCATCGCTGTACTTTGGCCAGGGTCACGGCGCCGCCGCCGCTAAAAACGAGCACTACGCGGAATTGGGCCGAGAGCTGCGCTGTTCGAACGAGCCAGAGCAGAGGCCAAATTAGAGATAACGGTTAGAGGATCTAGGCACTCAAGATTTACAGGGTGTCTCAAAAGTTCGCATACAGGTACCAGCCATGCTTTTTTGTCAATAATTCTGAATAAACGAGGAATTAACAGTCGAAATTTTGCATGGGCATTGGTAACAACCTTCCCCCAGCAGTCGCATTGTTTTCAAGCGCATTCGACCCTTCATGAGCCCACAAAAAGGGTTCATCTCTGACCATGGGTCAAGCATGAAAATGGAGGTCGCAAAATCGGGTCGGCTGAGAAACTCTCTGTTTCAGGAGTAATGGGAATGGTTAAGTCGGAAATGACACATGGCAAAGTGTCGGCGAGGATGAGTACAACATGATGATCATCTAATAAAAACGGTGGCTAAAATTTTTGAAGGACAAAACCATGCGAGACATAACAGCGTTTTGAACGACCCTCGTACGGCAGCAGACTCGTACTCAGGAAAGCAGCTGAAAATGAAGGCATAACTATTGAAAACTGACAAAAAGCTCACAGACAGAGGTTACCCAGTTTCAAAAATTGCAGGTCATCGTAAAATAAAGACAAAGTATCATTTGAAATTGTTTATAATATCTAGAACGCTAAATTTTTGGGGAAAATAACACGAAAATCATCAACACCAAGGACAACTGACCCTCCAAAAGTGTCAATTAATGTAAAGTTTTATCTAACGAAGTTTCAAGAGGCAGATCTGGAGCGAATAGCTTTCTTTTAGACACGAAATCCCGACAAAACCACACGATGGACAGGTTTTGGCCGTTTACAAAGCAGAACCTCTCCTGAAGAAAACACTCCGCAACCCAGCGAAGGTCTTGGCATGGGGAATGACGAGCGTTTGGGATTTGCAAAATTTGCACAATGTGTCTAAGAAACAGATGGCCGACACATTCTTCTACGATATGCTGCGAATTTTTTTCCCCTGGCACTTCCCATTTGTTCAGGAATGGGGTTGTTTTGAAAAGGAAAATGGTGCTTGGGAGGTCGGCGCCAGTCATTCATGAAGGAGTTAGCGCCAGAGAAGACCTACAAAATACTCACGGATGGTGTCGATGCACGCTGTCGGCTTTCAGGGAGAAGCGGATGTTGCCGGGGAGCTCATCAAACCTAATTCCGACGCAGAAACTGCAGGGGATTCCCTTACAAGAGCTTGAAAGCTGGTAACCTTTTATCAGCCTCCGGCAGCTGACGGAGCGACGAAAATCGGTATGGGCAAATATTTTTGGAGATACAGCAAAGGGTTTGATTTCCAACCTCCCGAATCAGTTGTCAAAGCATGCATATTTGTCTAGTGTGCACACAGACACAAAAACCTTAAATTTTTGGCCGGTTCTTATATGCTTTATGGGCATGGGAAATGTGTATACGAGCTTTTGAGACACCCTGTACACCGAACTAAATCCACTGTCACTTTCACAGGTCAGTTTTCGCTACGAAACACCAAAAAATCAATTTTCATTATTTACGCCAGATCATGCATGAGGTAACTGGTAAGCCTTTGCAATTGCATAGATATGCTATTGGCCACTAAAAGGAATACTCGCTGTTTCAATTTTTCAGATAGCTCAGTTTTCTTCTGCCCATTGCAGTGGACAGAGGGCGCTAATTACTTTCCAAATACCAAATACAATGTCCCGGTTATAATCCAGTCCCGATTTAGCCAGTCTCGGGCTAGATTCTCGGTACCATCCGCCCGCCCACAACAATGATAACCGAGATTCCATGGTACAAGAATGACAGCGGACGATAATTATACCTACCCAACAAAATGTCATGTGCGTGCCATAAATGAAACACCATCGACCGAATAGGGCGCCGTAAATGTCAGCCAGATAAGCTACAGAGATTGCAGAGCAGTCCGACAATGAGGTCAGACGGTGGCAACAATGCGACTTTAGTACCCATGCGCCATCAATATCTGCAATTTCGGATTGCGTTTAAGGCTCTGAAAAGTGAAAGCCGACACTTTTCATAGCCATTTCAGGATGACAATCATACAAGGCGTGTTCCCATGACCGAGTCAACCGGAGGAACTGAGTGCCACTTCGGTAAAAATCTTAAGCACAGATTGTGATTGTGCAAGTAAAATACCTATGAGCCGCGCTGGGCCGCACAGCGTGGCCGATAAACCCTTTTCTGCCGACGAGCCGGCACGTTTTGATCGGCTTGTCGTGTGAGTTCATGACTCAGAATCTGGTCGTGACATATCTCCAACGGCCAGCGCCTGTTCCCTTACCGGTCACGTCCGGCGCTCCTAATTCAAAACACACAACTCTGGGGAATGATTCACTCACTCACAGTAATCCGGCGATGTCCCAGCGCTATGACAGGCCTCCGCCATACCAAAGCCCGGCCTCAGACATAGCACCGTGGGCTGAATTCCAGACGGAGGCATATTGAAACATTAATTCGCCTCCATCACCCGCTATGAAGTTTTAAGCCCCTCATAAGCGAACTGATGAAACCCGGGAAACATGATATTCCTTAAATAACAGCCTTAATTCCCATGGTTATTGCCTCAAGGAAATAACGGCCTTGACTCCCAACTTTGGGAAAGCCGCCGCGAACAATTAGGGCTAAATCAGCTCAAAGATATCTTCCTAACGGCTCTGGCCCAGATATAATGACCGTCTAATCCTCGAGGTGATCATAAACCAACTGGCCTGAGCCGGGCTTAATTTTTCCTGACAGCTGGACGTTAGCTTCTCGGCCGGGGATTAGGACGATTCCAGTTCGGAGCTGCGCCGGCCGCGATACCGCCTCAGCGGGTTCCCATGGCACCCCGTAACCCCTCAGCGACCGGCGCCCAGCCGCCACCTGTCCGCACCCAGCCGATACCTGACGGGGAACATTGGGTAGCGCCCGCTGAAGGCCTCCGCATAAGGTCATGTTGGGCCGCTTCCGTGCCATTTTCCTCGGCGGCGCGGCGATTATTTTCCGGTGCCAGGCGGCGTCCGACACCGGCGACGGGCTCGGCCCGCTGCCGCTGTCGGAAACATCCTTAGGACCACTCGACGGCGTCTACAATGCGGCGGTGGCGCTAAATGGGAAGGAACAGCGAAGGAGCTGCGTGCAACTGACAGCACGGCGCCCGGGCCAGCCAGAGGCAGCTGTCGAGAACGAGTTAACACACACAAGTAATTTGCTCTTTTTTCTTACTACTCCACCACGTTTAGTGAGTTTCCAGAGCCACCGGTTTCTACCAGCTTGACGTCCTCCAGACCCGGTTCTGCGTCATCCACCGCCCAGATACCCGGTGACAGTTTCCACGTCACACTGACGTCCAGAACCATGGCCGATGACGGGAAACACAGCCGATAAGACACCGAACATGGCACGGGGCGTGATTCAGGGCCGGCACGCACAGGCCGCCGCTGACCCGCAGAGCGGCTGACACACAGGAAGGGCGGAGTCTGCTCTCACCGAATTAGACTAACCCGGCCAGAACGTGCACCGGCCTACTTCGCCACCGGCTCACAGTCGCACCGGGCAACAGCTGGTCGGAAAACAAAGATGAGCCAGACCATGACTCAACATAATTTATGGGGATAAACAGGGTGGATCAGGGTTACTAGAAGCACCTACGAGCGCCAGTTAGCGGGTACACTTCACCTCATTAAACGACACTTCAATCCAGTACTAACTCGATCTAGTTTAAGCAGCATCATTAAGCGGAATACTAGTCACGAAAACTTCGACGCCATTAGATGAGCGTAGCGCCTAGGGCAGATAGTCCCGCTCAGTTCAAGGCGCCCCATGCCTCCTTGCCTATGTGCCGGTCTGTATACGAGCGTCACGTGACTTCTGCGTCCCTCAGCTGGTGCGGCGTGTTCCGGGGCGGTTTCCGAGGTCAGGCGGCCGTCCTGGCGCCGCTGACGGCCGCTTCCGGGCCGCCGTCGGCACCGCCCGGCTCCGGGAGCCGCTCTGCACACCCCGGCCCGGCCGGCTGCCCAGCCGGAGCCGCCGCGGGTCCGGTCGGCCGCCCGGCTCCATATACGGCACGAGGGTACCGCGAAACCATCCAGGCACCGTCCGTCACCGGGGGCAACGGAGGACTGACGGACAGACGGACAGACGGACGGACGGACGGCCTGCAGCGGCCGCAGCTGCCGACTGCAGGACCCTGCCGGCGAGCCGCAGAGCCGGCTTGTGCCTGATGTGTTATTCAGTACAGCTGAAGTCGCCGAGACACAAAGTCCGAGTCATCGGGAGTGACCCCGAGTAGTCGTCGTGAGTCATCGCGTGCCGCTGGGAGCCGCTGGCACGCGGCTGGACGGGTCCGCGCCTCCTGCGCTAGTCTGGAGTATGGAGAGGCCACACCAGACCACCCGGTAGGTTAGAATAGTCTGCTGACCAGCCTCGAATCTGGTAACTGTATTATAAGTGGCACGGGCTGCGGGTAGCCTCAGTCAGCAGACCTCAGCTCGTCCCGCCGCTGACTGCTGACATCACCCTCCACTAATACAATATCAGCTCAGCTCCACAGCCAGACGCTGACCGCCTACTCCAAACCCATCTCCGCCCGCCCACAACTGACCGCCTCAGGCCATCGTCCATTCACCGGCCGAAAACCCGAGCAATTCACCGATCGACACCCCGGGCAAGGACGGGCGCCGCCGCCGCCGCCCATCCCATCCCTCGCCGACCGATCAGGCCCCATTTCCCCGCCCTCTATCTCACTGGGGATCTGACAGCGGCCCGCGGGGAATACGGCGAGGAGCGGCGGACGGAGGAACGACAGGAACTGTTCACCCAGCAGAGGACAGTAACGAGCAGTGGACGATACCGGGGAAGGCCGCGATCTAGAGGGCCTTGCCGCGATCACTCGCAGGGAAAATCAACGAAGTGAAGTTACGAGCAGAGTAACATTGATCTCCGACGGAGTATCAAAAGCTATAGGAGTGCTTTCTTCTAAAAGATCATAGCAATTTTACTCTTTGATGGACGAGATTGGAAGCAACTAAATAGCCATTCATTGCTCTCCCCTCTCTAACATGATAAAACCTAGTACAGGGCATTTTTAGGGATTCGAGCGGCCAGTTCCATCTCCAGCAACACTCACCAAGACCGGCGCTGAGTGTGACGCTCTTGCGGATGACACTCTTGCGGCGTCGTTCGCCCAGCTGCGAGAACCAGCTGCCGATCTTCTGCGTGCCGCTCGACAGCGAGTTGAAGGTGCTGCTCTTCTGCAGCGTCTTTATCTCCATGGCGAGCGGCTCGGTGGCGTCCGTCGGTGAGCAGCGCTGCGGCCCGTCTCCGAGACGGTCCGGTCCCCTCCCCGTCCGGCACGAGCTGATCGCCAGTGGCGCGCGGCACAGCGCAGCGCAGCGGCGCGCGTTCGTCCCTGCGCTCGGCACTGCTCCCGACTGCGCCGCCTATCGACCGAGGCAGCGATAGCCGGCCGGCCGGCCGGTCCGCCAGCCGCCCGCCGGCGGCGGTGGCGGCTCAGTGACGTCAGCACTAGCAGCCGCCCAGAGCAGCGGCGGCGGCGGCGGAGGTGACTCAGCGCCAGCCGCCCGCCCCTGCCGGCCGCCGGTCCCGGAGGGGAGGCTGCGCCCCTCCGCCGGGAGGGAGGCTCACAGCCGGAGCCGGTGTGAGCCCCGCGGGCGGCCCCGTGTCAGTAGTGTCAGCACTAGTGATGTCAATTACGGAAAATCGGAATACCGATACCAAACCAAATACCAACCAGAACCACGAGAAAGTACCGAAACCAAACCAACTTGGGAAAATGATGGAAGTGCCAACTTTTTACCGATTTCTTAGTCTCTTATGCATTAGTGAGGGTTTATGATACCAACCAAATACCAAACACATTACGATTGAAATACCAAATACCAAGTTGGTATCGGTTTGGTATCGGTATACCAAAAAGTTGGTATCCGATTGACATCTCTAGTCAGCACTGTCACACCCCTCTGGTTGCCATGGAGATCGGTCACCGAGGACCACCGGCCAGAGGTGTGCGAGAAGCTCCGCAGCGTCTCCTAGAGATCTCAACGGTTGAGCTGGATTAGGGAAACTTGCCAGACAGAGATATCAAAGCACTGAAACGGCAATAAGTTTGCCGAGTGTGCAGAGCGAGAGCTAGCTGATTCTGCGGCTAATTATTAAACCAAAACCTATAGACATGCAGTGTGTTACAGAACAGACGCATACGTTCGTCGCACAAAACCCGGACACAGATACGGACAGAATATGGTGCAGCGAAGCTCTAGTTTCAAAAAGATCCGGGTGCAAACAAAAAATGGTGTAATGCTAGCATACGTCATTTGGCGAGCGTCATTTTTCCGAAAGTACGGAGCAATGTTTCACATTTACCAGAGATGCGAGGTCTCGACAGCTATTTTACCTTGTTTACAAATTTAGTCCGAGCCTTTTGATAGGAAGGATTCACAAGGACAGAGCCACCGCTAAGCGAAGCTTGTTGCGGTGACCCTGCCCTCTACCCTCCGATCGCGCAATTCCAGTTCTATGGCAGAATTTAGAGTCGAAAGTTAAACGTGCGCACATAGCTGCGCACGGCCAGTCCCCTCAATGACTTCGCCTCGCTACGGCCTGCCACCAACCGCAACCATACCTGTCAGGAGGCCCATAGATGACAAGCGCCCGCCGCGCTTCGAACCCGGACTGTTGTAACCAGGAACGCGTGCTCTAACCACGCGGAGTCCAACGCTCTACCAACTGAGCTAAGGGACCTTGATGACAGGTTTGAACTCCATCTATAAGCGTGACCTATGGCAGTGATCTTTCACCCAAAAGCCCCAAAGCTAGTCCCAGCCCTTTGGCGCTTGGTAACCTGTTAGTTGCATAGCAAGAAAAACCCTCTACAGGGCACGGGCAGCATAATCTCAGTTTTCTCAGTCCACGTCCAAGTTAGCATGCAACGGCCTTGCAATAGATTGCCGCCTGCAACGGAATAGCAAACGGTTCACAGCTAATAGCCATGTTTTCATCCACTGCTCCACGCTACTCGGCAGCGAAATAAGTATCCACGGACAGAGTAATAAGTCTGTTTTTGGAAGCCTTGCCAGCCTCTTACACCTCGTCCGTGCCTTGGTCAAATAACGGTACCCGGACTGTTAATTAATCCAGAGAAACGTATCAGAGACACACACCCAATTGGGACAAACGGCCAACTTTTCTCATTCATCTCACGCACGTTCCTCGTAACTGTCGTAACCAAAGTTTGCTCCAACTTTCAATTGCATGCAAATGTCTCTGGCAGAAATCGAGCCGGCAATGATTCCCGGCGTGGAATTCCGATATTCCGAACCACTGCCAGTGCGTCTCTTAGTCGGTGTATTTGCCGACTGGGTCATGACCGGATACATTTGGCCGGCCAACAGCCTGCCCGCCTGCGGCCGCCGCTGGTGCCGGTTGCTTACACTGCCGCCTGGGTTTGTTTGGAGCTCCATCGGCCGCTGCGAATGCCATTACCATCTGGTCAGCAGCGGCGGTCAGAAGAGCGGTCAGCACCAGAGGGCGGCCAGCGGCCGGCGGTCAGAAGAGCGGTCAGCACCAGAGGGCGGTCAGCGACTAGCGGCCAGCGCAGCGGTCAGAAGAGCAGCCGGCGATCAGCACCAGCAGGCAGTCGGTGGTCAGCACCCAGCGAACTGGCTCGTAGCTCCGTTGACACGAGGTTCATTCTCTGCTGGCCAGCTTTACTCCGCCCAGCACCGCCCTCAATCAACCAGCACTGCCTTCTCCACTGCCCTCGCGGCCAGCTTGCCGGATATTGCTGCTTAGATCGCTCTGCTACACCGCCATGGTCAGTTGGCTGGGTAACGGCCGGGAATATCGCCTTGGTGACCCAATCAGAGCCTGAAGGTGGCTGGCCACCGTGCTGCGGCGATGGGCGCGGCGAGGCTCAACACTCAGCCTGTGTAAAACATAGAGAGTACACAGATTGCACAGTACATACAGCGTGTATGTCATGCTGTGGAGACCAATGTAGTCGACTCTTGCTGCATAAAAATGGCCGCTGTAAAACCAATGTAGAAATAAACAGTGGCCAGGTTTTATCGGGCTCGATGCATGGTCTCCACGGCGTTACGATCACAGTCTGCTGCGCTGTGTTTACACAGAGGCTCAATGTCAGCAGACTTGCCCGGCGACTGCTGCTGAACCTAGTGGACTGGAAAGGGCCATCGGGTACCGCCTGCAGATGGTAACAAAAACTAGCAACAGCTTCAACTCGAGCAAAGTTTGAAATAGCCGAAACAATAACACAAACGGTGAAACCTACTAAAAATAACTGAAAACTGTTCACTACAAGCGTAGTTTATCGCTTGGAACAGACCATTATCGCCTTCGATAGCAGCTTTATTCGGATATTCTACGCTGTTACTTTCGCCAGTGGTTGTCAGGTCATTCGTCAACGGCACAGCGGGAGCGGAATAAATCGACCTCCACAAGGTAAACGATATTGAGGCAGAGCCGGCAAAACAACAGGAAATGCGAACAATCCTGCCGGGTAAGGGGAATGGTAGGAAAATCCAATCTGCATCTGATTGGCGCCGGCACGCTCATCGCTCAGGTCCCAGTCCCTGGAGCTAGGACCTCAGATCAGCTCAGCACCTGGCTCGGCTCAGCTCAGCAGCTGGCTCGGGATCAGCTCAGCGCTACTCCCCGCTCCGCTCAGCCTCTCACCAGCTCAGACTAGCCCTCTGTCGTCCCTCCATCTCCGGGTCATTTCCTCCAACGCCCCAATGACAGCACCTCCTCTCCCCACTCATCCGATTATCGCACAGTCCGGTACCGTCTGAAGAGCGTTTATGCTCCACCCACCATTCCTTCTCCCACTATAGGCTGGTCATTCGCCGCTCCAGCCCCACCTTCAGTGTGACCGGCCGAGTGACATGTCATCTCTCCCTCCCTCTCTCCCTCTCTGTTCCTCTCACCCTCTTCGTCGGCGGAGCGGCGCTCTCGATCGGTTTGGATCTGCAGAGCCGGTCAGCCGGAACGGACCGAAAAAATCTGGAGCGAAGAGGGAGATGGAGAGAGGGAGAAGAAGAGAGAAAGAGAGAGAGAGAGTGAGAGAGTGAGAGAGTGAGAGAGAGAGAGAGAGAGAGAGAGAGAGAGAGAGAGAGAGAGAGAGAGAGAGAGAGAGAGAGAGAGAGAGAGAGAGAGAGAGAGAGAGAGAAAGAGAGGGAGATGGAAAAGAGAAAGGTAAAGAGAGGAAGAAAGAGAGATGGAAGATGGTTCAAAGCAAAAAGACTCGTGAGCGAGAGGAACATACAATTGAGAGCCGGTAAAAAAGCAGGTGAGTTAGTAAGATGAGATGAGTCGGAATAGTAAGAGAAGAAAGGCAGCTATCGGTCGACCCTCTTCCCGACCTTACCACCAAGGTGCATACGCATGCATACATACATCAGACAGAGCGCACAGCACCGCGGAAGTATGGCAAAGTTCGAGGCCAAAGTGTTTGCAAAGCGACTGAGCACTAATTCACTGCACCTGGGTCGCTGGGAAGGAGACAGGCTCCTCGCCGTGTGCGTATTGGACGCTGGCCCGTAGCTATTCCTCAATGCGTATCACCACGCGTTTTCTCGAGAGCGGCATATTTCACCCAGTGGCGGGGTAAACATTGCGTGAGGCGCCTTTGGAGCGGGACAAGTCGGTCAGTGTGTCGAACATCTGGACTTCAGTCGACAACAGGCGTGCATCTCTACCAGACGCCTGGCTTCGCGTGGTGCAAACAGCAGTGACAGCAACAGAAGCGGCAGTAGCGGCGGCTGGAACTGGCAGGGCAGCCGCGTCAGCAGCGGCGGAGACAGGCGCAGAGAGGGGAGGAGGGGGAAGGGGCAGCAGATGCCGGACACAGGCAGCCTGTCGTACAGTTGTCGGCAGCAGTGCCGTTGCTCCACATTGAACACTGCTGGCATGCTGCCAATGGAGAAATAATTGCACCATCGACACCATCTACAAAAACGGCAGCAATGAAGCACCAACAGCACAAAACCACTGTCACCACCAATGGCAGTCACTAGGGGATTTCCAGTAACAGTGTCACCGGCGGCCTCACCAGAGAAGGTTCCTACCGCCCACCCCTGCCGCCGCTGCAGGAGAGGGGTTTTCGCCGCCCAAGGCCGTCGGCGGCACATTCCAGGCCGCTGGGAGCAGCCGTCCCGGCCCGGGGAGGGAGGGCTAGCGGTGGACGTCGGCGCTCACAGCGATCGATAGCTGCAACCAGCCTGCATCGCAGAGGTTTGACAGGATGAATTGATTAATTGCCGAATAATTCCGCGAACCTCGCGAGCGACGTTACGGTAAAAAGGAGTGGGTATTAGTTCCACAGACGGCTTGTGAGAGCCGAGCCGAGGAAGTTAATGTACAAGCCTGTCTGCTGGCGGTCGCAACAACATGCATTATCTGACGCCGGGATGCAATTTCCGAAATGGACTTCTAGCGTCATAGCCAAGTACGCATTAAGTTAGTTTTAAGCAAGTGGAAATATTGAGAGGCAAAGGATTAATCGACTCATCGTAATACTTAAATATACCTACAATTGAACAAAGTGCCAGGGTCATCAACAGAGCAATCAAAAGCAGTCAAGGATTCGTTCCCGGCTTCCTAATTTGTCTATCAATAATCAATGCACAACGCAGCAGCGCGCCGTGCCTACGTCAAACGTCACCAAATCACCGGCTGGCCACAAAACGACAGCCTCGAAAGGTTCAGCGGTCCGACCGACCGTCGCCGGGCCGATCAGCCAACCAGTCCGTAAATCACAGACCATAAATCTGACAGCCCAACGGCAGCCCAGTGACGTCACCGGCGGCCAATGACGTCAGCCGCCGCCGGCCGCCGGTAATGGCCGTAATGAGTGCTGGGGCAGATAATGAGAGGCGACTGTGACGCCGACGGCGCTCATTTGCAGTGTGTGTCCGATGTGTGGGGTAGTTCGTTTTGGCCGTCGGATGTCAGGATCACTCCTGGGATGGCGGTGGAGCCAGAATCCTGCTATGTCAGAACTGCTGTCAAAACAGCGA
Source organism: Amphibalanus amphitrite (assembly GCF_019059575.1). Lineage (NCBI taxonomy): Eukaryota > Metazoa > Arthropoda > Thecostraca > Balanomorpha > Balanidae > Amphibalanus > Amphibalanus amphitrite. The sequence goes on along the minus strand of NW_024881531.1, from coordinate 1,409,799 downwards.
TTCGTTCTGAAAATAAACACCTGTCCCAGGTGCCACAGTCGGAGAGCAATATGGTCAATTATGAAAAAAATGATCCCATCTGTACTCGGTTGAACCGTGCGAAAATCGACAATCGACATAAGCATTTCACTCACAAACGGTACCATACCAGAAAAGTAATAAGAGTAGACGAGACTCTTACGACCAACAATAACTTCGCTTTGATAATCCCTCGTTGGAGCCTGCGATGAATCATCATATTACTTTTCATTGGTCTCTGCAGGGAATAAAATGCACTCAAGCTCAAGAGGAAAGTCTTGGTGACTTATCCTTGACCTTCTGAATAGTATTTCAATGAAATAAATTAAACTCTGCGATATGTACAGCGAAAGAAGTTGAGACAGAAGAAAGAAAAACACAATTCGAAGAGATTCGTATCATTTCTTCTCAGTAGCAGCCTGGATCAACAAAGGCACTGCACTTACAGATGAAATGAGACTCCCATCAGATAACTAAAAAGACATACCTTTTCTCCACTGATAAGATTCACTTCCCAGCCTAAAAAAGTTATATATTTTCTTGACGCAACGTCCCACCACACCCCAGGAGCTTCAGGGAAGATAACGGAGCAAGCAGGCTAAAATACTGCGTGAGAAGTCAGCTGTCATACCGAAAGGCCCTGCCTAGATTACTTTACCGCCCTCCATGTAGTAGTGCCATAACGACCATACGACGGCCCCGGACACAAAAGAAGAAATCCTGGATGAGACTTGTAAGGAAAATTAGAGGCAGGTGTCGGCTCATCCGGTGTTTGCTACTGTTAAACCATGCTTCTTTCAGAATACCAGCAACGCTCAAGCCCACTCTAATGAAATTGGTACAAAACTGATTCGATAAATGCGATCTCTGTCGCAGCCATCAGGCACTCCTAGCGCCGCTCGAGCACATCACAGTATCCCGTCCTCAGCGCTAGATGGCGTAGGGAGCCCAGAGCGGCGGCCGAACTGCCGCACGGTGTTCGGGGTTAGGGTGAGCAGGGTTAGGGGCATTGGACTAGGATAGCCGGGTTCGTTGCAAGGTGTGGTAGGCAAGGGGTAAACGCACGAGGTTGGGGCACCGTTGACGCCCCACAGTGTAGGGGCACGGGGTGGGGTACGGCCGGGTCCGGGTCGGCCACTTACCGTTCTGGGCAGGGTCGAAGACGCGGCTCTGAGACAGCGAGAAGCGCCGACCGGCCTTGTTGAACAGACCACCGGACGAGCTGCCTGTGGATCGGGATATGCAGGACAACCGGTCAGACACGGCTCGACGGCCGGTGGTATAATATTGGCATTCAAGGTGCGGTCGTAGCCCGTACAATACCACGCGACGCAGATTAAGACCACTCTTTCGGCATGACACTGTATGGGTCGGTATGACACCTCAAGTTGACGCTTACAAGTACTGAAAGGTGAAAGTAGCGGCGATCGAGCCACAGTTTTAACTATTCACAACTGAGAAGAGCGGCTGATCAGCTGCTAGCCTATCGTCTCTAGCGTCACATGTATGAAAATGAGCGGGCATAAATCGTCATAAAAAAGTTTTTTTTTATCTGAGCGACTGATCGGTCACGAGCAGGCAGACTACCTAGCGTATCCTGATGAAGTAACAGGCATTCAGACAAAGGATATCGCTTTTAGCTGAAATAATAAACTCATTATAGCCACGTCTGGGTCTGGAGATCCTGGAAATGTCAGTTGTAGGCGGCGAATTTCATACCATGCATGAGGGTTTCATACCATGCCTGAAAACACAGTAACAGGGTCGGGGATCAGTATGAAGTTACGTCTAAGTTAATATTAACAAAATAACTGTTGAAGATGATGGGGCAATTTCAGAGTATACAAGCACCTTTTTTTGCTCCACTATAACTCTGAAATGCGGTAGCAGTGAAAACACTGTTAGCCAGCAGGTACTTGAATTGGCAAATAACTAGTACCTACATAAGCAAAATAAAGTTTGAAGATCATCAAATAAATCCTTTGTTATTACCGTTGCAAAGCCATAACAATGCAACCGAAGTACACATGCTAAGGCAAATACACATAAAAAGGTGGTATATAATGGTTGAATAACGACTTACCACGCCATAACAGATATCTAGCAAGACCTGTCCACGAGTCGGTATGTGGAATGTGAATATACTTCATCATATATTGAGATACATTGTGGTCCTAGGTCCTATCGATAAACACAGTTGGCTCCATAGAGTTTTAACATATCTCTATTGGCTCCATAGAGATCTTACATATAAGATCTTATGCCTTATCTGGTCGGCTTAACCGATCAGTATCACATTTTCTGTTCTACAGTTCCTACACCTAAAGCTCCCTTTCCTCCCAAGGGCGGATCTAGGGGGTCGTTTTGGGGGGGGTCACCAGTCGGCCGACATCCCAGGTCTGGTGAATGAATTCTGACGACCGGGGGGGGGGGGGTAGGGAGCGAGTATGTCGAGATCAAAAAATGACATTTGATCTTCGTCGTTTATAAGATGAAGTTTTATCGTAAGTCACTCGGCTCAGTAGTTTTAGTTAGTGAAACCCACCTATATAGGAGCGTCGCCACGGATTTTTTACTGGGGGGGGGGGGGGAGGCGGGTCGACCGACTTAAAAACCCAGAAGTAGATATAGTTACCTCACTTTTAGCCTAATGCATTAGTAAATAGTAGCATACAGTCACGATCTCTCTTATTGACCTGTGTATGAATCGGCGGCGCGAAGCGCCGCAAAAATTTGCAAAAAAAAGTTGTCAAAACACAGCTCTAAAACACAAATATTACAACCTTTTTAGCATGCTAGTACAAGCCGGAGTTCCTTCACAGTACACATATGAATTCCGATTCAATTTGACACGGTTGGTGTTATTACAGTCACTGTTATTTCTCTCTTATTGATTGGTGTATAAATCGGCGGCGCGAAGCGCCGAGAAAATTTGCAAAAGAATGTGTCGAAACACAGCTCCAAAACACAAATTTTACCACCCTTTTAGCATTGCAGTACAAGCCGGAGTTCCTTTACAGCACACATATGAACTCTGATTCAATTTGACACGGTTGGTTTATGTAATTACAGTCAAGATTTCGTATTGACCTGTACGTATGTACATAAATCGGCGGCGCGAAGCGCCGCGAAAAATTTGCAAAAACATTTGTCAAAACACAGAGGGGGCCTCCTCTCTACAGAGGACCACCGATCTCTACTGCGGGCCTCCTCTTTTCACAGGGCCTCTTAACTACAGAAGCTACAGGGCCTCCTCTCTACAGAGGGCTTCCTCTCTACTGAGGGTCTCTCCCTTTAAGAGGGCCTCCTTTACAGAGGGCCTCCTCTCTTCAAAGAGCCAGAGGACCTCATCTCTGCAAAGGGCCTCCTCTCTTCAGAGGGCCTCTTCTCTACAGAGGGCCTCCTTTCTTCAGAGGGCCTCTTCTCTACAGCGGGTCTCCACTCTTCAGAGGGCCTTCTGCATTCAGGCGGTCTCCTTTCCACAGAGGGCCTCCTCTCTACACAGGGCCTCCTCTCTACATAGAGCCTTCTCTCTACAGCAGGTCTCCTCTCTACAGAGGGCCTCCTCTTTAAAGGGGTCTCCTCTCTACAGGGGGCCTCCTCTCTACTGAGGGCCTCCTTTCTACAGAGGACCTCCTCTACAGAGGGCCTCCTACCTACTGAGGAGTCAGAGGGGCCCTAGCGGTCAGACACAGACACTAGCGGTTATTCACTGGAGGCCCCAGGAAGTAAGAAGGGCCCTAGCTGTCAGGCTGGTCAGAGGGCCCTGAATGTCCTGACGTGATTTTTGGGATTCCCGTGAATTTCTTTCGCCTCAGACGTGATTTTGACCTGCCAGGGCCCAGGGGCACTAAAAATAAAACAAACAAAATAAAAAATGAAAATAGGACATCACCAAAATTAAGTGACCGAAATCCGTTGAGTTTTTAATTTTGCGTATAGGTAGGGGCACCACGAATTAAATTCATGACCATCCCCTTGGAGTTTTCCTGGATCATCCCCTGGTGCTCGCACGGTTGAGACAAAAACGAGTAAGATTCTGGTCTTCAATACGCCTTTTCACGCAACACGATCCAGAAAAACAAAGGTATTAGCTCAGAAGTGTTTGACAGGTGATTTTGAGCATGCAAGACGGCGTCTATAGCGCATTTAGGTCTTCGGCTTTTGGGGGGGGTCAAATGACCCTCTCAGACCTTTTGGGGGGGGTCATGACCCCGTGGACCCCCCCCAGGATCCGCCAGTGTTTCCTCCCCAAAGTCGCACGCATGAACTAGTCCCGTACTTTCTCGCTTCGTCCGACTTTCAGGTGAACGTTCACTCAATCTGACTCCCAACTGTATTTTCAGCTACGCTGTTATACCCCAAATCACTCAGTTAACACTTCTTTATCTCCCACCTCTAAATTACTGTGCTTCCTTTGTCAAATCCACTGTATGCTAGACCCTACTTCCTTCCTTCCTGTCCTCTTGCCAGCCGCTTTACCATTCATATTACTTAATATACCATCCACACATTTTCCAGCTGTTTATACATTTTATATCCCTGAAAGTGTTAAATTCAGCGCATTATAAACAGAACAGCACATCCTTACCATTTCACCTAGCTCTATGGACAGCTGCTACACTTTCTCTCCATCCCTGCTCTCTTGTCACCATCCTTTCCCCACCTCTCAGTCCAGTGTCCTCTATCCCCTCTCACACTCTCCCACATCTTCTGTCCCCTCTCCTTCTCCCTCACTCTCTCCACTCACGTTTGCTGAGGTCGGCCTCCTCCTCTGGTGTGATGTGCTCGGCCAGGTCGGTCAGTGACCCCTCGCCGGGACGGAACGCCTGCGAGAGACGCCGCCGGATCCGCTTCAAACTCATCGTGACGGCCGGCGGCTGACCAGACAACCGCGACAGCTGTCAGGTGGCAGCAGTGCAGTGGCAGGTGACAGATGCACTGCTAGCAGTCCAATTACAGCAGTCTGTGGAAGACAAACAGAACAGGGATATGATGACACTCAGAGAAATCAGATACTTCTCTCTCAAAGTACCTCACTAGTCAAGTAATGATCCGAGCCACCTAGCCACCCATGACCCAGCCCATAGCAAGAGCCAAGAGCAGGTGGCAAGGAGTAAGGATTCCATCTATCTGTATTTGTGAATAACAACAGGTAACTACCTACCTAGTTTAAGCACTAACCAGGTGTGAGAGCTTACACCTACCATCTCAGTCTAGCTTAGGAAGCAAATTAATAGCTTGTAAATGTATGAACCATCATAGAACTAATAAGCAATAGGAAGCTTGACGATTCTCTGGCTGTCTGGCCATGATTTGACACACCTGGTTCTGAGTTCATTCATTTATTCATTTAAACATTAATTCATTATCATTCATTGATCATTATATCAATGCTCAATAATTAATTTATCGATTCATTCATTCATTCATTCATTCATTCATTCATTCATTCATTCATTCATTCATTCATTTTTTATTCATAATCATCATTCAAATATTAAGTTTTGTCCTTTATATGGATTGGGTTGGGACATGTTTCTGCACCTAACCATCAGAACGTATTACTTATTCTGATCAATTCAGGTAGATAGTAGGATGAAAGTGCAAATAAATGGCATTAACAGTCAAAGGTGCCATTAATGATTCACTGGCATCTCAAAATCCACACAGACACTAGAAAGCGCTTTTTCTCTGTCAGATGCATTGCTGTTTGGAACTCACTGCCTGAGGATGCTGTCCGTGCACCTAACATAGCTAGCTTTAAGAAAATGATTGAGGTACATGCACGTAATAGCCTGTTCAGATATGATTGAGGATGAGCAGTGCTGATTTTGTAAGTAGTTATAGGTATGTAGGTTACTTCCTCGTAGCTAAGCGTGTAGAAATGTGACTGTGTTCATCTGACGAGCTTGTGGAAGACGCACAATACCAGTCAAAACTCCCAGGACTAATGGTCAAGAATATCACAACTGGGCTGGCGCGTCTGGCATTCAGGGTTCCTTCCAATTCCTTTCGGTCCTTCCACCTTGCCTTTTCTTTCCGACACAAATGGGAACCCAACCAGGTAAGAGAACCAGGTAAGAGGGCTCTCATTCAAACACTTTGACTTAATCATAGGTAAATCAAGGGTATTGGACTTGATCCACACTGTTGACCAGTCTGCTTGTGCTACGTCTGTCTTACTGATACTGACGCAAGAATCACATCTGAATTCTGAGCCGAGAATCATAATTATAAATAGTACCTTAAGTGTCAGCGGCAAAAGGCAAATCAGATTTGCGATAAGGCCACACAAAACGAGGCTGCCAGGTAATGGTCATGCATCTTATGATGTATCTGTGTACTGAAATTTATGCGAAAAACATTCATTTTAATTCTAATTGCCACAAAAACATATTGATATCGTCAGGAAGTAACAGCCACACCTTTGGTCAGTTTTCTGCAAACTGCTGGTAAGAGGCAGGTTAAAAAGCTTGCGTAATTACGTCGAACGCGAGTAGAGTACAAAATGATTCAAGTAAGTCAGAAAACACTCAGAGAAATTCAAAGGTGGATAAACAAATCACCCTTCAAATCGCGTCGTTGCGTCATGGCGTCGCAAATCAGCCAAAACTGCCTACAAAATAGTGCTGGACCGTTTCATGGATTCTAGTGACGGAAAAGTGCTTCGTAAATGATTCTTTTCGACCAAAGATTCGTCGAGATGCGGCTTCGGACTGATCGTTACGCCAGTACTCAGCGGCTTTGTTGCATTATAATGTTCTATAAAAATACAGAAAGCAGCAAAACAGCTACAAACATCTCCCTGCCACTCACCGTCGCGATTTTCCCTCACGGGACGGGTGCCGCCCAAGCCGAAGCCAGCGCTCACCGCTAGATCATGTGCCCAGACAGTCAGACTGGTCGTTTTTCTCCGCGAGTCACCCATGTCCGGGCAGATAAGATAAGGCTGCACATACGGGCGCTGACAGGCCGGCCGGCGCCACCTGCCCGATCCACAGCCGATCGAAGACGGGCGGGCGGCCCACAGGTCCCTACGCCCGGGGCGGTGTTCGGGTCGGCCCGGGTCAGGGGCGTGGGAGGGCAAAGCTATTGAGTTTACGACCGCGGGCTGTGACCGAGTTGTGGTCGCATTGTGCCGTTTTGCAAAAGTGGTATCTTTATTGCACTCGAGTCTCGAGGCATCGCACCTCCAGCCTCGGCTGTCGCAGGAACGGTTCGGTGTTTTTGCTTGAAATCGAAGCGTTTTGTGAAATGTTGAACGATAGCGTGTCACGAACTACGAAACAGTGCATAAGAGACCCAGTCATCGGTATCACTATCTGCCCGGAATTACGGACGATACAGATTTTGATAGCACCATTATCCGGAATGAACAGAGGCTCAGACAAGCTTACCAGATAGTTAATGACAGACACGTTGATTGGATAACAGATTGTCAGCCGAGTCGCTCGATGGGTTTCCTAACGGGAAATTATGTTCGATCCCGAACACACCGAATAAATAGCAGTTCTTTGATTTACCTTCAAATTTAGCTTGCTTCTATCAATCATTTAACATTGTAACTCGCGCATTATTCGTGCTCATATGCTGTTCTACACAAGCAACGCCACAAAAACTTACATGAATATGTCACTTTATTACACATAACATCTCAAATCAACAACAATCAAAGCAAGACATTCCACTATCACCTACTCCCAAACAGTATCAGCTATCACGGGACTCCAGTTTTTCACGCAGGATTTTCGACACTTCGGCCATATTGGCTCTATTATCGCAGGCCAGCCGAACGTCCTTGGCCAGCTGGTTGAAAATCTGCTTCTGCTTCTTGGGACTGGCCGCCCGGTACTTGGCCACCTAGGAAAGAAAGAAGAAGAAAGAACTGTCAACATTCTTGATTAAACAGTGATGCAGATTGCAATGGTGATGAGCCCAACCATAAATGACCGATCAATGTGCGAAAGAAAAAAAAATCAACTTGAATCAAGAAATCTCTGAATGAGTTTTTAAAAACAATTTATTGAAAATAGCAATGCGTCGCAATCAATTCCAAAAGCAGAAATTCACAGGGCAAACGGAGAAACTGATAGATTTAACACATTAGGCCTTTCCTCCTTTTGACTAGAACAGACGTGGGAAGGCGACGAGCAAAACTTTTCTCACCTTGTCCGCTGCGTTACGGAGGACGGTGTCGCAGGCCGCCACCAGCGCCACCTGGTCGCTAATCTGCGACCAGCCGCGCTCGGCCACCAGTATAGATGGCGCCACCATCGGCGCGTCGTAGGCGGCCTCCAGCAGCAGCGGCAGCACGGACGAGCTGATGGCGTCCCGCTGACGCAGGTCGAAAATCTCGCCGACCGATGACGGGCTCAGAGGACTGGAAATGAGCACAATCAAAGACCATCAGCACCATATCGCCAGTTTTATGTAAGTTGAATCGTAAAGTCCTAAAAATGACTGCAGTTCACAAATTCAGCCCTTAAATGGCTTTAGTCGTCCACTCCTCAGATAACAACCGCATCCTTCGCGACTCATCCACCCACAACCACCGCCACTGACCAGTCTGCGAACGTGCTGTTTCGCTCGTTGAGCAGAGCCTTGACGTCCATCCTGAGGAGGACGGCCACCGCCTCGGCGTCCCGCTGTGTGCCCGACACTCCGGATACGATCGCCTCGAAATACTCCATCAGACCCTCCTCCGTCTGACCGAGAGAAAGGGTAAAGGGGTGGTCACCTGTGGGGTAACGGTACCGGCGGACTGGTAGGACCAAAAATGACGCCACTGACTTGCTATTAATACCGTGACTCCAATGACTAATCACCTTTCGCTAAGAAACATCCTTAGTCCGACAAATATCGCAGCATTCCCACAACACTCAACAGAACACCAACCCAACAAACCGTCCTCCCAGGCCCGCTCACCGTCACTGCCTGCACGCTATCCGCTGTGAGCCGGTACTGTGTCTCCAGTCTGCTCCGTGTGGCTGCCGGCAGCTCGGGCAGGGTCTCCCGCAGTCTGTCCACGTCCGGTACACCGGCCAGGGGGCGGGCCGAGCACGAGAGGCGCAGAGGCGGCAGGTTAGGCTCCGGAAGGAACCGGTAGTCCTGGAACGGAGTCGAGCAGGTGTTACAAATGTGTTGCGTACAATTGTCACGACTTCGATTTTCTTTTAATATGTTGTGAGTTCCCGATTTTCATCTGTTTCTTTTTCCGATTCGCTGCCTGAAGGGTGTTTTAGTGTCGGTGTTGTTGGTTTAGCCGTCTCTCCGTCCGTTTCCGTCCGCGGGGCGCGGCGCTCCAGACCACGTGGTGTCCATGTGTGGCCCTGGCCGTGCGTCCCTGCGTCCGGTCCCCGTTTAGTTGTCACCCGAGGCCATATAACTACTTGTCACTCGACTGTCGCTAAGGAGAGGACCCGACCCGACCCGACCAGCGAGAGGACCAGGGCCCCTCCCCTCCCTGGCACGAGTGAATACAGCTGTAGCCGACAACCGGGAGTATCGAAACCCAACTAGCAAACGTGAATTCGAAATCGAACCGAACATTGCAACAACATTATAAAAGCTGTCAAGCAGCATAAAAGTACTGTTGTTACGCCGCGTCATATGATGACATGACATAACTGTATGACAGTTACACATTATGGCAGTTTCTCAGTATCGCAGTTGTACAGCATGACAATCACATGTTATCGGAGTGTAGGATAACACATTATGACACTTTATTTACACATTTACCTAGCTCCAGCCATAGGCCTCTGAACACCGTGGAGGTTACACTAGTACCCTAGTCAGCACTTCGCGCTGGGCACCGCTCCCTTCCCTACACCTCTATAACGCACCTGTACGACCTCCTTGTCCCTCATGGCCACCGTCTCGGCCGTCTCCGGGTCGTAGCTGCGGGTCTCGTTCACCACCCGGCCGCCGCTCTCCAGCAGAGCCACCTGTCGACCGATCTCGTACTGAACGGCGCGCGCCACGCCGCGCACGCTGCCGATATTTTTCACCTCGCTGCGGACGCCGAGCTGATGCGAGCCGGCCGGCCGGACCGACACATTGGCATCCACGCGGAGAGCACCCTCTGGGGAAGGAGGGGGGGGGGGGTTACAGTAAGATAGTCAGTCACACCCGATCTGGGAAGAAGGGAGAGGGGGGCTACCGTTCGCACCCGCACCGCACCACTGGGGAAGCTAGGGAGGGGGGGGGGGGAGGGTCAGTTAGACCGTCCCATTGACAGCGCGCCATCTGGGGAAGATTGAGTGTGCTGAACGCAGTACCCTGTGCCCGACTGGTTAAACGATTGGCGGCGCGACTGAACTGCTGTTCCAGGAGCTGGCGGGATTAAATTACGGCGCCAGCCCGGCGGGACGTCCGTCTGAGCGGGGGGAAGGGGGGGGAGCACCCGAAACAGACAGTCACCACCTAGCCCGCCTGTTCGCACTGTGCCGCGAAGGAGACGGCAGCGCGCGGCTGGCTCCGGCCCACGTGGTCGACCGGGGCCCACGTGGTCACCTGCGGCCCACGTGTGCGGATGACCTCTGTCGATGACCGGCACCGACGCGCCGGGCCGGCTCGGAGGTTGGCGACGAGAGGAGGAGGGTAACGGCGTCGCACGTTAACAAATTTTTTTTGTGTACACTGTACTCTGCAACTTAAAATCAATAAATAATATATTACAGAACACTTTTGGTCCTATTGGTTACGAATCGTACCGATTGAATACGATTTATTAGTGACCTTCACAATTCGCACGAGCAATGCCTGATCGTTTTCTTCCTGCGGTGTTGGGTTGTCTGTACACGTAGGAAAAGAAACTTACAATTGGAAATCTGCTGACACATCAAGAGGAAGAAATAAATGCACTAGGTTCTCACCACAAAAAGCAGAGGCACGAAGAGGAAGACAAGATAAAGTCATAAATAAGCATCACACTCGATAACTAATATTTTCATGCGTACAAGCACATCCTACTGTAGTTAGCCGCCCCCCCCCCCCCCGCAAAAAGACTACAGCGCCGACAGCGCCCAGCGGCCGCCCAGCTGACTGACCCTCCATTTTGCAGGAGCAGGTGCCGATGCGGCGCAGGATCAGGATGAGCTCCTTGACGAGCGCGGCCGCCTCCTCTCCGCTGCGCAGGTCCGGTTCGAACACCAACTCCATGAGGCCGCAGCCGGCCCGGTTCAGGTCAATCAGCGATCTGGCGGCAGGTCAGGTCAGTCAGCGACCTGGCGGCAAGTCAGGTCAGTCAAAGACTGAGCGGAATGATAACGTCGCTGGCTAAATGATAGCTTAACTCGCAAGCGCTGGTTGGGAAGTGACGCTGTAGTTGCCAGTATGATACCTCACGTGCACTGTACACCGCAACAAACCACATGCCAGCCTGACCCCTCTCCGCCGGAATGCGGTGGGGGCCAATCACGACAGCGTGCTCACAAACCCGCGATTAATCCCACCACAGGTAGCCGAGTTCCCGGCGTCCTCAAAGAGGGGGAGCCGCCCCGCGGACAGACCCCCACAGCGAGACACGGCACCGCCGACCCCAGACGGCCGAGGGGCTCACCCCCGCCGGAAACGGGACAGACCCCCCACAGCGAGACACGGCACCGCCGACCCGAGACGGCCGAGGGGCTCAACCCCCCCCCCCCCTCCCCCCGGACCCGGGACAGACCCCGCAGGGAGACGCTACACTGGTCAGGCCGGGGCGGCAGCGTCCCATCGGCCGCCGACCAGCCGGCATCCCTGTTGCTCACTCACTCACTACAACAGACGAACGTGTAACATTGAGCCATGTCAGGTGCTAAAAATATAATCGGTAGTTAAAAATATCGATAATTAGCCACAGCCGTGTAGTGAGACGAACAGTTGACACGGGGCACGGTCTGACGGATCCGCCCCTGCCACTGACCTGTTGTTGTCGAGGTCGTGCAGGCTCTTGCCGCTGTCTTGCTCCAGTTGCAGACGCGCTAGGCGGACCGACAGGGGCCTACCGGTCCCGGCCAGCGGGAACGGACAGCTCGCCACCCTCGGCCAGCGGCAGACGCTGCTGGGTGATCTGGTAACCGGCCTGGCAACACACAACACCGAGCCGCGCATATTGAGGTCATAAATACAGGAAAACGCCAGTGAAATAAAGATGAATGATTAAACACCGTTAAATGATTAAAAAAGATTAGACAATGATGTCTGCCGAAAGCCTCGCTGTCAGTCCTTTTGATATGGAGTTGTTATTGCAATACTATTTATCCATTGCACATTTCCTTCGTTTAGTTCAACTAAAACAACTTTCACAGCAGACACAACTCCAACCGGCAGCACAACACAACACGTTTGACACAACAGTGCGACCGGCCCAGACATCCTGTTCCACTGCCGGGGCCCATCGCGGCACGTACCGGCATATCAGCGTAGAAGTAGTGTTTCCTGTCGAAGGTGGAGACGGTATTGACGCGCATACCGAGCGCCAGCGCCGTCAGGATGCCCGCCTCCACACAGCGCTCGTTCAGCACCTGGCACAGGTCACACAGTTCAGAGGTCAGAGGTCAGAGGTCAGAGGGAAACAGTTAGATGAAACGGATCAGAGATAAGACTCCCCGAACACAGAGCCATCGACTACAGAAATGGGTTTACGGGTCAAATGCTATAAAAGTCGATAGACACATTGTCTGTTGTTTGTTTGTTGGGGCTGAAGGGCGGGTCGATTAAGTATCACAAGTTTATTGGCCACAGGTCATAGGCAAAGGCACAATGAAGTCGGCAGAACATTACTCCTAACCAGCACCTTGAACCTGTCCCAACTAACACCAAACCGCACCCAGTCTCTATCCTCCCGCCTCCCCTATCGACTCTCACCGGCAGCGTGCCCGGGAAGGCGGCGTCCAACAGCTGAACGCGCGAGTTGACGGGCGCCGCGAACTCGCAGCCGGCCGACGAGAACAGTTTGGTGCGCGCCGACACCTGAGCGTGCACCTCCAGTCCGATGACCGGCTCCCAGGCGGCCTCGCGGGCCAGCGGCGCCGTGCTAGGGAGCGGGCTGAGTGGTCAGCAGTCAGCAAGCGAGCGTGGCCTCGTGGGGATTTTTTATTTTTTTTTATTGGGGCTTTGGGGCGCGCCGAGTACGAGCGTGAGGTTCAGATCAGTGTGGAGCTCAACACTGGTAGCACTGTGTTCACGGGTGGAACTTTGTGCGGAGCTGGGAGGGCCCAGGCGCAACAAATCCGCCGCCGCCCTAGCGGTGACCTTGACCTCCGCGGTCTGTTGCGGCTCCAAAGCCAAGCCGGCGTCGAATTTGGAGAGCTCGGGCCCTCCCAGCTCGGCACAAAGTTCCACCTATGACTGTGCATGAAAGTAAGCTTCGTCGGCGAAAATGACGGAAAAGTTTAGCCTAATAACTGCAAAGAATTCCTTCATAGTGGTATTGCGGTTCCCACACAGTGGCATTGAAGTTTCGCTGCCCCCCCCCCCCCCCCACACACACACTTTTCAAGAAGTTCCTACGCCCATGAGCCGGAAAGTAAAGAGATTGGAATCTGTACCTCCCACATGTGATGCATGCATTGCGTAGTCCGTACCAAGCAGCTCCACAACCCTGTCGTCTCACCTGAAGCCGCGCCCGGCGCTCACCAACAGCCGCCGCCAGCCGAGCCACATGGTGACGTCACTGGACAGAGGATGACGTCACTGGAGTGGCGGTCCTGCCGGCAAACGGGCCGACTGCACTGACGGGACGGCATACCTACACATTACACACACATACCACGGTTGATCCATCCCATCCCGAGCACAGTGATGGTGGCGACCCCAGAGTATGGGCACACCGCTAACAATGCGGCCGTACAGGCCCCTCATACCGTGGCCTGCCGGGACCGTCCCCGGAGCAGGGCCCCAAGTCTGCCGAACCTCTGGCACCGATAACAGCGCATGGGCGCCGGGACGTATGGGAGCACGCAGACCTTCATGTACCCCACACGGACCTCGTTCGGGAAATGTCGGTGGTGTCAAATGTGAGAATGATGTTATTTGTCGGGGCCGTGCCTCTTCGCGTGAGGATGCGGCGGGCGGCTGTCACGCCGTACTCCGAGAGCCCGTCCGCTATGTCCTCGTCACTCACGTTCCGCAGGTCATAGCAGTTGATGACTCCTCGAGAGGAGTTCTTGGAGCGGTGTGGCTCCACCGCCAACGGCAAAGAGACGAGCTTCCGACCGGAGGCACGTCCTTCGGAGTACACAAATCGAGTGGCGGCTAAGGCCTTCGTTGCCTCTTCGCTCTTCCGGAACTCCACCTCAAGTGCTCCGTCCCACATGCGGTCGCAGCGGACGATACTGCCGAGCCGGTCACAGCCGTCCTTCCGCTGGAAGGGCGACAAGGAGCTCAGCTCCCGGTCTGCGCTCCGGAAGATGAGGATCCTGGGATTTTTCGGTTTTGGATCGTGCAACGTTCGCCCGTCGGTCGAGGCCGGCGGGCGAGAATCGACCGAAGCCGAGTGATTGGTGAGAGAGGGGGAAGTTGGTCAAGGTATCCATGCAAGTCTGTTGGTCTCCGCCAGCTCGTCCGCCGACGCTCCGCAACGGCGCCGCTTCAAGGCCTGGGACGGCCGAGCTGACTGTACGGGACTTGGCGGCACCTTCCGAGGGAGAGAGAGAGAGAGGGACTCACCACCCCCCGCGGTCGGATACCGCCTCCTCCCTTGACGCCTCGCCGAGTCACCGCCAGGGGCAGCGACAGATCAGTCCCACCGACGGAGGACGAGCACAAGTGCCCGAACGCCGCCGGCGACACCTCTCCGACACTACCCCCGGCGGCATCACGACTGGGAATGGCTCCTCAAGTGCGGCGCCCCACTGAGTGTCCCGCCCTTACAGAACTCAGGGCCAAAGAGGCGTGTTGCCCAGCCACCGCGACTGGCTCCGCACGACGGAGGGCTCAACCTCCAGCATCCCGTTGCCCTGGGGTACGGGTCGGCTCGCCTAGCCTAGTAAAACCGGCTGGTACCCGAGGGGACGCCACTCCCCTTACACTAGCCCAACTCGGCTGTGTTCCTGCGGGTGCAACAACAACGAAAGAGGGGGGGGGGGTGAAAAAGGAATGAGAAAATCAGCGATCGAACAAAACACGGACATCCGGTAAGGAAACAAAGCAAGAGCAAACAAAGACCGCGCAGCAGAAACAAACCACGGAAACCAAGAGAATTCGGGCCGAACCATCTGTCCATCCAGTGATCAGAGCAAGTCGTAGGCAAGCAAGGGTCAAGCTGGGGCCGAGGAGGCGCTACTCACCTTGCTGGCCGGGGCCAGGGTCGCCGCGAGGCAAGGGCCCAAGGAACCCAGCCCAATAGCGACCCAGGCCACAGCTGCCAACCCCCTGCGGGGCCAATCCTGCAGACAATCCATCCGGCAGGCAAGGCAAATCCAAGTCACACGCGCGTCAAGCTGGGGCCGAGGGGGCGCTACTCCCCTTACTGGCCAGAGTCACAGCCGCCGCAAAGCCGGGGCCCACGGACTCACATGGACAACCTCGCGCTGCAGGCAACCTCGCAAACAGCAGCCTCTTCCGAACTGCGATCAGCGCGTCTAATTGTTTCCATCACAAAATAAATATATATGGACGAAGACAGCGAAAATAAAGTGGTAAAGAACACTGAGTCATCCTTGACTACCTGCTGATCTATAGCCCCTCGCCGCTGGCGGACCTTTGTTGCAGAGTACGACAACCACGATACTTGACTTGGTCGATACTTGTCAGAGATAAGGCGCACGGCGAGATGAGTAACTTCCTGGGAGCAGCCTAGCCTGTTGTTGGTTGATACATTACATCACTTATATTTGTTCGTTTCCTAATACTCGGATGGACGCCACGAGCGACTCCCGTCCCGTTACGCCATTCCGCCTCCAGTGCTGCCTCCAGCACGCCGGAATGTCATGATCAATTCATCAGTTATGCTAAAACAACAGCAAGACACAAGTATATCGCACCATCGCTGGCTTCCTGCCACGGATGGGAATCAACGTGCCAGATTTCCAATACATACTCAGCAATGTGGTCCACTTGGAGGCCATCAGGACAGCCTGGAAAACACCTTCAAGGAGGCGTTGCCCAAGGCACCGCTGCCGCCGGTGGTGCTGGCTGACGCGCGCCTACCTGCACGACGCGCACACCAGGCAGGAGTACCTGGCCGCAATCACCAGCGTGTTCGGCGAGGTTCTGAAAATGGACTCTACCCGCAAGGTATGTAAACTCGAGTTGGCAGGTTAACTTCCCCCTCGGAAATGCATATATATTTATTGTTGGGCCTCCAATAAGCTAAAAAAGGTGAATAGGTACTGATCAGTGAGCAGCAACAGTGGGACAAAGAACCGTGATGTCGCAAGCAGTGGTTCGGACATTTCGAGCATTTGCAGTGGGTGTGGGCGTCAGTGAAAGGCAGCAGTCTAGAACGGCTTCAAAAACATGGAGTGAAACAGAGATGAAAAAAATGAAATTAACAGCACAGAAGCCCACCGGAATGTCACAGTGCGCAAAAACAACAGAAAAACGCATGAAAACACCATGAAACTAAGATTAAGACTCTCGAAAGGTTTGTCAAACGACATACAAATGAAACGCTCACAGAAAACGACATGACGCAACCCATCATTACAAAACAACTCCCGAAAACACCACGATTGTAATGTAAACCGACGACTAGACGGATCAGAATGCGAAATCAAGTCCTGTGCAATGATGGATGATGAAAACAAAAATGGTGAAGAACACTGAGTCATGCGTATTACTTCAGCTACTTTGTTCAGTGGATCATACGTGAACACATTGGAGAGCGGATCACGAGAACTGTGGAAAGAAGTGGATGAGAAAAAGCTCTGCAAGGACATTTGGCTGCGGGGCGATCGCGTGCCAGCGCCGCATATCTGGACATGGTAGTAATGAGGCGGTAGAATGGCTTCACCATTCTACACTGGTGGTATGGCACTGAGTGAAAACACTAAGTCACTAGGCTAGTCCACGTGGTGTGCCTTGCGTTAAACGACTTGGCATAACGATACTGTAACGGGGTTTCACCGTTCCGGGGCTAACCGGCCATTCGTTCCCAGGTGGGCTAGCTCGTCACGCAGGTCGTTAAGCGAACCATGGACTTACAGCAAGGGCCGGTAAACCTTTGTAACAACGTACGCAGCCCTTGTCTTACTGCCACTCACGTGTGGACCTACCTTCTGCTGCAAGTGGTCAGTCAGCATCTTAAAACATACTCCGGTTCGCGGTTCCGGAGCTAGAGCTCGCAGGGCACTCAGTAGCCCGGGTTTTCCGCGGTAGCGCATCTAAAATTTGAAAACCAGGCTGGGTTACTAAGGTCCACCCGTGATACTAATGACCGCATCTTGCACCAGCCATAGTTCAGGGTTTTCGGGCCAACCCGGCGATCTAAATAGGTAGGGTAGCCTTCGTCGGCTAACTTACAGGGACGACACGCGTCCTTCACGCACACAAAAAATCTTAGTTCTCTTACACAACTTAACGTGGCTGCTACGTCGTTTTTTTACCCGCCCGGGTGATTATTCAGAGGGTGCCCTGGGGCGGCACCCGGAACCCGCTCGCCCCTATTGGTGGGCGCCTTGGCCGGGCGCCCCCAATGGCCGGCTGCGCCGCCCTCCCGGGACCAATACTGGGCCCGCTCGGTCACGTCTACCAATGGTTTCGTCCGAGTGAGAATCTCTCTCTGGAACGGATGAATTATAAGAATCGCTCGGATCGGCCACATCATTTGTACCATTCCATCCTACGATGGCTGACTCAGTCCCTACCGGAGAAGCTCCCGCCGCCCCGCCTGTGCTGGACCTTGCCGTCCTCTGCGACGAGCAGGACCGGCTACGGTGGCTGCCGGAATTGGTGC
Source organism: Amphibalanus amphitrite (assembly GCF_019059575.1). Lineage (NCBI taxonomy): Eukaryota > Metazoa > Arthropoda > Thecostraca > Balanomorpha > Balanidae > Amphibalanus > Amphibalanus amphitrite. The sequence goes on along the minus strand of NW_024881531.1, from coordinate 1,391,894 downwards.
TCGGTATCGATATAGGCACAGTGAACGCGAGCCCGGAATTTCGGGCCAATCTGGCCCGGCGGGTCCGACGTCTGCAGGCCCGGGTGCATCCCGACCGGCACTCGGGCGACGAATTTTTGTCGAGGTGAGTCATGGTCAGCGCTGTTTTACTGCCTCTTCCCTCCTGCCTCACTTTATTCACGCACATGTTGTGTTCGAGTAATTCATTTAATTTGATTTTTTACGTACCACTTCTTATTTGGCGTCCCTTTCTAATCCCGTATTCGATTCAAATCTAGTGTTGTATTCTGATCTCCCATACCCCGGTCTGTCTGTCTACAGGATCGTGAATATACCGCAACGGTCCTTCGGGATCACGGCGCGGAATACGCCCACTGGGCCTCAAAACAGGATGGGCCGGCCTCAATGGAGGTGCTGCGGGCCGCCACCTGCTACCCCCGCCCTTTCGTGACCTGCCCGAAACCGCTCGGACGCGCCTCGCCGACCGAGCCGACGGATTAGGCGCCCGTCACCTATCGGCCGAGACGGCCATCAAAACGGAGCGGCGGCGGACTCGAGAGGCCAAGGGCCAGGCCTTAGCGGCTTGCCTCGATGCTGCCGATGCGGAGGCCGCCGTGAGGGCCGCAGAGCGTCGGGCGGGGGCGGAAATCGTCCTCCTCCAAGCGCGCATCGTAGAGCTGGAGGCCCGAGTCGATGCCAAGGAGGCGGCCGTGTGCCGGCGGATCGCTGAGCTGGAAAGGAGTCTCCGCCTCCTTTCCCTGGAGCTGTACTCCGGTGCGATCGGATTGGGCACTCACCGATGTTCCCGCCCAGCTCTCCTCACCCACTTAATTGATTGATCAACTGGTCAACTGGGCATTAGAGACACGGTATGCTCTCTTTTGCATAAAAAGGGGACCTCCTTACTTCTCCGACACCTTGGCTGTTGTTGCACCCCATTGGAGCGCCCATTGCACAGCATGGACCGGTTTAAGCATTCCCAGTCGGCCGGTGACCGCGAGCCAGGTCGGACGTGCGCGCCCGTGGCTCCGCCCCCGACACTGAGACTGGTCGGGAGCGCACCGAGCGGCCTGAGCCGGACAGTGGTGCCGACGACTTTTGTTCGAACAGCCCAGCAGTGATGGCTGTGTGATTTTTTTCTGAACGGTGAAGCCTGTGGCTAAGATTTTGAGTCGCAGTGAGACGCTCGTGACTTAGAGTGGTGTGTTTTCGTGCCTTATCTGCCGGCATGGAGAACGCAGGTGCCAGGGACACAGACGCCAAGCACAGTGAGCGACACTCAGTCAGTGAGTTAGTGCGAAATTACAGTGACTCGCACAGTGAAGGACAGAAACGTGGCCGATCTGAGTCAGGTGACCCGGCGCCGGCAGGCAAACGTGGCGCCAGACAATCTAGCGGCGACACCAGTCGCAGTCCAGCTGCGCCGGGCAACCGAGGCTTCAAGGAGTACCTGGAAACCGCAATCGAAGGACTCGAGAACCGGATCATGTCGTCGCTGTCGCAGGAACTACACGAGTTCCGCGAGTCGCTCTCGACGGAAATAAGCAGACTGCAGGACCGCGTCAAGGACCTGGAGACGCATGTCGAGGAGCGGGACAGCGTGATCACGGAGCTGAGCGACGAGCTCAAGAGATCCAGAGCAGAAGTTTCGGCGCTACAGACACGCGTAGAAGAGGCCGAGATTAATTCGCGATTATCATGTCTCGTCCTCTCAGGCTCGTCCATGGCGCCCCGCCATGCCCCGCGCCCGGAGCCGCCCCTGCTGGCCCAGGCGGCGCCCGGGGCGGTCGGCGGGCCTCCGCTGGCGGGCGCCGGTCAAGGTCAAGCTGCGCTGACGTCACAGCCGGCCGGCCGTCCAGCCGGGGCGGCGCCGGGAGCGTCAGCTGCGGCGGCTGGTGGCGATCGGCGTGGTACGCATGGCACGAGGGGCGGCGAGCGGGATGAGCGTGAAGACGTCAACGCCCTCGTCATCAACACCCTGAACCGCTCGATGCCGGGACTGAACATGTCGATAAATGACATCGACCGAGCGCATCGACTGCCGGGCCCGAACAATCGCGTGATTGTCCGCTTCGTGAGCTCTGGACAAAACAGCGTCCGCGATCAGGTGTTCTCCCGCCGCCTAGAGCTGCGCGGCAAGGAACTGTTTGTCAACGAGTCGTTGACAAAGCTACGAAGCCAGATATTCCGTTCCCTCCTCGCCGCCAAGCGCGAGAACAAAGTATACACAGTGTACTCGCGTGGCGGACACGTGTTTTTCAAAGACAAGCAGTTCGGGACGGGCAAGAGAGTTGACTCGCTCCAGTCCGTACGCGAGCTCGGTTTCGGTGTGCTCGATCGCTGAAGATCGGCAAGTGCCCGAGCGCCCCAGAAGCGGTTGTGTTGCGGTGGTTTCGGTGGTTGACAGCCATCGCGGACCGCCGACACCGCGACTTTGAGACGGACTCCTGAAACGGCGGTACTTCCACGAGGTATCGCTGTTCATCTGCACGATAAGCTGAGTACAAGTGGCAGCAATGCCTCATCGAGACATGTCACTGTTCGAAACGGTCAACGTACACGTGCGCTGTTTTCAGTCAACATTTGCAGTCAGCTGACCATCCAGCAAATATAATATTTTTTATCTTTGTCTGCCACTGGCTAGTTTGCTGTCGTCATGCCTTTTCCGTCAGTGTTTTTTTTCAGTTTTATTCATGTGCGTTTTTTTTTTTGTAACTTAATGGCAGAATCAAAAGACAGCCAATGGATACGAAATCAGAGTCCATTGACTTTAGAGCCGCTTTATGATAGAAATTCTGCAAAGTTCAGTATTTCAGTTAGCAACTCTCCGTTTATAGCCAAAAATGCTTGCTTTACTGACAGTATGTTTGGTTGATGGCTGCCACAGGCTTCAACGTGTTAGTTTTGTTTCTTGATAAGTTTTCTGTTGTTTTTCTTTCGGACCTTTGCTATATAATGCTTAATACTTTGTTGCGCATCTCGTTTAATGCAAGTGTGCGTCGTACGATGTGTCACCGGAACGAACGCGTGCTTTTGTTAGTTCATGCAGAACCTATCGCAAGAGATTCTTGCTCAGCCGCAGCACTGTTCCACAGATTATTGTCCGCGATCCGGCTCGGCCGTGGTGCCCCCCACGGGGCGGCGGTGGTGGCGGTGGCGGCGGCGGCGGCGGCGGCGTCGGCGTCGGCGGCGGCGGCGGTGGTGGTGGCGGCGCCCGCGTCTAGACGTGCAGAACAAGTAACTCGCCCTCACACCGGGGTGCGGCTGCCGCCCGGCTCGCTTCATGCTGGCCGCGCCTGCGGCATCTCTACTGCTCCTCCTGAAAGACCGTCGGTGAGCGACAGCAACCCTTTCACTCTCTTTCCCGCCACAACCGAGCACCGATTGACACACACACGCACACATGCGCGTCCATCACATCACTTAGCCAGTATTTCACCAGGAGGCAAACGCCCAACACTATCCCCACGAGGAATCACTAGTTACACAAGGCAAGTACGATTGCAAACCTCCATGTCCACAATTAGCGATACAAATCACCACACAAAACAGGATAGGTAAACTTAAGATAGTTTCGGTTAATACAAGAGGCTTAGGCAGTCAGATTAAACGCAGAGATGTCATGAACTACTTAAATAGTATGAACTGCGACATTATTCTGCTTCAAGACACGCATCTAACAAAAGAAAAGACAGCTTCTTTTAACCTGCTATGGAAAGGAGAGTCATATCATTCGTGGTATACCAGTAATAGTAGGGGTACATCCATATTAATTAGTAAAAACATCCAGCATGACGTGATCGAAGAATACACCGATACTTATGGAAACTATAAAATGTTACACTGCAATATTGGCACAGACACTTATCTCATTGGCAGCATATATGGTCCAAATCGCGACCAACCACAATTCTACGAAGAAATAGAGACAATTTTAGAACGCGTAGATTGTGAGCACACTGTGATCGGCGGTGATTTTAATTTTGTCATAGATGCTCAGTCCGATTGCTATGGCTACATAAATGAAAATAATGTCCGAGCGAAGCAAAAATTTATATCTATGTGCAATGAACACAATTTAACAGATGTTTGGCGTCACCACAACCCAAGCGAGCAACAATTCACATGGCACACCCCTTTGTTTAACAAAGGAGCCAGACTAGACATGATTTTCGTTAGTAACCATTTGTTAAGCCTTTGCTATGGTCCACAGATAATTCCCGGTTATCGGACTGACCATAACATGATATCGATTTGCTTACAGACAGCGGAAACACGTGGCCCAGGCCTCTGGAAATTCAACGAGTCTCTTTTAAACGACGAGGAATACGTTAATGTAATTAATGAACACATCAACAGAGTAGTACATGATTACGCTGTGCCTATATATTCAACCGAGTTTCTGTCAGACCCGTTGAATTACAAAGAAATTCAATTCCAGGTTAATGATGACTTATTTTATGAAACACTGTTAATGTTGATTCGAGGAGAAACTGTCAGATACTCAAAAATAAAGGCAAGAAAACGCAAAGAAAAAGAAAAAGAACTCATTACAGACATAGCAAATGCACACCTTACGTTTTCACAAACGAGATCCGAAGAAACCGCCTCCATACTGAGAGCGTATCAACAAAAGTTAGAGGACATAAGAAGGCCACAAATCGAAGGACTTATAGTCCGGTCTCGGACAAAATGGCATGAACAAGGCGAAAAGTCAACTAAATACTTTCTGGGATTGGAAAAACGAAATGCAATGAAAAAAAATGTAGTGATGCTCAAAGTTGGGGAGCAAAACTTAACACGGACTTCGTCAATACTTCAAACATTTACAGACGATTTATCGAAAAAATACAATAAAACGCATTGCCTTCCACCTAACTTTGACGAATACATTGCCAAGAACATTCAAGTAACGCTAAACGCAAACGAGCAGAACGAGCTCGATAGACCCTTGTCTTTCCAAGAACTCACCGAGGCCTTAAACCAAATGAAAAAAGGTAAATCGCCGGGCTCTAACGGCTATACGGCATGCTTTTTCAAACATTTTTGGAACAGAATCGGTCCATTCCTATATAGAGCTTTTATCTTTTCAATTCAACAAAATAAAATCATTCCTTCTCACAGAGAAGGTATTATCACAATGATACCAAAAGCTGGAAAGTCTCCTGAAAATGTTAAAGGTTGGCGCCCCATAACTCTACTGAATATTGACTTTAAAATCATATCAGCAGCTATTTCCACCAGACTGAAGTGCGTAATCGAAAAACTTGTAGACTCTTGCCAAACAGCATATATTAAAGGAAGATATATAGGAGAAAATACTCGATTAGTATTCGACGTTATACATGATTTATCAGCAAATAACGGATCGGGTATCATAATGTCGGCCGACTTTGAAGCAGCTTTTGATTCGCTATCTTGGAATTTTATGTCAAAAGTGTTAAAACAATATAACTTTGGACCAGTTCTGCGCAATCTTATCAACATGCTATACTTCGACAAAAATAACTTCTCGCGGATAATACTCAATGGCTTTCTAGGAGACAAGATACACCTAAATTGCGGCATAAGACAAGGGGACCCAGCGTCGGGTTACTTGTTCAACCTTGCCGTGAATACGCTAGCGCAACAGATTAAACAATCCAAAGTAATGGCGGGAATCAATACGTCAATCCACCGAGAAATACGTATATCACAATATGCAGACGACACAGTGCTCTTTATAAAAAACACACCAGAATGCCTTCGAGGCGCAGTAAAAGAATTAACAGCATTCTCCGAAGCATCCGGACTAAAGCTGAACATTGAAAAAACGTCATGCCTTGAATTAGGAATGCCAAATCACGAACACAATAATCATGACTATGGAGTAAAATGGGTAAGAGACATAAAAATACTAGGTATTCGTTTCACAAAAAATAACGTTAATATAACGCAAAATAACCTCGAACCAAAAATATTGCAGGTGAAAAAAGATATTCAACAATGGCGCCGAAGGAACCTCACTGTAATGGGAAGAATAACCGTCATCAAATCTTTACTCATATCTAAGCTGGTTCACTTGTTCAGTGCCCTGCCAAACCCCCCGAAACAAGAAATCAAATCACTGGAGTACTTATTACATTCATTTCTGTGGTCGAGTAAACGAGAACCCATTAAACGCTCTAAAGTGTGTCAAGATTACACACAAGGCGGACTGCGTATGATTGATATCCAATAATTTTTAAACAGCATGAAATTAACTTGGCTGAAAAGATGCATGCTCTCGGAGGCAGACTGGACAAAAATTGCCGCAATTGAACTGCCAAATATGCATGATATCCTTTGTAATGGAAGTAAAAAATTGCAAAAGCTTTGTAATAAAGTAAGAAACCCTTTTTGGAAAGATGTTCTGGAAGCGTTTGCTTTATTCAGCCGTTTATATATACCAGAGGTAGAGCAGATGCTTACCGAGAGTGTGTGGTTTTCAGACTACACAAAGTTTAACCTTTCCGTAATACGTGAGTGGCAAAAGAAAGGATTGCGCTTTCTGAACGACCTTATAAGCGAAACTTCAGGACAAATCCACACAAAAGAAAGTCTAGAAAAAGCATATAATATAAAAATGACATTTTTGTGTTATGCCAGCATCATAAGAAGTTTACCGCGTGAAGTGAAATCCGTGTCAATCACTAAAAAATCAGAACCGGTTATACCGTTAAGGGTAAATTTAGTCCTAAACCATCCCAGCTTTGCAAGACTAGCATACAGAACTTACGTAGAGTCAAAATCAAAGAAAAATGCTCTAGTTAATGCTCGTCTCAAACAGAAATGGATCCGCGATACAGATGTATTTGAAGATAACAGTTTCTCAGAAGCCATAAGAATCACGCTTTCACCTCGGACTAGAATATTTCAGTACAAGATGATTAACCGTATACTGGCAACAAACAGATATCTAAAAATGGTTAACATAAAAAATGACGATAGTTGCACCTTCTGCGCACAAACAACAGAAACACTAGTTCATGTATACTGGTTTTGTCCTATTGTTCAAACTTTCATTAATTCCATTAAAAGTGATATCTTGCAAGTATACCACATAGACCTCAGACTCGATATTAAAAAATGGTTCTTCCTTACCAACTTAAACACAAACGAAGCACATGTCATACTTTTAGCAAAAATGGTGATATATGAGGCACGGCTCAAAGAAATACAACCCAGTATAACACACTTAAAGAATAAAATAAAATGGGAAATGGAGGTAGAGCGTAGCATTGCTACAAAAAATAACAAACAAAATTTGTTTGAAGAAAAGTGGGGAAATATGATACAGATCCTCACGACAACAAGTCGACAACATATATAGCGAAAAAACCTACAAACAAACAAACAAAGAAAGAGAGAAAAGCCAACAAACAATAAAGTAAGTAAATAAGTCAATCAGTAATATATAAGTACATAGGTACATAAGTAAATTAAAAGTAGGTAAATCAATAGACAACCATACAAAATATTGGAAGCGGCAGTGCTATTCGGATACAAAAAAAAACGAGTGTTCGGTATAATATACCCAGGATGTATTGGAATAGCACGGTCGTATTCTTTTCGTTCTCGTCCTTTTGTATATATCGATGATAGATACAAAGATACAAAGATGTGTACAGGAGGTCGATAGATGGGAAGAAGTACACCAGTATATTAATAGTAAATAGTAAATAAAAAGTAAACCTATAAATACAAACACACACAAAATATAAGGAACGGCAATGCTATTCAGATGCACAAGTAGGTATACCTTTCGGTATATAACTTATATGAATAGCATTGTCGTTTTTCTTCTCTTTCTTTTTTCTTTTTGTGCATATATTGGTGATAGATAATACATACACACAAAATAGCGCAAATAATATTGTCGTGAACACAGATTGCGTTAACAAATAACAAATAGCAAAACAAATAACAAGCATGAACTGTAAACACCTCCTAAGCACAGCACAAAACAAAACAATCATGTGTGAGAACTCACCGTGTGCAAGTTGCATCACTCACATTTCACACATTGTTACACTTACACAAATGCATCTTAAACCCCGTGCATCTGTACATAACAGAAAGAAACAATCGCTTTCGCAATATGCACACATCGCAAACAACGTACAAATACTCCAGTTAAACAAACAAATCCACCTTTTCATCACACATCCAACTCTCCAACCATCCTTGTCCTTAAATGCCGGGAGCGCGCCAGCGGGCTGGAGAGCCGGGGGGTCAGCCCAGTGTCAAACTTCACGGCAACACATAGCCTTAGATGCTCGGTCGGGCCTGGGCGCCGTCGCTGCTGTCGCCGCCTCCGCGGTCGCCGGCCCCGCCCCGCTCCGCCTCCGCCGCTATCGTCGCTTGTCGTTCGGGGGCCCGCCCCGGGCGACGGCCGGTGCCCAGCGTGGGGCGGCGCCGAATTGTGTTTTGTGTTGTGCATTCTGTATGGTGTGTGTAGTCCAGTATGAATACTGAACGAACAGTATTGGTGTTGTTGCGCCGTCTAATTCTTTCTTGTCTGCCCCCGCCCCTATGACCCATCCGGGCCAACCCGGGACCAGCCCCACCTGAGAGAGGCTGGTCGGCCGGCCGGGCGTGCGGAGCGCCGACCTACGGGTTGACGCTTCGCTCGCCCGGTCGGTGGATAGGGGGCACCGCCCGGGAGTGTTAGCCGAGCGGTGCGGGCGGGGGCAGGCGTCTGGAGCAGAATGAAGGAAAACGCTGTTTCAACTTTTTCGTAACCATGGACGATATGTGGTCGATCAGCTCGCGGTCGAACTATAGAAGTGTGCTGCAGTGCATTACGTTATAGGGCGTTTTGGCTGCCTCGTTGTATCATAATTGTTCTCGTTGGAAATAGCTGGCTATTCGTGTGCTTTCAAATGTGACTTGATTTGACACTGTGTACTTTGAAATGTGAATAAAAAAAAAAAAAAAATAACCGGCCATTCGTTCCCAGGTGGGCTAGCTCGTCACGCAGGTCGTTAAGCGAACCATGGACTTACAGCAAGGGCCGGTAAACCTTTGTAACAACGTACGCAGCCCTTGTCTTACTGCCACTCACGTGTGGACCTACCTTCTGCTGCAAGTGGTCAGTCAGCATCTTAAAACATACTCCGGTTCGCGGTTCCGGAGCTAGAGCTCGCAGGGCACTCAGTAGCCCGGGTTTTCCGCGGTAGCGCATCTAAAATTTGAAAACCAGGCTGGGTTACTAAGGTCCACCCGTGATACTAATGACCGCATCTTGCACCAGCCATAGTTCAGGGTTTTCGGGCCAACCCGGCGATCTAAATAGGTAGGGTAGCCTTCGTCGGCTAACTTACAGGGACGACACGCGTCCTTCACGCACACAAAAAATCTTAGTTCTCTTACACAACTTAACGTGGCTGCTACGTCGTTTTTTTACCCGCCCGGGTGATTATTCAGAGGGTGCCCTGGGGCGGCACCCGGAACCCGCTCGCCCCTATTGGTGGGCGCCTTGGCCGGGCGCCCCCAATGGCCGGCTGCGCCGCCCTCCCGGGACCAATACTGGGCCCGCTCGGTCACGTCTACCAATGGTTTCGTCCGAGTGAGAATCTCTCTCTGGAACGGATGAATTATAAGAATCGCTCGGGTCGGCCACATCATTTGTACCATTCCATCCTACGATGGCTGACTCAGTCCCTACCGGAGAAGCTCCCGCCGCCCCGCCTGTGCTGGACCTTGCCGTCATCTGCGACGAGCAGGACCGGCTACGGTGGCTGCCGGAATTGGTGCTCGGTATCGATATAGGCACAGTGAACGCGAGCCCGGAATTTCGGGCCAATCTGGCCCGGCGGGTCCGACGTCTGCAGGCCCGGGTGCATCCCGACCGGCACTCGGGCGACGAATTTTTGTCGAGGTGAGTCATGGTCAGCGCTGTTTTACTGCCTCTTCCCTCCTGCCTCACTTTATTCACGCACATGTTGTGTTCGAGTAATTCATTTAATTTGATTTTTTACGTACCACTTCTTATTTGGCGTCCCTTTCTAATCCCGTATTCGATTCAAATCTAGTGTTGTATTCTGATCTCCCATACCCCGGTCTGTCTGTCTACAGGATCGTGAATATACCGCAACGGTCCTTCGGGATCACGGCGCGGAATACGCCCACTGGGCCTCAAAACAGGATGGGCCGGCCTCAATGGAGGTGCTGCGGGCCGCCACCTGCTACCCCCGCCCTTTCGTGACCTGCCCGAAACCGCTCGGACGCGCCTCGCCGACCGAGCCGACGGATTAGGCGCCCGTCACCTATCGGCCGAGACGGCCATCAAAACGGAGCGGCGGCGGACTCGAGAGGCCAAGGGCCAGGCCTTAGCGGCTTGCCTCGATGCTGCCGATGCGGAGGCCGCCGTGAGGGCCGCAGAGCGTCGGGCGGGGGCGGAAATCGTCCTCCTCCAAGCGCGCATCGTAGAGCTGGAGGCCCGAGTCGATGCCAAGGAGGCGGCCGTGTGCCGGCGGATCGCTGAGCTGGAAAGGAGTCTCCGCCTCCTTTCCCTGGAGCTGTACTCCGGTGCGATCGGATTGGGCACTCACCGATGTTCCCGCCCAGCTCTCCTCACCCACTTAATTGATTGATCAACTGGTCAACTGGGCATTAGAGACACGGTATGCTCTCTTTTGCATAAAAAGGGGACCTCCTTACTTCTCCGACACCTTGGCTGTTGTTGCACCCCATTGGAGCGCCCATTGCACAGCATGGACCGGTTTAACTCGCTAACTGGGTTCTCGCCGGCCCCGGCCGACCAGCTGGGAGGGGAGACTCCTCCCCCCAGCTACAGCCCGACGAGCATCCCACAGTCGCCATTGCCACCCGATCCGGAGCTGCTGATCCGGGAGGTGAGTACATTGGATCTATAATTGTTGCGCGCTCCCCAGGTCACGAATTACCCTTGTGGATTTTTGTCGGCTCTAGCCGGATCAGTAATTTGGTTATTTCCCCCATGGTAGATGTGATGGACCAGATTTCCCTTTTTGGTTCCCTTTGGAACCGCTGGCCGTTAAGTAGTACATCGGAATATTCCAAGGCACGTAAATTTTCAATAATTTTGGATTCGACGAAGTTGTTTATCGGTGACTGGCAACAATAACGCCCCCGAGTAGGGATTGGCTTGTACCAGTCTGCCGGCTCGGACTACCTCCCTCTGACCGTGGTTATGTTGTGTTTGCAGGAACTGATCCGTGAGTGGCGGCGCTACGCGCTGGCCGTATCGGAGGCGGCCGCCCGGTGGGCCCTCTATTTCAGCCCCCACCTGGCCGGTCTCGACCCACTGGGAGTCATCGGCTTCCAGTGGATGGTCGGCCTGGGGGCCGACATCGTGAGGGCCCCGGCCGAGGGATCGTTAGTCTCGCCTTTGGCGAGGCTGGTGCGACCGCCGGTGCCGTACCAGACGGGCGCCCCGCCCCAATGGTAGCGCGGCTGCAAAGTGTGTGCGTTTTGTGCGTGATAGTGTTCCCTGCTTTTTTTTTAATAAACCCGCGCCATGTGTCTTGTCGATTTTGGAGGGTCCATCTGGTAGGGCTCAACGGAAGAGTGACTGGGGGGGGGGGGGGGTTCTGAGAGAAACTACGGCATATTAGGCCGTAGTTATTTTTTTTTTTTATTAGGCGAGGCGCGCCCGAAACCGCTCGGGCGCGCCTCGCCGACCGAGCCGACGAATTGGGTGCCCGTCTCCTATCGGCCGAGACGGCCATCAAAACGGAGCGGCGGCGGGCTCGAGAGGCCAAAGGCCAGGCCTCGGCGCTGCCGACGCAGAGGCCGCCCTGCGGGCCGCAGAGCGTCGGGCGGGGGCGGAAATCGTCCTCCTCCAAGCGCGCATCGTGGAGCTGGAGGCCCGAGTAGATACCAAGGAGGCGGTCGTGTGCCGGCGGATCGCGGGGCTGGAGGCCGCCCTTGACTCCGCCGAGGCCGGGACTGAGAAGGCTCGGGCCCAGGTCTCAGGACTGGAGGCCCGGGTCACTCGGCTGACCGCTGAGTTAGCGGAGTGCCGGGGCGTGATACCGGAGCCAGTCCGCTGGTGTTTGACGGCAGTGAGTGGCCGATGGGCGCCCGCTGACGCACAATTTGCGCCGTACGGCACGAAAGGTGTTAATCAAATCGGCTGACACACTGAAACCTCACCAAGGCGACCTCAACTCGCTTGATTGGTCAACTGGTCAACTGGGCATTAGAGACACGGTATGCTCTCTTTTGCATAAAAAGATACCTCCTTACTTCTCCGACACCTTTGTTTTTGTTGCACCCTATTGGAAGACTCATTGCACAGCATGGACCGGTTTACCTCGCTGACTACAGCCCGACGAGCATCCCACAGTCGCCATTGCCACCCGATCCGGAGCTGCTGGCCCGGGAGGTGAGTACATTGGATCTATAATTGTTGCGCGCTCCCCCAGGTCACGAATTACCCTTGTGGATTTTTGTCGGCTCTAGCCGGATCAGTAATTTGGTTATTTCCCCCATGGTAGATGTGATGGACCAGATTTCCCTTTTTGGTTCCCTTTGGAACCGCTGGCCGTTAAGCAGTACATCGGAATATTCCAAGGCACGTAAATTTTCAATAATTTTGGATTCGACGAAGTTGTTTATCGGTGACCGGCAACAATAACGCCCCCGAGTAGGGATTGGCTTGTACCAGTCTGCCGGCTCGGACTACCTCCCTCTGACCGTTGTTATGTTGTGTTTGCAGGAACTGATCCGTGAGTGGCGGCGCTATGCGCTGGCCGTATCGGAGGCGGCCGCCCGGTGGGCCCTCTATTTCGGCCCCCACCTGGCCGGTCTCGACCCACTGGGAGTCATCGGCTTCCAGTGGATGGTCGGCCTGGGGGCCGACATCGTGAGGGCCCCGGCCGAGGGATCGTTAGTCTCGCCTTTGGCGAGGCTGGTGCGACCGCCGGTGCCGTACCAGACGGGCGCCCCGCCCCAATGGTAGCGCGGCTGCAAAGTGTGTGCGTTTTGTGCGTGATAGTGTTCCCTGCTTTTTTTTAATAAACCCGCGCCATGTGTCTTGTCGATTTTGGAGGGTCCATCTGGCAGGACTCAACGGAAGAATGACTTGGGGAGGTTTCTGAGAGAAACTGCGGCATATTAAGCTTCTGACTCAACGCACTCGAACAACTCGATTTATACCTTAGATATCTGCTCGTCCCCAGCCTGACGGTTTTGGCGCTCGGCACGCACTGACTCATTTCTTTCCTGTCTTAGCACGTAATATCGGAGAACCTAACAAATCATCGTGCGGTATGTACAACACACTTGGCCGGAGGTCGGGATGGAGGTCGTGCCAATGGCGGCGAGGTTAGGGAGGGAAGGGAGAGAGAGAGAGAGGGGGAGAGCGAGGGAGAGAGAGAGAGAGAGGGCGAGGGAGAGGGAGAGAGAGAGATGGAGAGAGGGAGCGAGGGAGCGAGGGAGCGGGAGAGCGGGAGAGAGAGAGAGAGAGAGAGAGAGAGAGAGAGAGAGAGAGAGAGAGAGAGAGAGAGAGAGAGAGAGAGAGAGAGAGAGAGAGAGAGAGAGAGAGAGAGAGAGAGAGAGAGAGAGAGAGAGAGAGAGAGAGAGAGAGAGAGAGAGAGAAGGGGATCACAGACAGAGGCCGAGACGGAGACAAAAAAAAACATACAGCCAGGTAAACAGACAGACCGACTGACGGATGGACCCAGCGGGTAAACAGACAGTCAAACAGGAGGGCAGACAAACCAAGAGGGAGGTATGCCGACCGACGGACCGATGGTCAGACAGGCGGACAAACCGACAGATAGAAAGATCGATCGACGAACAGTCAGACAGGCAAGGAGGGGAAGATTGGGGAAGGAGGAAGAAGGGGAGGGGAGAGAGGATAACGAGAGAATGGCCGAGGCAGGAAAGCGGATGGCCATGCTGCGTCTATCATTACTGTGGCAGGTGTTAAGCTAGCGAAAGATCGTCTGTAGAATGGACCCGGTTTAAGAAGTGTGACGGTTTTCCCGCGTTGATGTCGCTACTTGCCCTACGCTGACCGCTGAGTTAGCAGCGTGCCGGGGTGTGGTACCGGAGCCAGTCCGCTGGTGTTTGACGGCAGTGAGTGACCGATGGGCGCCCGCTGACGCACAATTTGCGCCGTACGGCACGAAAGGTGTTAATTAAATCGGCTGACTAAGCAATCCTTCCGTGTTTGTGTGTGTGTTCTTTTTTTTTCTCAGATCATCGTATGTCCGGCACGCTATCCATTTTGTCCAGTTCTGATTATTCGTTTTAAATGTATAGTGAATTTCTGCGATTTATTTACGACACACTACCTCACGCTCTTACAGAGCCAACTTGTAATGGTGCACTTACTTGAGACACTAAATAAAAATACTAAATACTAAATAAACAGTGCATAAGCTTTCTTTCTTTGAATGAGTGGTGAGCGAATAATGACCGATGATCAATTGCATTAGTACGTTTAGCACGCCTGGGCAGGTCTGAAATGATCATGGCGCCGTCGGTAGAAGCTAACAATCCGAGATGTTCAAAACGAGAACGACAGTAAAGGGGAGGGGAGAGGGTCGCCAGGAGCTCTTCCCTGGAGCTATCCCCAGTTTAATCTGGTGTATCAGCGGCGGCTGTGGCACAGACACCAACAAACGTCCGGAAGGAAGCGGCGAACCTGGTCGGCGGACGAGCTGGCGGCCGCCGACACACGAGAAGAAATCAGCGTGCCCTGCAGGGTGGAGGCTGTGTGGGCCTTCTCGGCCCGTCACCCGGAGGCCCGAATAGATAAAAATCCGAAAAATGTCTGAAGACGAGACCTAAAGTAAATAAAAGGGTGAAGGTGGCTTTATTGTGTGCTATCCTCGCAATCATCCTCTCAATACTCTCAATATGGTAATCCAGATCCTATGTCTAATATGCTATTTAAATCTTAAATCTTTTGATCTGTATAGTTATACGTAGGGTTCTCTGATGTCCTGCAATAAAAGGTACCGGAAAGCAGATACTTATTTCTATAAGGCTGGTAATTAGCAGCGTTTCGCCGTCTGGGCGGTTAAGGCGGGCGAAAATGGTCAGATGGCCACCTGCAGCTGTCCGGTCGGCATGAAGTAGCGGGTCTGCAAGCACGCAATCACGGTCGGCGTTTGGAAGGGCACCATCACCATCCCCGATGTTGCTAAGCACGCAGTCATCGGACAAAAGCGCAAGCGGGGTCGGCCCACTGCAACGAGACCAGCTCTGGTGCGCCGGAACTAGTTGGGCGTGTGTCTAACTGGACATAACGAGCTTAGACGAGCGGTATGAGCTAATGCCAATATACTCTGGTATGAGCTGTGAGAATGAACTATCGCCGTGCGTGAAACACGTGCTGATCTTCACTCTGTGGGCTTATTGATGTGTGCAACAATTCAGAAAGTTCATACTAATTGACGTTCGTCAAACTGGACATGGCGAGCGTAGACGAGCGGGGTGAACCTATGTGCGAGCTGTGAGCTATGGCCGTTCGTGAAATACGTGGTGTTCTGACTTATGTACACTGTGGCGTTTTGGTGTGTGCAACAACCTAGAAAGGTCGTTATAAATACATTAAGTAAAATGTGTGCACGTTTTTACGCATTGAATATTTCTCTCTTTTCTCAAGTGTCCAAGAAGCTCGCCAGAGCGGTAGCCAACACCGCTAGCTGGGCACCAACATGACCTATGAGATCGGCCAGGTGCTGAACTGCGTTGTCACCGTCACCGAGGGCGACGGGTTGCTGGCCAAGGGCCGGGGCCTGGTGGCGCGGTACCGGGACGCCGGGAGGCCTCCGCCACGCGTCCTGTACGTGGACCGCGACTGTTGCGGCACCACACAGACGGCCACGGCACCGGCGCTCCGCACCTTCCCTGGCTGGCAGGACATGCCCGTGCGCCTCGACGCCTGGCACTTTATGCGGCGACTGGCGGCGGGCGTCACCACAGACGCCCATCAGCTGTACGGGCTCTTCATGAGTCGTCTGTCGGCCGCCATTTTCGAGACTGACCCCGGAGACCTGGCGGCACTCATCCGGGCGAAGCGGCAGGAGCTGGCGGCCACCGGGCTCACCAACCTAAGCGACGAGGTCGTCCACCGGGCGGTGTGCTTTTGGCATTATGTGCTCAGTAATCAGCCAAAGTCTCGAAGAAGGCTTCTGCTGATATGCTTCTGAAAGAAAGCTGTCTCGAAGAAAGCTTGTGTATGGAGGCGTCGATCTCTGTCGCTCACTAAGTACGAGTTATGACCGTGATTGGAAACAAAAGACTGGATTAGCTTATCGCCAGCCTCGCACACCGCTCTGATTCATTCTTGCCGATATACGAGTATGTACACTGTGCCACTTGGGTTTGGAGCCAATAACCAATAAGATAGTGTCAAAATCGGTGCAGCCGTGCAAAAAAAAATGTTCTTTCCATAATGTGCATTCGTAACACATCCTCTCAATACTCTCAATATGGAAATACAGATCCTCTGTCGAATGCTATCTAAATCTTAAATCTTTTGTTCTGTATAGTTATACGTAATACGCATTCTTATGTACTGCAATAAAAGGAACCGGAAAGCAGATACTCATTTCTTTAATCTTTCCCTGGTCTCTATTCCTCAAGTGGCCAAGAAGCTCGCCGGAGCGGCAGCCAACACCGCTAGCTGGGCACCAACATGACCTATGAGTACGGCCAGGTCCTCAACTGTGTCGTCACCGTCACCGAGGGCGACGGGCTGCTGGCCATGGGCCGGCAGCCGGGAGGCCTCCACCACGCGTCCTGTACGTGGACCGCGACTGTTGCGGCACCACACAGACGGCCACGGCACCGGCGCTCCGCACCTTCCCTGGCTGGCAGGACATGTCCGTCCGCCTCGACGCCTGGCACTTTATGCGGCGACTGGCGGCGGGCGTCACCACAGACGCTCACCAGCTCTACGGGCTCTTCATGAGCCGTCTGTCGGCCGCCATTTTCGAAACTGACCCAGGAGACCTGGCGGCACTCATCCGGGCGAAGCGGCACGAGCTGGCGGCCACCGGGCTCACCAACCTCAGCGACGAGGTCGTCCACCGGGCGGTGTGCTTTTGGCATTATGTGCTCAGTCATCAGCCAAAGTCTCAAAGAAAGCTTCTGCTGATATGCTTCTGAAAGAAAGCTGTCTCGAAGAAAACTTGTGTATGGAGGCGTCGATCTCTGTCGCTCATTTAGTACGAGTTATGACCGTGTTTGGAAACAAGACTGGATTAGCTTATCGCCAACCTCGCACACCGCTCTGATTCATTCTTGCCGATATACGAGTATGTACACTGTGCCACTTGGGTTTGGAGCCAATAACCAATAAGGTAGTGTCAAAATCGGTGCAGCCGTGCAAAAAAAAAAAAATGTTCTTTTCCATAATGTGCATTCGTAACATATCCAAAATTATCTCTTCACCTTCCCCCGTATTTCGCTAGCTGTTGAATACAGACTACCATGTATGTAATGCATGTAGACATGTGGAAATTCCGCCGACTGCTGCAACCCCGTAACCTGTGGGCGGTCGAGGCGCTGATCACGGCTATAAGAAGGGCAAACTCACCCGGATGTGCAGTGGCAACGCCTGCCGGCAGTTCCACACCAGTTTGAGTCTGGAGGCTCACCAGGGAGCAGGTTAGCCTTTTGTTGGTTGATACTTCACTTCTACATGTTTCTTTCCAGATTCTCAGATGGAAACCCGAAACGACTCCGGTTCACCGCTACGTCTCCATATGTCGCAGACCGAGAACGATGGCAGGTAAGTTGGTTTAACATTTTAAACACAACTAAAGGCAATTAGATACAAGGCTCTTTGCAAGAGGTGTCTGAGTGCGCATCGGTTACTTAATACGTTTTCATTATGTGTTATAAACGGACAACTTTACATTATTGTCCAATGCCACCTGTATCGATGAGGCCGACTCTTGAGAGAAATGCCACCAGCGAAACGGCTACATCTTTTTTTATTCACTAAGGAACCCGCTGGACTAGTCGTTGGGCGGCCGTACATACCGACCGATGGCACACCGACGACTCGCATCATTTGTCAATTGTAAATGTTATCGACTGTTTTTCAATTGCTGAAATTTGACGAAAATATACTATTTGAGATGTAGCGTCACGACAGCTACATCTTTTGTGGTCATTTGTGTAATGCATGTGGTGAGCAATCACAGGGGAAGTGTCGGTTTCCGAAGGTTTCCGTGCTATTTGATAGGCCTCAGATTATTCTTACCGCGCCCATGCATGGTCACTGGAGACTAACACGCTATTTGGTCAGCTGGACCCTTCGATTTCTTCTTGACGTGTTTTGATCGTGTGGTGTCACTCGGAGTACAACCCCTGGCACGATTCCAGCACGTGTCGAACTGTGAGATACTCCCCGCACCGAGGACAAAGCGGCCACTCACCGCCACAGAGCAGAAACTTATGGGTAGCATATGTGTGGCCTCTGCGTAGCCTACACACTGAAACCTCGCTAAGGCGACCTCAACGGCCACGAAAAATGGGACGCCACAGACACCAGACGCCCACAGACTCTCCGCCCTTCGCACTAATAACACACACTAGCTTCGCACTAAATCCCTGACTTCGCCTGCGACTGTTGCGGCACCACACAGACGGCCACGGCACCGGCGCTCCGCACCTTCCCTGGCTGGCAGGACATGTCCGTCCGCCTCGACGCCTGGCACTTTATGCGGCGACTGGCGGCGGGCGTCACCACAGACGCCCATCAGCTGTACGGGCTCTTCATGAGCCGTCTGTCGGCCGCCATTTTCGAAACTGACCCCGGAGACCTGGCGGCACTCCTCCGGGCGAGGCGGCAGGAGCTGGCGGCCACCGGGCTCACCAACCTCAGCGACGAGGTCGTCCACCGGGCGGTGTGCTTTTGGCATTATGTGCTCAGTCATCAGCCAAAGTCTCAAAGAAAGCTTCTGCTGATATGCTTCTGAAAGAAAGCTGTCTCGAAGAAAGCTTGTGTATGGAGGCGTCGATCTCTGTCGCTCACTAAGTACGAGTTATGACCGTGATTGGAAACAAAAGACTGGATTAGCTTATCGCCAGCCTCGCACACCGCTCTGATTCATTCTTGCCGATATACGAGTATGTACAGTGGGTCTATTTAAGATCTCCAGAGCCACCACGTGGCGCTACGGTCGGGGTAGGGCGAGTCCAAATCCCGAGGGAAGTGAGGTCACCGGTCATTGTGGGGGAAGGAGGGAGGGGGAGTGACGCGGTATCACGGCGCATGGGGCGTGCGTAGCGCCGGGAGTGGGCCGCCCAGGGCCGCCCGCCACTGCGCCGAGGCTGAGGGGAGGGGATGATGGTTGCGGGTGCGTTCACTACGGTATGATGTATCCTGTTAATGTGGAACCGGCAAGAACGCGACTGAAGGGAATCATTATCTCAAACAAACGGGCAAGCCAGAGGCAGCGTCAGTTCCAGCCAAAATGTTGAACAATGATAATTGAAAACAATCTAGGACGTATTCATAGCATGCAACTTTTCAGTCGATAGTTGCATGATGCTTTTCATGATGCATGATGAGGCTTTTCTAAACTGTTATTTGAGTTAGATATTTTTCATTTGGCACGTTAAGTTTTGGTGGGTTTTATCGGGTCGAAAAGAATCAGAAAAGAAAAAAGAGTTGAAATGGCTCCAGACAAATGACCAAAATATTTTCCTAAAAAATGAAACTTAGTTAAACGTTTATAAGCGATAATTTTGACTTTTGGGGAGGATATTGGGGAAAGATATTGGGGAAAGATGTCATCGTGCTTAGCTGTGTTGCAGTAGAAGGAAAGGTTTTGGTTGTGTCTAGATAAAACCAGACCCGGGAGTGGGGCTCGAACTCACGACATCGCGTTCAGCTCACAGGTTACCCAACCTCAACGCTACGAGCACCTATCGCCCTGCGCAGCTTGCTCAGTGTTTCGGCTAAAGTTCGGCCAAAGTGTCTGGCGTCTGTCAATGTCACGAGGCGAAACCCCAAGGTAAATGTCCGTACCGGTAGCTCGGTCGGTAGAGCGTTGGACTCCATGTGCCATGTGGTGAAGGCGCACGTCCCGGTTGCAAAAGTCTGGGTTCGAAACACGACGTGTGCTCGACGTTTTTTAGCCTCCTGACGGGTATGGTTGTGGTTGGTGGCAGGCCGCTGCCAGGCGAAGTCGGCGAGGGGGCCGGCCGTGCGCGGCTATGTGCGCACGTTAAAATTTGGACTCTAAACCACAGACCATTTTGCCATAGACTAAATCTCAAAACCATAGCCTGCAATAGACCAGGAATTGCTTGATCGGAGGGTAGATGGCAGGCTTCAACGCTTAACAAGCTCAGCTTAGCGGGGACTCTGTCCTTGTGATTCCTTCCATTCAAAAGGTTCGGGCCAAATTTATATTAACCCTCGCCCGTATTGGTGTTTTTCCAGCCGCGAACGTATAAGGGGGGGGGGGGGGGGTCCGTTGGACCCCCCTTGCCGTTTCGCCCCTGATCGAGCTAGAGCTTCGCGGAAAAACGAGCGTGTTGCCCGTGACGAGAGGAAGCCGATGATAACCAATTTTAAGGTCCTTGGTCATCGGTTGACCTTCCAGGTCAGGTCAATGACCCAAAAGTCGGGAAAATCGGGACCTGTCAGAAAGTCGTAAAGCGTGGCTACTGGGGCGTTCCACGACAAATCGACAAGTGCCCTGCACCCTCATATTTTATTTTTTGCTTAAAATTGGTCTAATGGGTTGTGATGGGCGGGGAAGCCAGCTGTGGCAAGGATTTTTTTCTTCGAACAACGGTTTCCGGGATATAGCCTCGGGCAATTCCTGGAGGTCGCGCTGCAGCCCTATGTTTGGCGGCCTATAACTCAGAAACTATTGGTTTTCTACGATAAAAACTTGATATGGTTCAACTCACAATCAACCAACAAACATTTTGGCTATCTCGGATTTTCAATTTTTGAAAATTTTGATCACGTGACCTTTTGACCTATTTTTCGAAGAGTGACCTTGATATTTTCCCCACTGAAAGTTGCAATTTTGTCTGATGACGATTAAAGCCTCATCAATTGTCATTCATATGCGATAATAAAAAAGTGGTTATCGTCCTGCGTTGACCTCAGGTCAGGTCATTTTTATGACCTGTCCATTATTACGAGCGGGAGCGACAGCGAGATCTCGAGAATAAAGCAAGATAGCGACAAGCGGTAAACGGTGCAGGGTACACACGGATAAGGTCTATAATTTTTACTGAGGTCATTTTCAAGTCAGGTCAAAGATGACGTCACACGAGCAAAAAGGAAGTCAAAATAGCGGCACTCATATACATTGAAGTTTTTCTCGAATAACTTTCAAGGTATCCCAGCTAGGAACAAACTAATAGCACCATCGTGATCCTCTCGTCGATCCGCATCGAAACGTATGTATGTTGACCTCGAAAGGTCGAAAGGTCAAAAGTTGACCATAGGTCGCGTGACCTAATGGCTAATGGGCGGGGAAGCCAGCTGTGGCAAGGATGGGGTTTTACTATGGGGTTTTTCGGGGTGCTGATCACGAATTTATCATGTTAGTTTTGATCACAGATGATGCCTTCATGCATTTAGGCCAGGTCGGGTCAGGTCAGGTCAGGTCAACCAGTAAGGGTATTCGTAGTAGGTGGCAACCGCCTCTGACAGCTTCGTAACATGTTACGAAGGTGCCAAAACTACTTCGTAAATGTTCATATGGTTGCTAAATTCGAATTCAGCTCCAAAAACTAGCCTAGAAACTTGTAAAACTCGAAAAAGTGAACCGAGGTCATCAAAGGTCAATGACCTGACCTGACCTTCCGGTGACCTTGACACCCACCCTAATGCATGGGAGCAACATCATATCCCATGTTTGACCGCTTAAAACCACGAAAAGACTGCAAACGCGCGGCTAATGCGAGCCGACATACGCCGAATCGCGATTCCGGCCAAACATGGTCTTGAAAAGTAGGTCACAGGTCAAAGGTCATTAAGGTCAGGATCATGAAAATTTCAGGGTAGGTGTAAAATTGATTAACGCGAGGGTACTGAAAGTTTCGTCGCGATCGGCCGCTTTTTACGCGAGTTATTCGCGAAAACCAAAAGGGGGGGGGGGGTCCGTTCGACCCCCCCCCCTATACGGGCGAGGGTTAACATAGGGGGAGCCGAACCAGGCTGGGCCGAGTTGAACCAAGCTGGACCGGGGTCATACATGCAATCATGGTCAGACAAAACAGAAGTTAATTTCGGGTCAAATATTTTTATTAACTGATCTTATTGTTTTTTTGTTTTTTTTTTTAGCTTACACGTAAAATAACTTTTAGCTTTTTATAACTCGAGACTTCATGCACAGAAATGTGGCGTTCGTCCACTTTTCCTCATCGTCTCTTAGCGAGTTGATTTCATGTGGTGGCGGAAGGGGGGGGGGGGGTGGGGAGGGGGGCATCGGGGCACCGTGTCCCCGTTTAATTTTGGCATTTTAACATTAGCTAGCCCTATGGGCGTTGCATGGAAAGAATGGGACCAAAAGTCGGCAGTGCCCCCACTTCATTAAAGGTGTTCCGCCGCCACTGCTTGATTTGACCCTAAAGGCGTCTTACCAGCAAAAAAAAAAAAAAAAAACACCTGCGTTATACCTAAATCTTTGCCCAAGGGCGCGCTCTACGCAAGAAACGCCAGCCGGTCAAAAAACTGGCGAATGAATACGATCTCTCTAGTGCTTGAATTATATTCAACGAAAACTTCAGGAGATATAAATAATCTTAATCCTTATAGCTAGGCGCTCGGAGCATTCGCTAGCATTCCATTGCCAGCTGCATTATCAACGCCACATTTGCATTACTCTGGGTGCATCATAAGTAACAGTAGATGAACCGGCCACAGCAAAACCATGCCTCATTATCCTTTCCTTCCAAGCTGCCAAGCTAACCGGCCGCCCGGCCCACCACCGCGATATGGGACAACACTGGAGTGCGCCATTTGCCTACGGCAGTGCCCCACCGCGCCGGGGCTGTTTGACAGGTCACCCGCACCGTGACCTCGCCACCCCCCCCCCCCCCCTCCCCGCCCACCTCCCCATCGGGCCCAGCTCGGTAGTGACCTCTCCTTGAATTTGACATGGACTCGACTAAGGCTCAACGCCATCTAGTTACGTCTGGAGATCCTAATAAGATCCACTGTACACTGTGCCACTTGGGTTTGGAGCCAATAACCAATAAGATAGTGTCAAAATCGGTGCAGCCGTGCAAAAAAAAAATGTTCTTTCCATAATGTGCATTCGTAACACATCCTCTCAATACTCTCAATATGGAAATACAGATCCTCTGTCGAATGCTATCTAAATCTTAAATCTTTTGTTCTGTATAGTTATACGTAATACGCATTCTTATGTACTGCAATAAAAGGAACCGGAAAGCAGATACTCATTTCTTTAATCTTTCCCTGGTCTCTATTCCTCAAGTGGCCAAGAAGCTCGCCGGAGCGGCAGCCAACACCGCTAGCTGGGCACCAACATGACCTATGAGTACGGCCAGGTCCTCAACTGTGTCGTCACCGTCACCGAGGGCGACGGGCTGCTGGCCATGGGCCGGCAGCCGGGAGGCCTCCACCACGCGTCCTGTACGTGGACCGCGACTGTTGCGGCACCACACAGACGGCCACGGCACCGGCGCTCCGCACCTTCCCTGGCTGGCAGGACATGTCCGTCCGCCTCGACGCCTGGCACTTTATGCGGCGACTGGCGGCGGGCGTCACCACAGACGCTCACCAGCTCTACGGGCTCTTCATGAGCCGTCTGTCGGCCGCCATTTTCGAAACTGACCCCGGAGACCTGGCGGCACTCATCCGGGCGAAGCGGCAGGAGCTGGCGGCCACCGGGCTCACCAACCTAAGCGACGAGGTCGTCCACCGGGCGGTGTGCTTTTGGCATTATGTGCTCAGTAATCAGCCAAAGTCTCGAAGAAGGCTTCTGCTGATATGCTTCTGAAAGAAAGCTGTCTCGAAGAAAGCTTGTGTATGGAGGCGTCGATCTCTGTCGCTCACTTAGTACGAGTTATGACCGTGATTGGAAACAAAAGACTGGATTAGCTTATCGCCAACCTCGCACACCGCTCTGATTCATTCTTGCCGATATACGAGTATGTACACTGTGCCACTTGGGTTTGGAGCCAATAACCAATAAGATAGTGTCAAAATCGGTGCAGCCGTGCAAAAGAAAAAATGTTCTTTCCATAATGTGCATTCGTAACATATCCAAAATTATCTCTTCACCTTCCCCCGTATTTCGCTTGTTGTTGAATGTAGACTAGCATGTATAGTATGTAATGCATGTAGGCATGTGGAAATTCCGCCGACTGCTGCAGCCCCGTAACCTGTGGGCGGTCGAGGCGCTGATCACGGCTATAAGCGCTACGTCTCCATATGTCGGAGACCGAGAACGATGGCAGGTAAGTTGGTTTAACATTTTAAACACAACTAAAGACACTTAGATACAAGGCTCTTTGCAAGAGGTGTCTGAGTGCGTATCGGTTACTTAATACGTGTTCATTATGTGTTATAAACGGACAACTTAACATTATTGTCCAATGCCACCTGTATCGATGAGGCCGACTCTTCAGAGAAATGCCACCAGCGAAACGGCTACATCTTTTTTTATTAACTAAGGAACCCGCTGGACCAGTCGTTGGGCGGCCGTACATACCGACCGACGGCACACCGACGACTCGCATCATTTGTCAATTGTAAATGTTATCGACTGTTTTTCAATTGCTGAAATTTGACGAAAATATACTATTTGAGATGTAGCGTCACGACAGCTACATCTTTTGTGGTCATATTGTGTAATGCATGTGGTGAGCAATCACAGGGGAAGTGTCGGTTTCCGAGGGTTTCCGTGCTATATGCGAGGCCTCAGATTTCTCTTACCGCGCCCATGCATGGTCACTGGAGACTAACACGCTATTAGGTCAGCTGGACACTTTCGATTTCTTCTTGACGTGTTTTGATCGTGTGGTGTCACTCGGAGTACAACCCCTGGCACGATTCCAGCACGTGTCGAACTGTGAGATACTTCCCGCACCAAGGACAAAGCGGCCACTCACCGCCACAGAGCAGAAACTTATGGGTAGCATATGTGTGGCCTATGCTAATGCGTAGCGTACACACTGAAACCTCGCCAAGGCGACCTCAACTCGCTTAATTGATTGGTCAACTGGTCAACTGGGCATTAGAGACACGGTATGCTCTCTTTTGCATAAAAAGGGACCTCCTTACTTCTCCGACACCTTTGTTGTTGTTGCACCCCATTGGAGCGCCCATTGCACAGCATGGACCGGTTTACCTCGCTGACTGGATTCTCGCCGGCCCCGGCCGACCAGCTGGGAGGGGAGACTCCTCCCCCCAGCTACAGCCCGACGAGCATCCCACAGTCGCCATTGCCACCCGATCCGGAGCTGCTGGCCCGGGAGGTGAGTACATTGGATCTATAATTGTTGCGCGCTCCCCCAGGTCACGCCCTTGTGGATTTTAGCCGGCTCTAGTCGGATCGCTCAGTCTGGCTCAAGGCTTTGGTCTGGCTCGGGAACTTCGTCACCGGTACCGTGGGAATTACCCCCGCCCGTAGAGTTTGATTCCAAGAGTCGGATTATCGCAGCGACGACGGCAAAAAATGCATTGCTAAGGTCTTCGTTGAGAAACGAAAGGTCTTCGTTGTTGAGAAACGAAGCCCGTTATGGCCGCTCCACCTCTCCAAACGGGTTACAGCGAGCTGCAACTGTCTGGCCACGTAACGGTCGGTCGAGAGAGGGGACCAAAAGGCGAAATCATCGACAAGAGTTGTCGCTTATGTCATCAATCACCACAGCGAACAACGCCATACTGAGTACCCCGCCCAGGGGAACTCCAAGCTCCTGAACAAAACTGCTCGAAAGACGACCGCCAACTTGGACTTTGAACCGACGACCCGATAAAAAGTTCTTGATAGAGGCCCATCCGGCCGCGTGGAATGGCACGTGGCCGCCGCATGACCGATAGCCCTTTGTAATATAGGTTAGTGTCGGTTTCCAAGGATTCTGTGCCATTCGTGAGGCCTCAGATTATTCTTACTGCACCTGACCATTTTACTGCATTTACTGCATAACCTAGTGCATAAAGAGGGCGGACTGGACTTTGTCTTCTGCCTGTTTGTGTGCGGCTGGTGACCCACGCCAGGCTGGCCCGACGGCGCCCTCCTGGGATACCAGCTTCAGGGTCCACCTGCTGCCCACCGGCAGGCCAGGCAGTAAGACGAAGCCAATAGAATACCGAATCTCGCTGTCTAGGGCGGGGCTGCTGGCCGTCCGTCAGCTCTTGCCCGGGCAGCTAGCTCCGGTTATAGCTCCAAAGGCCATAAAAAAACATCCTAAAGGAGAGAGGGGTAGCCATCGACGGCTTGAAGTCGTACTTCATCAAGACGGCGGCGCTTTGGATGGGTCAGGAGACGCAGGAGAGGAAGAGACATTAGGTTAGGTTAGATCTTTATGCATCATCTTAGTTTCATTTGTTATCCATTATTACATCATTCAGTCGCGCAGCCGCCGACCCCATAGAGCTCCAATCCACCGAGCATTAGCTGCGATTGCAAAAACGACAAGAGAAAACACTGCCGGTACCGCCGAACGTGGTTGGCGGCCGAGCTTGCCGTTGGCGATACAGTGAGCGATCTCGGCGCGCCGTGCACAGTGGTGGCGGTGCGATCCTTTTTGGCCCACCACCCGGAGGCCTGCATCGGAAAGAAAGAGAAATGCTTTGTTCTGAAAAAGACCTAAACAAAGAAAACTTCACTTATATTTGTTCCTTTTCAAACACACAAATGGACGCCCGAAGCGAGTCCGGTTCGCTGCTACGCATCCATTTGTCGGAGTCAAGGGACGAACGCAGGTAAGGTGGCCAAATGTTGCGCCCGCCACGCGCGTGGAGATCCTGGGCGTGGAGGTGAACACGACCACCATGACGTTCGCCCTGCCGGACAGCAAACTTCGGGACATTGTGACGGCACTGGCCTCGGTATCGGAGGCCCAACAGGTCACCAAGCGGACGCTGTTGTCGCTCGTGGGCAAGCTAGGTTACGCGTGTCGATGCGTCCCGCCCGGGCCAGGGTTTCTGCGGCGCCTCCTCGACGCCGCCTACTCGGTGGCCCACCCGCTGCACCGGGTGCGTATAACAGCCGATATGAGGGCGGAGCTACGGTGGTGGGCGGTGTACGCACCGCGGTGGAACGGAACATTCCCCATTCTGGCAGGGAGACCGGCGTCGCCCTCAACAAGGACGGCTGCCGGCGCGGCATGGAGGCAGTGTGGGGCACGCCCCCCCCCCCCCCGAAACACTGATAACTAATAACTTTCTGTCCTGTCGGGTGTTATTGGCGTAAGGAATGGAGAAATGGACATAACGTGAGAGGGACGGCCGGTCGATCATCAGCCAATGTAACGTTCGAGCAGAGTCTGTGCGGCGCTATAGTTAACGGAAGATAACGTTGTTATATGTTCGTTAACGGGCTAGCGCCGGACAGCTGCGAGACGGTCCCCCGAATAGGCGCGCCGCCGCCCGGGGCGGCCCCGCCGGCGGCGCGGCCCTCTCGGACGGGGTGGGAAGGGACGGGCGACGCTTCCCCTGTGCGTGGGCGCGCGGCGCGCGCAGAGGTTCCCGCGCTGAGAGGAGCGTCCGTCGGGTTCGATTTTTTTTCTTTTTTTCAGCTCGTCGATCGTCCCTCTCACATTGCGTAAGGAATGGAGAAATGGACATAACGTGGGAGGGACGGCCGAATGCTGGGACAGCGCGGGCGCGCCGATAGACGGCTCCTGAGCGCGCAGAAACAAAATGAGTGCGCATTGAGGGCCACGACTGGGGCCCGGTTGATGAGTTCAGTGGGTCAGGCCACGCTGTCTCCGCCTACCCGCGGCGGCAGTCATGATGCCCATCTGAGAGGTATTTAATCGGGGATAACTCATCTGCACTGCTTAGGAGCCCGTGAAATCTAGGCCAACGGCAACGGACTCCATGAGCGGGGCGGCCACAGCGGCCGGAGAGACTCGGAGACACACACGTATGACAAAGCAGGGTACCACCACATCGCACGGTAGGCGATTGGGCCGGTCTAGCCTCGCGAAACCTCAAAGACGCTTTTTTCCGAAAATTGGAAAACAACGCATACTAGTCGACAGAAAATTCATCAAAGATTACGATTAGTGCATTTGCATGGCTCAGGAGACATTTTTTCGTAGACAAAAGTATCGTTAAAGACAGCGTTCCGTAACACTTCATAAGGGGGATAATCACAGCCGATTTTTACGCTCTTTGAATATTTTGCGGAACGATGAAATTGCTAGGTGTTGAGCATCCATTTTGCATGGAAAGTGAAATTTAGGTGTTTAGACGATTCCGCCATAGAAAGCAAGTAGACAAAATCAGTTCAAAATGTCTTATAATTAGGTTAACTTTTTATATTTTTTTCTACCACTGAACATTACGTTCACTGAATTTACCAAGCCCAGCAAAAAAAGTTTTACAAGGATGAACTGAAAATAATGCTGTATCGCATGCACTAAGACACTATCTATTAGGGGAGCCAGTGAAAATTTGCAGCCACTTGCAGCCCTGGCATCCAGACACTTTTTTCTTCTAAGGGTTGGCCGTGGCTTGGTGCACTTGAGCACAAGGGGTAAATGCCCCAAAGGGTGTTTTCGCGATAGCTCAAAACACCCAGGCAGGCAATAGAGAGCTGCAACTTGGCATACCTGACCTTTGATGCACGCTGGATCTTGTGACACCAACTGCACTTTCAAGGCAGGTCAGGTCACTGACCTATGACGTCATAAATGAACCTCTGCACGATCCTTAGATATCGCAACCTTGCAACGCTCTCAGTGCCAGAGCAACTTTCACAGGGAGGTGAGACTTGCAGGACTTATTGTCCTTCAGAGGTCTTACAACTTGTATATCTCAGATTTTTCCTAAATGTCACAGAAAGTCAGGTTGGTCACGTGACCTCACCTATAAGTCAATGGGGAAATATGAAAACTGTTATTTTGGCGCCAGGAATGATATTCAATTGTCTCAAATACATGGAATCGTTACTTCATGCACTCATTGCAAGATCTGATGCTGCATTTTGGCATTGTTGACCTTGCATGACGTCATTTATGACGTCACTAGAGTCATACTAGTTTTTCGTCAATAACTCCCAAGCAAATTGAGCTAGAGAGTCGACAAGGTCACCAATGGACTCCGGAAGACCTGCCGAATCGAATGATATGCGATATGACCTCCTTCGACCAACTTCGTGATTTGAAGACCTCTGACCTGACCTTGACTCGAGGTCAAGGTCAGGTTGACCTTACGGTGGCCTCACCTAAACAAAAGTATACCATTCGACGCGCCTGAGCAAGGCGAACACGACGATGTCAAAATCGTGGTTCTGCGGCCATTTTTTGCGAAGTTATGTACCAAAGTACCAAACCCGCTGCTTGGGTCACGTTATGAAATGGGGCCTTGCCGGGGGAGATTTACGCTGTTTCATGATATGTATAAATTGCCAGGGCATAATCGTTTGAATAAAAAAATTGGTTTGGAAGCAATTTTCTATGGAGGTACGTACACACCATTTCAATGTCCTACCCAGCTCATATCGTCATAAATTTCGACCTACCCTCAAAAGTATTCATGCGTTATTCGAGCAGCAATTAGGCAAATTGCAAGCTCGCCACAGAGCACAAATCCTATAAGAGATAGTCCTTATTTAAAACATATGCTCATTGGATATTCAAGAAGGTTGCTCCTAAATATTGTGGTTCTAGCTTCAAAAACATGGATGTTATGAATGCCGATAGGTTTCGCGAGGCTACACCGGCCGGATCGCCCACTGTGCATCGTGGCCGGAGGGTACGTCACCGGTGCAGATGTAGCTCGTAGTGGCGTGCTTATCCCCACGGAGTCAGACGCTACACAAAAATCGAACACGACGGACGCTCCTCTCAGCGCGGGAACGCACCTCCTCTGCGCGCGCCGAGCGCCCACACACTGGGGAAGCGTCGCCCGTCCCTTCCCATCCCGTCCGAGAGGGCCGCGCCGCCGGCGCGGCGGGGCCGCCCCGGGCGGCGGCGCGGCTGTTCGGAGGGCCGTCTCGCAGCTGTCCGGCGCTAGCCGGGGTGGTGGGGGCGTTTGGAAGAGGGTGGGCAAGGGAGCCTAGAACCATGGACATCATCCGCCAGCTTTTGTTCAGGGCTGCCTGCGGCGGCTATGCGCTGAACATCGTAAACGTAGCCGGGAAGGAAAACGGGCCGGCCAACGCCTTATAGCCGGACTTTCCGAATGTTTTCCGACTTGTGACCCAGCGCAGTGAGGGACCCCACCCCCCTACCGGAAGGGTGGGACGCGTGTGTGGCCGACCCCGTCGGCGCGGGCTGGCGCCTTACGGGAGCGGAGTTGTAAGACTGCACGGGCAGTACAGACACTGCCGTTGTTTTTTCGTGTTTGGTGTTGTTGTCGTCGCTGCTGTCGGTGTCTCTCTCACTCTCTCTCCTCTCTCCCTCTCTCTCTCTCTCTCTCTCTCTCTCTCTCTCTCTCTCTCTCTCCATCCCTCTCTTGTTTCTCTCTCCTCCGTTTGGCGGGTTTGGCGGTGTGGTCTTCCCCCGAGGCGGGCCGTGGCGGCCTGGCGAGGGGGGGGGGACACGGCCAGCGCGGGACCGGCCACAAAATAAGCCAACGGGGGAAAGGAGGGGGGAGGGCAGTCGACATGGAGGCCCCCTGCCCGTGGGGTCGATGCCCCCCTCGACGGAGGGGGCGAAGTGCCTCCAAAACGCGGACTCTCTTCAGCTGCCGCCACCACGACAGAACACCAAACAGCAGTCGGACCGGAACCAGGGTTTTCGGCCGGGGGGCGAGGTAGACCGGCGTACCTCGCCCTCATACGACTCCGAGCCGGTGACATCGAGTCGAACCCTGGCCCCACTGGCCGGGGGGAAGCCGATGCCTCAGCGCGCGCGGCACGCCGGGGGAGCCGGCGCCGACAGACAGCTCAGCGCGACCTGCCGGAGACCGGGCGGGAAGGTGGGCCGGGGGAACTCAGGATCATGCAGTTGAACTGCAACGGAATCTACCCCCGGCTCACCGAGCTCAGAGCAAGGCTAGCCTCAGAGCGCCCGCACCTGGTCCTCCTGCAGGAAACCAAGCTCAGCGCGAGCCAAGAGACGCCGGCCTTCCCCGGCTACAACATCGCCGCGCGCGAAGACTGGACGCCGGCTCAGGACCCTCCCCCTGAGGCGGAAGCACCCCCGACGCCGGTATTATTGCCGTGCCCACCACCACCACAGGCACCGGCGGAGACGCTCGAGGGAGCAGAGGCCAGCACCAGAACTGCTGGCCTGGGGGCGGGCCCCCCCGTCCACACGGGCCGACCCGAGAGGCCCTGCGAGACGGGGGAAACCCAGGAGAAGACGAGCCTGCCCCCCAGAGCTGCGCTCCCCCGAGCATGCCGGACATCACTGCTGGACCGCACGCAGTGGTGCCGGGGGTGCAGGAGCCACAGGGGGTGCGACCTTCGCCGGACATGGACCACCGGACCATCGGCGACAGCTGTCGCCGCCCCCGATGTGACTGCGGCGGCGGGAGGGGCGCCAGGGGCCCCGACCTCCAGCCCGGTCATCGGAGGGCGGCGGCGGCAGGAAGACACGGGCTCCATGGGAGGCAACGATGAGGGCGGCACACCAAGAGGCGAGACCTGCCGGGCGCGTCTTGGTCCCCAGCAAAAGGACCTGTGGTGCCGGGGATGCCTACAGAAAAAGCGGTGCGGGGCGAGAGTGCCCCCCGCTTCCCCGGCCACTACTACCACGGGTCCAAGGGGACCACCGCCTCCACGAGGATCACCGCCTTCACGAGGACCACCACCTCCACGAGGATCACAGACAGCCGCCCCAACGAATGCCACCCTTGGAGCCCCAACCGGCATCTTCGGTCTGGTTGTGCGCCAACGGGACGCACCGGAGCCGGGGCGACCAGGGCCCCCGGCACCGAGACCTGCCAGCAGCAGGCCGGAGCGACCCGACGGCGCTTCGCCCGCCGCACAGCCTGCCGCCGCCGCACTAGCCGCGTGTCGGACTCGCTTTAAGAACGACCGCGAGAACTGGTGCCGCGGCTGTCGCAGCAAGAGGCGGTGCGAGGTGAGGGCCGGTGCGAAACCCCCTCCAGTCGCTGCCCACCCTGAGCAAGTGGCGTCCTCCGCTGGCACAGCAAGCCCGGAGAGAAGAGACGCCGGGGTGCGAGACGGCGAAACGGAGGCGGGACCCGGAGGGGGGTCGGGGTCGGCACCAACAGGCGCAGCGACGCGGCAACGTCCTGTAGCCGGACCGCCACCCGCCCCCAAGGGTCAAGGGGGTGTTCTGACACTGGTGAGGGACGATATCCCGTACAGTGTCAACCCCTCTCCGTACCGCCCCACCCGACCAGACCCCAACACCTACTGTGTCTCGGTGACGGTGCATGCGTCAAAGACCCTTGGCCTGTCGGTCTACAACATCTACGCACCTCCAGCGCGTTGGACAACAGGCCAGGGCACCCAGGAGCAGGGATTCCAGCCGGACGGGATCAGACTGGAGCACCCCGCCGTGGTGTGCGGTGATTTCAACGCACACAGCCTCAGCTGGGACACCTACCAGCCCGAGACAGCACTCGGAGAGGCCATTGAGGACTGGGCCGTCGACAACGGCATGACCATCCTCAATGACGGCGGGTGTACCAGGCAAAATCCCAGCACCGGCGGAGTCTCTGCACCAGACGTCTCACTGGCCTCCAGGGACCTCCTGCGATCAAGAGACGTCACCTGGGTGACGCAGCGAGGAATCGGCTCTGACCATCTGCCGATCCTCGTCACACTGTCTTCGTCTGTGCAACGTCCACGACGGGAAGGCCGAGGCCGGTTCTCCCACCGGAGTGCGGACTGGCCCAAGTTTCGGGAGGAGCTGGATCAGCTGATCAACGCCTGGTCGGCCCAGCCAACCTCCCTGAACGAGGCCGCCAGCAGGCTAGCAGCCACTATCCTGCGGGCGGCCAGGGCCAGCATCCCCTTCGGAAACGGCCGAGGGCGACGCCCGCCCTTCTGGAACCAAGCCTGCCAGGACGCAACCGATCGACGGGAAGAGGCACGGGTAGCTGCATCCCGTAGCCGCTCTCGCGCGGACGTCCTGCGCTACCAGGAGGAGCGGGCAGCGGCCGACAAAGTCGTGGACAACGAGAAGACCGCCTTCTTCCGTCAAAAGGCGGCAGACCTCAAGCCGGACGGAGACATGTGGCACCTGATCCGCACCATGGACGGCCGGCGTCCTCCAGCTAAGCCGGCCGTAGCCATCTCAAGACCGGGCACGGAGGGACAACCTGCGCAACCGACGAGACCAGCCGTCACTGACAAAGAGAAGGCAGATCTCTTTTGCCAGGCCTACGCGCAGGTGTCCCGCCTGCCCAAGGACAAGACCTCAGATCATTCCATCAAGATCGAGGCTAGACGAGCCACGAGCCAGACGTGCTGCAACGGCGGTCGTGACGCCTTCTGCTCGCCCTTCTCCCGCAGAGAGCTCCTGCTCGGCATCAGGAAACTGCGGAAGGGACGCAGCCCCGGGGTCGATCAAGTGACCAACGACATGCTCCACCAACTCAGCCCTTCAGCGGAACGCCATCTGCTGGAGGTGCTGAACTGGAGCTGGCGCACCGGGGAGGTTCCCGCGTCATGGAGGGCGGCGGAAATAGTCGCTATTCCCAAGAAAGGGAAACCGCCCAACGAGACCGGCAGCTACAGACCGATCAGCTTGCTAAGCTGTATCGGAAAGCTCGCTGAACGACTCGTGCAGCATCGCCTCCAACACTGGCTCGAGCGCGCCGGAAAGCTGAACCGAAACCAGGCCGGTTTTCGGAGGGGCCACTCTACACTGGACCAGCTAGCCCGAGTCACCCAGACCATCTTTGACGGTTTCGAGTCCAAGAAACCGCAGCGAGCCATCCTCGTCCTCCTGGACTACGCGCGAGCGTACGACCGGGTGTGGCGGGATGCGCTGTACGCTAAGATGCGGCGACTGGGTGTGCCGGGTTGCGCCACACGCTGGATCAGGGCCCTACTCAGCGACCGTCGCGCTAGAGTGAGATGGGGCACGTCAGCCTCCCGGTGGCGGGTCTTCCAGGAGGGCCTGCCGCAGGGCAGCGTGCTCGCCCCTCTCCTCTGGCTCATCTACTGCAACGACATCGACGACCAACTCCGGGCCGGAGACTCGAGCCCAACGGTCTCCCTCTTCGCGGATGATGTGGCCCTTCTCGCGACGGGCCGCTCTCTGCAGGAGTGTGCGGACAGGCTCCAACCGGCCCTGGACGAGGTCAGCCGCTGGGTGAAGACTTGGAAGGTCCAACCTAGTCCATCCAAGTGCGTGATGACCACCTTCACGCTGGACCCCAAGGAGTGCGGCGGCAAGGTCAAGCCCCAGCTCAGCTTCTGCGACCATCCGCTAGGCTACGAGGAGACGCCCACCTTCCTCGGCCTGAAGTTGGACTGCCAGCTGACCTTCGCCGCCCACATCGCCGCCCTCAGAGAGAAGATGGCAAAGCGCCGTGCTTGCTTGTCAGCGATTGCCGGAAGGAGCTACGGAAGCCACCGTAGCACACTCCGCATCGCCTACAAGAGCTACGTGCGCTCCCTCTTCGACTACGGGGCGGCCATCTACTTCACCCATGCGGCACCGGCTGTCCGCGAGCGCCTGGAGGTAGAGCAGCGGAAATGTGCGCGCCTGATTACCGGCTGCATCAAGCTCACGGATAAGGAGACCCTGGTGGCGGAGGCAGGCCTCCCTCCGCTATCACTCCGTGCCAAGGAGCTAGCAGCCGGCGAGTACGCGCGCATAGTCCGTCTACCTCCGGGAGACCCCGCTCGCAACCTACTGGACAAGACACCACCACCGAGACTCCGCTACCGGGCCCACGAGGCATGGAGGCGCGCGGTGACGTCTGCCGAAGAGGCGGGTCTGCCACCGCCGCCACCGGCAGACGAAGACGCGACCCTCTCATTCAAGCCATGCTTCCGTCGGGTCGGTAGGTGGGTCTGCGACAGGGCGGGCTTGAGCGACCTCCCAGTGGAGCCCCTGGCACTTTACCAGGGCGCACCACCCTGGCACCACTGTGGAGACGCCGTCCGTTTCGTGCTGGACCTGCCGCAGCCCACAAGGAGGACAGACCTGCCGGAAAAGAGAAAGGAGGCGGCGTTAGCGGCGCTGGCCCTCGTCCCCGATCCAGACTGTACCATCTGGTCGGACGGATCCGCCAAGGAAGGCACCATCCAAGGCGGCGGTGGAGCGATCCTGGAGCTTCACCGCGAGGGACGCACAATAGAGTGCGTGGCACCGGCCGGTCGAGTGTGCAGCAGTATGAGGGCGGAGCTGGTGGCAATGACGGAGGCCCTGACGTGTCTCCATGAGCTACCGGCCCCCTCTAAAGCACTCATCAAGAGAGTGCTGCTCTGCACAGACTCCCGGTCGGGGCTCCAGCTACTTAGCCGCGGCCCGGACGACCAACAGTCGGCCATCGGTCAGCGCGTCTGGGGCCTAATAGACGCGCTGACAGCCGCAGGGAAGGATATCACCCTGCACTGGGTCCCGGGCCACGCCGACCTCGCCGGCAACGAGGCAGCCGACCGCCTCGCCAATCAAGCCGCCGCCGACTGCGCTCAAGAGGAGGCCCCGATCGACCTCTCCAGCGCGCGGACAGCCATCCGTCGCTGGACATCGGAGCTGGCCTCCGCAAGGGCGCAGCGGCACCCACATCGAGAACCTACTCCGAGCCACGATGAGCTGGACAGGTGGGGCCAGGCCACCCTGTCCCAGCTTCGCACCGGCTACTGCCCACTGGTGCGAGCCACAGCTCATCGCCTCGGCCTGGTCGAAGACCCGACCTGCCGAGCCTGCGGCGAGGAGGAGGAGGACGTGGAGCACCTCCTGGCCGGGTGCCCTGCACACGTGGCGGCGAGGGCCGGCTTCTGGGGGCACTGTCCGACCCTGGCGGAAGTGCTCTCGGGGCCGGCCCAACACATCATCAGTTATCTGAAGAGAGTGGGGCGGGTGCAGGTCGCCACCGACCCGCCCCCGCCGGCCGCGCCTTAAGGCGCGGTCCGCGACCGCGCAGAAGAGAGAAGAGAGAGAGGGGGGAGGGCACGGCCCGCGCAGACGGAGGCCATGGCCCAATCAGAACCTTAGCGACCAGACGCTAAGAGCACTGGGGGCAGCGCCGCGGCGCACGGGCGTGGGGGGGGACGAGGGGGCAGCGGACGGGCCGCAGCTGGCGCGTCGAGAGCTGCGCAAGCCGAGAACCGTCAGAGGTTCGACGGTGTCGACGGAGACTGCCGCCAAGACGTACGTCTCGGAAAACCTGACGCGCGCCAACCAGGAGACTATGTTTGAGGCCCGGCGTCTCAAGGAGGCACTCGGCCTGGACGGACGTTGGGAAAATGAAGATCCGCCTGAGAGAAGGAGCGCCGACTAAGGTGGCATCAGGTCGACTGATGAGCTTTACGACGCGGTGGACCCCAGTCGTCGCACCCAAAACGGCGCCAACCCCGACCGCCCATCTACCGCCGCCTCTGCCGACCCCGACCGCCGAGCTGCCGCCGCCTCTGCCGACCGCAAACGCCGGGCTGCCACCGCCTCTGCCGACCCTGACCCTGCGGAGCTGCTGGCCGTCCGTCAGCTCTCGCCCGGGCAGCGAGCTCCGGTTAAAGCTCCAAAGGCCATAAAAAACATCCTAAAGGAGAGCGGGGTAGCCATCGACGGCTTGAAGTCGTACTTCATCAAGACGGCGGCGCTCTGGCTGGGTCAGAAGACGAAGGAGAGGAGGAAATATTACGCTAGGTTAGGTCTTTAAGCACCATCTTACAGCCATTTATTATGCAAAAAGCGGAGGAGAGTGAGTAAGAAGTGCCCCTATGTGTCTATTTCCCACTGGATTTACAGTGGTTGTCAGTGTCAGTGAAATCATGAAAGACAGACCATCGAGAAACATTTCACATCTATGCATTGCGTATGCAAGGGATGAAGCAAAAAAAAAAACAGATGAAATCAACGACGGAGAAACACATCGGAAAGTTACCGAAGGTCATCAAATGGCAACAAAAACGCATAGAAACATGAGACGAAGATGGAGAAACGCATCAAAGTGACGTGAAATGGCATGTAGCCGCCGAATGACCGATAGCCCTTTGTAATGTAGGTTAGTGTCGGTTTCCAAGGATTCTGTGCTATTCGTGAGGCCTCAGATTATTCTTAGTGCACCCTGTGCACCTGACCATTGTACTGCATTTACTGCATAACCTAGTGCATAAAGAGGGCGGACTGGACTTTGTCTTCTGCCTGTTTGTGCGCGGCTGGTGGTCCGTGCCAAACTGGCCCGACGGCGCCCTCCTGGGATACCAGCTTCGGGGTCCACCTGGTGCCCACCGGCAGGCCGGGCAGTAAGACGGAGTCAATAGAATACCGAATCGCGCTGCCTAGGGCGAAACTGCTGGCCGTCCGTCAGCTCTCGACCGGGCAGCGAGCTCCGGTAAAGGCCTTAAAGGCTATAAAAAAGATCCTAAAGGAGAGCGGGGTAGCCACTAGCCATCGACGACTTAAAGTAGTACTTTATCAAGACGGCGGCGCTCTGGCT
Organism: Amphibalanus amphitrite; assembly: GCF_019059575.1. Classification (NCBI taxonomy): domain Eukaryota; kingdom Metazoa; phylum Arthropoda; class Thecostraca; order Balanomorpha; family Balanidae; genus Amphibalanus; species Amphibalanus amphitrite. Next base: position 1,354,207 of record NW_024881531.1, on the reverse strand, counting down.
GGCTCAGGAGACGCAGGAGAGGAAGAGACATTAGGTTAGGTTAGGTCTTTATGCATCATCTTAGTTTCATTTGTTATCCATTATTACATCATTCAGTCGCGCAGCCGCCGACCCCATAGAGCTCCAATCCACCGAGCATTAGCTGCGATTGCAAAAACGACAAGAGAAAACACTGCCGGTACCGCCGAACGTGGTTGGCGGCCGAGCTTGCCGTTGGCGATACAGTGAGCGATCTCGGCGCGCCGTGCACAGTGGTGGCGGTGCGATCCTTTTTGGCCCACCACCCGGAGGCCTGCATCGGAAAGAAAGAGAAATGCTTTGTTCTGAAAAAGACCTAAACAAAGAAAACTTCACTTATATTTGTTCCTTTTCAAACACTCAAATGGACGCCCGAAGCGAGTCCAGTTCGCCGCTACGCATCCATTTGTCGGAGTCAAGGGACGAACGCAGGTAAAGTGGCCAAATGTTGCGCCCGCCACGCGCGTGGAGATCCTGGGCGTGGAGGTGAACACGACCACCATGACGTTCGCCCTGCCGGACAGCAAACTTCGGGACATTGTGACGGCACTGGCCTCGGTATCGGAGGCCCAACAGGTCACCAGGCGGACGCTGTTGTCGCTCGTGGGCAAGCTAGGTTACGCGTGCCGATGCGTCCCGCCCGGGCCAGGGTTTCTGCGGCGCCTCCTCGACGCCGCCTACTCGGTGGCCCACCCGCTGCACCGGGTGCGCATAACAGCCGATATGAGGGCGGAGCTACGGTGGTGGGCGGTGTTCGCACCGCGGTGGAACGGAACATTCCCCATTCTGGCAGGGAGACCGGCGTCGCCCTCAACAAGGACGGCTGCCGGCGCGGCATGGGGGCAGTGTGGGGCACGCCGCCCCCCCCCCCGAAACACTGATAACTAATAACTTTCTGTCCTGTCGGGTGTTATTGGCGTAAGGAATGGAGAAATGGACATAACGTGAGAGGGACGGCCGGTCGATCATCAGCCAATGTAACGTTCGAGCAGAGTATGTGCGGCGCTATAGTTAACGGAAGATAACGTTTGTTATATGTTCGTTAACGGGCTAGCGCCGGACAGCGGCGAGACGGTCCTCCGAACAGCCGCGCCGCCGCCCGGGGCGGCCCCGCCGGCGGCGCGGCCCTCTCGGACGGGACGGGAGGGGACGGGAGACGCTTCCCCCTGTGCGTGGGCGCGCGGTGCGCGCAGAGGTTCCCGCGCTGAGAGGAGCGTCCGTCGGGCTCGATTTTTTTCAGCTCGTCGAACGTCCCTCTCACATTGCGTAAGGAATGGAGAAATGGACATAACGTGAGAGGGACGGCCGAATGCTGGGACAGCGCGGGCGCGCCGATAGACGGCTCCTGAGCGCGCAAAAACAAAATGAGTGCGTATTGAGGGCCGCGACTGGGGCCCGGTTGATAAGTTCAGTGGGTCAGGCCACGCTGTCTCCGCCTACCCGCGGCGGCAGTCATGATGCCCATCTGAGAGGTACTTAATCGGGGATAACTCATCTGCACTGCTTAGGAGCACGTGAAATGTAGGCCAACGGCAACGGACTCCATGAGCGGGGCGGCCACAGAGGCCGGAGAGACTCGGAGACACACACGTATGACAAAGCAGGGTACCACCACATCGTGGCCGGAGGGTACGTCACCGGTGCAGATGTAGCTCGTAGTGGCGTGCTTATCCCCACGGAGTCAGACGCTACACAAAAATCGAACACGACGGACGCTCCTCTCAGCGCGGGAACGCACCTCCGCCGCGCGCGCCGCGCGCGCCGCGCGCCCACGCACTGGGGGGAAGCGTCGCCCGTCCCTTCCCATCCCGTCCGAGAGGGCCGCGCCGCCGGCGGGGCCGCCCCGGGCGGCGGCGCGGCTGTTCGGAGGACCGTCTCGCAGCTGTCCGGCGCTAGCCCGTTAACGAACATTTGTGAGAACATGGGATGGTGGGGGCGTTTGGAAGAGGGTGGGGCGTTTGGAAGAGGGTGGGCAAGGGAGCCTAGAACCATGGACATCATCCGCCAGCTTTTGTTCAGGGCTGCCTGCGGCGGCTATGCGCTGGACATCGTATACGTAGCCGGGAAAGAAAACGGGCCGGCCAACGCCTTATAGCCGGACTTTCCGAATGTTGTGACTTGTGACCCAGCGCAGTGAGGGACCCCACCCCCCCCCCCCCCTACCGGAAGGGTGGGACGCGTGTGTGGCCGACCCCGTCGGCGCGGGCTGGCGCCTAACGGGAGCGGAGTTGTAAGACTGCACGGGCAATACAGACACTGCCGTTGTTTTTTGTGTTTAGTGTTGTTGTTGTCGCTGCTGTCGGTGTCTCTCTCTCACTCTCTCTCTCTCTCTCTCTCTCTCTCTCTCTCTCTCTCTCTCTCTCTCTCTCTCTCTCTCTCTCTCTCTCTCTCTCTCTCTCGCTCTCTCTCTCTCTCTCCCTCTCTCTCTCTTTCTCTCTCTCTCTCCATCCCTCTCTTGTTTCTCTCTCTCTCCTCTGTTTGGCGGGTTTGGCGGTGTGGTCTCCCCCGAGGCGGGCCGTGGCGGCCTGGCGAGGGGGGGGGGGGACACGGCCAGCGAGGGACCGGCCACAAAATAAGCCAACGGGGGAAAGCAGGGGGGGGTCACGGGCCGCGCAGACGGAGGCCATGGCCCCCAATGAGAACCTTAGCGACCAGACGCTAAGAGCACTGGGGGCAGCGCCGCGGCGCACGGGCGTGGGGGGGGACGAGGGGGCGGCGGACGGGCCGCAGCTGGCGCGTCGAGAGCTGCGCAAGCCGAGAACCGTCAGAGGTTCGACGGTGTCGACGGAGACTGCCGCCAAGACGTACGTCTCGGAAAACCTGACGCGCGCCAACCAGGAGACTATGTTTGAGGCCCGGCGTCTCAAGGAGGCACTCAGCCTGGACGGACGTTGGGAAAATGAAGATCCGCCTGAGAGAAGGAGCGCCGACTAAGGTCATCAGGTCGACTGATGAGCTTTACGACGCGGTGGACCCCAGTCGTCGCACCCAAAACGGCGCCAACCCCGACCGCTCATCTACCGCCGCCTCTGCCGACCCCGACCGCCGAGCTGCCGCCGCCTCTGCCGACCCCAAACGCCGGGCTGCCACCGCCTCTGCCGACCCTGACCCTGCGGAGCTGCTGGCCGTCCGTCAGCTCTCGACCGGGCAGCGAGCTCCAGTTAAAGCTCTAAAGGCCATAAAAAAGATTCTAAAGGAGAGCGGGGTAGCCATCGACGGCTTGAAGTCGTACTTCATCAAGACGGCAGCGCTCTGGCTGGGTCAGAAGACGAAGGAGAGGAGGAAATATTACGCTAGGTTAGGTCTTTAAAGGGACCCTCCCACCTTCAAAAAAGTTTATGAATTGGCATGAAAGTGATGTCGCTCGGTTCAGAAAGAGCGAAAACGAACATCTACCAAATTTCATCGAAAAATATTCACCGGTTTTCAAGATATTAAGACTTTTACTTTTGTTTACTTTTTGGGATCTCCGCTGTTCCTAGCGAATTTATTTAAAAGTGCGGCATTTGTTTCGTGCAACGCAGCATATACCACCGCGTGCTACAAAACGTTTTAGTCAAACATTTAAAAATCGTTAGATATCTGCGCTGACGTCACGCATTCAGAGGGGTATTCCTATGCATTAGCCCCTCTGAATCAAAATGCTGCAATTTTGAAATTCAATATTTCCGATTTAAGGCATTTCTCGATGTTGTGAGTGCCGAAACCGGTAATTGTGAGCCAGGGACCCCATTTTGGCTATCTCAACTCAAATCTAATGTTAAGGTGGGAGGGTCCCTTCAAGCACCATCTTACAGCCATTTATTATGCAAAAAGCGGAGGAGAGTGAGTAAGAAGTGCCCTTATGTGTCTATTTCCCACTGGATTTACAGTGGTTGTCAGTGTCAGTGAAATAATGAAAGACAGACCATCGAGAAACATCTCACATCTATGCATTGCGTATGCAAGAGGTGAAGCAAAAAAAAAAAACAGATGAAATCAACGACGGAGAAACACATCGGAAAGTTACCGAAGGTCATCAAATGGCAACAAAAACGCATGGAAACATGAGACGAAGATGGAGAAACGCATCAAAGTGACGTGAAATGGCATGTAGCCGCCGAATGACCGATAGCCCTTTGTAATGTAGGTTAGTGTTGGTTTCCAAGGATTCTGTGCCATTCGTGAGGCCTCAGATTATTCTTACTGCACCTGACCATTTTACTGCATTTACTGCATAACCTAATGCATAAAGAGGGCGGACTGGACTTTGTCTTCTGCCTGTTTGTGCGCGGCTGGTGGTCCGTGCCAAACTGGCCCGACGGCGGCCTCCTGAAACACCAGCTTCGGGGTCCACCTGGTGCCCACCGGCAGGCTTCAATGACCTCTGGTGACCTGACCAAAAAATTGACCGAAGTGATTTCGTCATTATTTTTTACGCTCTTTCGAACGCCGCCTTCCGCGTATCGCTACGTGGCCCAGGAGCCGAGTTACAAGGGGGGGGGTGTTCAAACACCCCCCCCCCCCCAGCAGGGCGTGGAAATCCAGGACCCCCAGCCGGGCGCGGGTTAAATATGTGATGCCTAAAAAAATATGAACACAAATTTCATGCCAAAAATGTAGACATTTGCACCAGGTTATTAGGAGGTTAGGAGGTATCCACCAAGTGTGGCATGACAGGTGAAGGGGACAAAGTTCATTTCAATACCTCCCATTTTTCCATGTAATGCTGTAGAAGTGATGTTGAAGTTTATAAAAAGTTGATGAAACAAGATCCCTCTGCCCCCCCCCCCCCCATGTGGTGACACCCTTAATATCCATCCCAACCCACACAGTAGGTACCTATACAGTATCTAGCAATTACATTGTGTGGTGTGTATCTATTTCCAGAGTTAACCAGCCATGGATGAGAAGTTTCTCTGTGACCTGTGTGGTATCACTTTGAGCACTGTGAAAATCTTCCAGCGACATGTTGCTACAGTACATAAACCTCCTGTAAGTTTTATTGCCTACTTATTTACCTGTTTCAGCCTTGTATGAAAGAGTTAATGATTAAGTTGCATCCATGTGCTTGAACTGTATAACTTAACTGTTGGTTTTCAATGTTGTGTTATTTGTTGCAGCAACCAGCATGTCTGGTTGATGGCTGTCTGGATGACTCCACCCACATGTCATCAAGGCAGCTGCAGCTGCACCTGGCTGATAAGCACGGCTTAGAGTACAAGTTGGAAGAGCTCAAGTTCCCTTCCTATGAAGGTAAGTGAAATGTTATTTCAAGCAAATAATGTCATGCAATCAACTTCAAGTCCACAATGCATAGTGCAACTATCATTAACAATAACCGGAGAACTTCTGATTTTAATCAAAGCTGCACTTTCTTAGGCAACTGTTAGGTGTAGGTAATAACAAATATATTCCTTCCTCAGCCTTCTGGTCGTGGAAATCGTCCCCTCCACTTTTTAAAATTTCAACATTACGACTATGGCGTTGCATGGAAAGAATCGACTTGAAATGGTCCTCGTCCCCTCCAAAATGGTCAATGGCCAAAGTTGTGTTATCTTCGCAATGGAAAAGAGAAGCCGCGCGCTGGCTGACGCGGGTGTACCTCCAAGACGCCCAAACCAGGCAGGAAGAGTACCTGGCGGCTATCACCAGCGTGTTCGGCGAGGTCCTTAAAATGGACACCAACCGCAAACTATGCGGTTGGAGGCCAGGCAGCGAGCTCGGGTAGCGAGCTGAGGTTAAAGCCCATTAAAAACATCCTGAAGGAGAGCGGGGTGCCCATCGTCGGCTTGAAGTCGTATTTTATCAAAAAGGCGGCGCTCTGGCTGGATCAGGAGACGCAGCGTACCTACACCATCTTCAATCCATTTGTTGCGCAAGAAGCGAAGAGTTGAGTAAGAAGTGCCCCTATGTACCCATTTCCCATTGGATTTACAGTGGTTGTCAATGTCAGTGAAATGATGACAGACAGACCATAAAGAAACATTTCACATCTATGCGTATGCAAGGGGTGAAGAAAAAAAAAACAGATGAAATCAACGACGGAGGAAAACACATCGGAAAGTTACCAAAGGTCATCAAATGGCAACAAAAACGCATGGAAACATGAGACGAAGATGGAGAAACGCATCAAAGTGACGTGAAATGGCATGTAGCCGCCGAATGACCGATAGCCCTTTGTAATGTAGGTTAGTGTTGGTTTCCAAGGATTCTGTGCCATTCGTGAGGCCTCAGATTATTCTTACTGCACCTGACCATTTTACTGCATTTACTGCATAACCTAATGCATAAAGAGGGCGGACTGGACTTTGTCTTCTGCCTGTTTGTGCGCGGCTGGTGGTCCGTGCCAAACTGACCCGACGGCGCCCTCCTGGGATACCAGCTTCGGGGTCCACCTGGTGCCCACCGGCAGGCCGGGCAGTAAGACGAAGTCAATAGAATACCGAATCGCGCTGCCTAGGGCGAAACTGATGGCCGTCCGTCAGCTCTCGCCCGGGCAGCGAGCTCCGGTTAAAGCTCCAAAGGCCATAAAAAACATCCTAAAGGAGAGCGGGGTAGCCATCGACGGCTTAAAGTCGTACTTCATCAAGACGGCGGCGCTTTGGATGGGTCAGAAGACGCAGGAGAGGAGGAGACATTAGGTTAGGTTAGGTCTATAAGCACCATCTCACTGCCATTTGTTACGCAAGCAGTGGAGAGTGAGTACCTAAGAAGTGCCCCTATGTGCCTATTTCCAACTGGATTTACAGTGGTATTCAGTATCAGTGAAGTGATGACAGACAGTCCATCAAGAAACATCTCACATCTATGGGTATGCAAAGGCTGAAGCAGACACAGCGAATGAAATCAACCTTGGAGAAACACATCGGAAAGTCACGAAATGCCATCAAATGGCGATAAAAACACATGGAAACATCATGAAAGAAGATGTTGAAACGCATGGAAGTGACATGAAATCGCATATGGTCGCTGCATGACCGATGGTCCTCTGTAATGTAGGTTAGTGTCGGCTTCCAAGGGTTCTGTGCCATTTCTGAGGCCTCAGATTATTCTTTCTGCACCTAACCATTTTACTGTATAACCTAGTGCTTTCATCTAATGCATTTACCATAACCTAATGGTACCAGTTTCACATGATATATCAGCGGCGGCTGTGGGACAGACGCCAGCAAATGTCAGACAGAAAGCGGCGGAGCTGGCGGTCGCAGACACCCTGGTGGAGATAGGCGTGCCCTCCACGGTGGTGGCGGTGTGGGCCTTTATGGGCCGCCACCCGGAGGCCTGCATCGAAAAGACAGAAGAAATGTCTCGTATCGAAGATGTGACCTGCAAAAATAAAAGTGTAAAGGTCGTCTCACTTTGTGTTATCCTCGCAATGGATTAAATGGGAAAGAGAAGCCGCGTGTTGGCTGACGCGGGTGTACCTCCAAGACGCCCAAACCAGGCACGAAGAGTACCTGACGGCAATCACCAGCGTGTTCGGCGAGGTCCTTAAAATGGACACCAACCGCAAAATATGCAGTTGGAGTCCAGGCAGCGAGCTCGGGCAGCGAGCTGAGGTTAAAGCCTTAAAAGTTATTAAACACATCCTGAATGAGAGCAGGGTGGCCGTCGTCGGCTTGAAGTCGTATTTTATCAAAAAGGCGGCGCTCTGGCTGGATCAGGAGACGCAGCGTACACCATCTTCAAGCCATTTGTTGCGCAAGAAGCCAAGAGTTGAGTAAGAAGTGCCCCTATGTACCCATTTCCCATTGGATTTACAGTGGTTGTCAATGTCAGTGAAATGATGACAGACAGACCATCAAAAAACATTTAACATCTATGCGTATGCAAGGGGTGAAGCAAAAAAAAAAAAAAAACAGATGAAATCAACGACGGAGAAACACATCGGAAAGTTGCCGAATGTCATCAAATGGCAACAAAAACGCATGGAAACATGAGACGAAGATGGAGAAACGCATCAAAGTGACGTGAAATGGCTTTGTTGTTGTTGTTAATTGGGGCTTTAGGGCGCGCCGACTACTTAGGTCATTTTGCGCCCATAACGTCGTTTTAATAAAACAAGTGTGTCAAAAGAGAGAACCTTCTAGATACGAAGACTAAAAAGTAAAAGACTCGATATAAAACAGCAAGGTAAGGTAAAGCAGCGCAAGAGTGTCGTCCTAGACAACTGACTAGATGTAAGGACTAGAAAGGACTAGTTGGATTTAATGTCAGGTCGAGTAAATCGCTTGGAAGTTGATCGAGCGGATAAAGGAAAAAATATTGCCGGATAAAACCCAGGGTGAGTCGTCACCCAGAAGGTGGCGGATAGTGGTATCCGGAGCGATGCGCCCGAGATAGCGTGTCCGGTTCGGTTCAGCGAGAGGACAAGATAAAAGCACGTGAGAGACAGTGAGAGGCACGGCACACCGACTGCATGTGGGTTGTTCCTCTCCACGGAGGAGATAGCCATGAGTCGCGTACGTATGACCAATACGTAATCTGCAGAGGGCCACTTCCTGGTGCCTGTTGCTTTGGAAGCAAGACTGCCAGGGCTCCAAGGTAGGCTTCACGCTCCGCAGCTTCCCAGATCCTTGGAGATGCCACTCTGCCTGCCAGCTTGACATCGTAAAGGTTTGGATGGCTGGGTAAAAATCACGAGCCGGCAGGGGCAAACGCCGAAGGCATGGAGCCGCGGCCGCGCGTCTCGCGGCCGCGTCGGCGAGCTCATTGCCAGTTATACCCACATGGCTTGGAATCCAGCAAAACTTAATAGTTTTGCCTGACTGCTCCACCGACGTGAGCCGAGATAAAATGTCTTGGACTATCGGATTGTCTGGGTTGAACCTCCGTATAGCCAGCAGGCTGCTGAGAGAATCCGATAAAATGAGGTAAGACAAGTTGTCAGACACCTCGATAAAACACAACGCCTTCTCGATTGCAACGAGCTCGGATGAGAAAACGGAGGCAGAGGAAGGCAATGAAAAAGTGCGCGTGTCGCGACCAGCCACGAAAGCGCAGCCGACGCCGTCCTCCGTTTTCGAGCCGTCCGTAAACACCGAGATAAAACCGTCGTATGACGCAATGTGTTCCAATGCCCGTGCTCGTTGCACACATGGCGGCAGGTCGTCCTTCTTGACCTCAGAGAGCGTGAGGTCTACTTGCGCTGGAGCGTATTTCCATGGCGGAGAGGGCGTACCCCACGTACGTCGCACTTCACGGAACTCTATGTTGACTGTAGAAAAGAGCTCTTTTATGCGCAATCCGAAGGAGACCGATTGTCGCACTCTGTCAAGACGATTAAAATCAGGAGAAAAGACGTACGGATACGTCGGATGTCCTGGGAACTGGCGGAGTTTCAGTGCGTACCTCATCCCCAGCATCTGACGGCGGAGAGATAGTGGCGGTTCGTGTGCCTCGGCGAGGAGGCTGCTCTTGGGCGACGTGCGGAATGCACCTGTGGCAACACGTAGCGCCGCGTGGTGCACGGAGTCAAGAGCCTTTTTACTGGATTCGCTGGCAGAGTCGTAAACAAAGCATGCGTAATCCAGTTTCGATCGGACGATCGACCGATATAAAAGAAGGAGCGTCCTGCGGTCCGCACCATAAGATGTGCGGGCGACACATTTTAAAACGTTCAGGGATTTAAAACATCGTTCCCGAAGCGTTCTAAAATGTTCTCTATACGTCAAACGACTGTCAAAAAATATTCCAAGAAACTTTGCCACCGGCCGAGTAGGAATCACCTGTCCACGGAGCTTGATTCCCAAGGCTAAGTCGTCGCAGCGGCGGCGGCAAAAGTGCATAGCGACGGTCTTCGTTGTTGAAAAACGTAGGCCGTTGTCGTCGCTCCACCTCTCTAGACGGGTTACAGCGAGCTGCAACTGTCTGGCAACGTGACGGGCGGTCGTGGCAGAAAACCAGATCGCGAAATCATCGACAAATAGCGATCTGCCGATGGATGGTGCAAGTTTGTCGCCAATATCATTGATCGCCACAGCGAACAGCGCCACACTGAGAACTCCGCCTTGGGGAACTCCGTTCTCTTGAGTAAAACTGCTCGAAAGACTACTGCCAACTCGGACTTTGAACCGACGACCCGATAAAAAGTTCTTGATAAAGAGGCCCATCCGGCCGCGTATGCCGTACTTGTGTACTTTGGAAAGTATTCTGTGTCGTAACACTGTATCATAGGCCGCCTCAATATCAAAGAACAGTGCTCCAAGGTGCTTCTTTTCAGTAAAACAGGTGCGTATCTCGGTGTCGAGGGCTAAAATGTGGTCAACAGGGCTGCGGTGCTTTCTAAAACCGCACTGAGCGTTTGTAAAAACACCGTGATGTTCCAGAAACCAGCTAAGACGCACATTGACCATCTTCTCAATCAGCTTTGAAAGCGATGATGTGAGAGAGATGGGCCGATAGTGGAGAGGGTCATGTCCCGACTTGCCAGCCTTCAAGATAGGAATGATAGTGGCTTCCCGCCAGGTCTCAGGGAAAGTGCCAGTCTCCCAAAGCGAATTGAAAGTTGCTAGCAGCGCCTCGAGGGCAACCGCCGGGAGATGACGGAGCATGTCGTTGTGGACAGCATCCGGACCTTCTGAGACGCTGCGCAACGAGCTGATGGCAGACGTGAGCTCAGCCATAGAGAAAGGCTCGTTGTACACCAAATTTTCAGCTGTGCTGAAGTCCACGGCGGCTGGTGCAGGTCGTGAGGACGGCTCTCCTCGGCAGCGCTGATAGAGTGCACGGCCTATCGTCTCTGCGACATCTAAAGGGTGGGATATGTCCGTGTTGTTCACTCTTAAAACCGGAAGCGGAACAGAGCTGAACCGGCCTTCAATGCGCTTCATGCGTGCCCATATCTGGGTCGTAGGAGTAAAACGGTTCAAGGAACTCACGTACGTGCGCCATGAAACAGCCTTTGCCTCTTTTAAAACGCGACGGGCAAAAGCCCGCGCTTTCTTAAAAGCGATGAGGTTCTCAGTAGTACTGCTCCGGTCAAACTTTCTAAAAGCGCGCTTCCTGGCACGAATCGCATCTCCGCATTCCTTGGTCCACCACGGGACCGGAGGACGACGAGGCTGACTCGACGTCTTGGGTATGCACCTGTTTGCGGAGTCAATGAGTAAACATGTAAAATCCTCTGTAGACATCACAGAGGCGTCGGCTCTGGATAAAACCGTGGCCTCTACGGCGGCCTGGAATTCGCCCCAGTCGGCCTTCCGAACATTCCACCTGGGTGGACGGTTGCCTGACACTGGGGACTCCTGGTGCTCCAGCCACACTGGGAAGTGGTCGCTCCCGAGTGGGTCGTCATGGACGGACCAGGTAAAAAGCTGAGCTAGCCGCGGACTGACTAAGCTCAGGTCCAGAGCCGATGTTTGACCGGAGGGTGTTGTAAAATGGGTGCGCTGTCCTGTATTTAAAATACACAGCGCCTCATCGCGGATAAAAGATTCTAAAAGTCGACCACGAGTGCCAGTCGTGTCGCATCCCCACGCCAGGCTATGGGCATTAAAATCGCCGACTACCAGGACCGGAGGTGGAAGCTCATCGACAAGTCGATGCAGCTCAACCACCGGGAGCGCTATACCTGGTGGAAGGTATAAAGAACAGACTGTCAGCTCCCGGTGGTTGAAATCAACTCTAGCGGCTACCGCCTGCAGAGGAGTCTGCAGCGGAACCTGACGTGCGGGCACACTGTGGTGCACTGCCAAAAGTACACCTCCATGGGCAATGGTCGGGGTGTCTAAGTCTCTTCTAAAAACAGAGTAGCCCTTGATGGCAAAGGTAACGTTTGGCGCTAGCTTGGTCTCCTGGAGACCTAAAACAAGGGGTGTGCGCCAACGGATAAGAGACTGTAGGTCCTGGTAGTTGGCCCGGAGGCCTCTACAGTTCCACTGTAGAATAAAAGGCGTGGTTAAAAAGGCGCAAAAAGGGCGCGTATAACATGAGGCAAAGGCGCACACAGATACCTGACTGACCACAAAAAAGGTAAAAAGCACCGAGAGAAATGCACCTGGTAAAAAAGCGCAATAGCGCGAAAAAGATAAAAGGATAAAAGAGGAAATGACTAGACTGAAAGACTAGACTAGGTCCTCTAACTCCGAGGAGGCGCTCCCCCCGTAACGGATACGGGGATGCCCCGAGCCCTCTCGGTGTAGCCTCCCTTCAGCAGAGGCAGATCGGGCGTGGCTCGAGCCCTGCTGGGGCTTTTTCGCCCGGGGGGCGTCACCCTCCGAGGGTGACCAGCTCGGGGGCGTCTGCCGCTTGGCGAGGCGCCCTGGAGCCGCGGAGGTCTGTTGCCGCCCCGACGGGGATGTCGAGGCGGCGGCCTGTGTCCTCGACACAGGCGTCTCTGGCAGCGGCGGTGGTGGCCGCCGCTGCGGAGGTGGAGGAGGCGGCGGGGGACCCATGATGGGCCGAGTCCCCGCCTCGGGTGTCTCCGGGGTGTCAGCGGCAACAGCCGCTTTGGCACTCCCGGAGGCGGAGTCGGCAGACGAGGCTTCCTTAGCCTCGAGGGCCTTCTGGACGAGGCGAGCCCTCCTCGCCTCGCGTGCCTTCCTCTCCTCCTCCCCCCGCCGCAGCGCCTCCTGCACCGCCGTGGGCGGTCGGGGGCGGGGCGGGGTGGGTGGCGCCTTACCCTGCGCCGGGGGGCGCCGACCACCCTGTCGGCGCTGGACGACGGCCCAGCCGTCTCCATCACCGTTCGCGGCTGGAGCGGGACTGGGTGGACCCCACACTGACTCTAGAGCAGCCTGCTCTGTGTTGCTCGGCGGCGCACGAGGCGCCGTGGTGTCCGCTGAGTCACCAGTGGCTACGACGGTGAGGCCGAATCGTTTGAGAAGCTGCACGAGCTGTGCTACACTCATCTGGGAGGCATCGGTAGAGTTTGTGACTCTCACCTTCTGGGCATACGAGGTCTTCGGGTGACTCTGGTTGTACACCTCCCGGGCCTCTTTGAAAGACAAATTTCTGGTAGCCTTGATGGTCATGATCTCTTTCTCCTTGACGTATGCAGGGCAAGACCTATCATACGCGGAGTGCGGCGTCTGCCCCTCTCCGCAGTTGACGCATCGGGGGGTCTCCGAGTCACAGGTTTCGTCAGTGTGGTCCTGCGAAGCACACTTGGAGCACGTGGGTCTTCCTCGGCAGTTGTCCTTTGTGTGGCCGAAACGTTGGCAGCGGAAGCAGCGCATGGGCGCTGGGACGAAAGGCCGTACGCGAACCTTCACGTAGCCCACACGAATCTCACTCGGCAAGTCAGTCGAGTCAAACGTCAGAATGATGTTGTTGGTCGAGACCGTGCCTCTCTTCGTCATGATGCGGCGAGCCGCTGTCACGCCGAAATCGGCGAGCCCGTCCGCAATGTCCTCGTCGCTCACTCCCCTCAGATCGAAACAGTTAATGACCCCTCGTGAGGAGTTCTTAGATCGGTGAGGTTCCACTGTAAGCGGGATGGAGACGAGCCTCCGGCCGGATGCCCGTCCCTCGGAGAACACGAAGCGAGTAGCGTCCAACGCTTTCGCCGCCTCCTCGCTTTTCCTGAACTCGACCTCCAGCGCGCCATCACGCATCCGGTCGCAACGAACGATTGAACCAAACCGGTCGCAGCCATCCTTCCGCTGGAAGGGCGACAGAGAGCTCAGCTCCCTGTCTGCGCTCCGGAAGATAAGGATCTTAGGAGATCGTGGACCTTTGTCGAGCACCGTTCGCCTGTCGGCCGAGGCCAACGGGCGAGGATCGGCCGAGGCCGAGGGATTGGACTGGGGGGAAGGGGGATCGGTCAAGTTATCCATGTGAAAGAGTTGGTCTCCGCCAGCTCGGCCGCCGACGCTCCGCAACGGCGCCGCTACAAGGCCTAGGACGGCCGAGCTGACTGTACGGGACTTGGCGGCACCTTCCGCGGGGGAGAGAGAGACTCACCACCCCCCACGGTCGGATACCGCCTCCTCCCTTGACGCCTTGCCGAGTCACCGCCAGGGGCAGCGACAGATCAGTCCCACCGACGGAGGACGAGCACAAGTGCCCGAACCCCGCCGGCGACACCTCTCCGACACCACCCCCGGCGGCGTCACGACTGGGAATGGCTCCTCAAGTGCGGCGCCCCACTGAGTGTCCCGCCCTTACAGAACTCAGGGCCAAAGAGGCGTGTTGCCCAGCCACCGCGACTGGCTCCGCACGGTGGGGGGCTCAACCTCCAGGATCCCGTTGTCCTGGGGTACGGGTCGGCTCGCCTAGCCTAGTAAAACCGGCTGGTACCCGAGGGGACGCCACTCCCCTTACACTAGCCCAACTCGGCTGTGTTCCTGCGGGTGCAAAAAACAACGAAAAAAAGGGGGAAAGGAATCAGAAAGCTGTGATCGAACGAAACGCGGACATCCGGTGAGAAGCAAAGCAAAAGCAAACAAAGACCGCTCAAGAGAAACAAAACCACGGAAACCAAGAAAAGTCGGGCCGTACCATCTGTCCATCCAGTGATCAAAAGCAAATCGTAAGCAAGCATGGGTCAAGCTGGGGCCGAGGGGGCGCTACTCCCCTTGCTGGCCGAGGCCAGGGCCGCCGCGGGGCGAGGGCCCACGGAGCCCAGTCCAACAGCGACCCAGGCCACTGCCAACCCCCTGCGGGGCCAATCCAGCAGACAATCCATCCAGTAAGCAAGGCAAGTCCAGGTCAAACGCGAGTCAAGCTGGGGCCGAGGGGGCGCTACTCCCCTTACTGGCCGAAGTCACAGCCGCCGCACAGCCGGAGCCAGATGACCCCGGCTAAGCAGCAGCTCTGACCACGGTCAGCCCCCTGCGGGGAAAAAAACAGATGAAATCAACGACGGAGAAACACATCGGAAAGTTACCGAAGGTCATCAAATGGCAACAAAAACGCATAGAAACATGAGACGAAGATGGAGAAACGCATCAAAGTGACGTGAAATGGCATGTAGCCGCCGAATGACCGATAGCCCTTTGTAATGTAGGTTAGTGTCGGTTTCCAAGGATTCCGTGCCATTCGTGAGGCCTCAGATAACTGCACCTGACCATTTTACTGCATTTACTGCATAACCTAATGCATAAAGAGCAGAGCTGGGCGCGTTCCTCGATTTTCGGTAGTGCGTTAGCGTTCCTGCGTTCCTCCGGCCGCGGTTAGTGCGTTCCTGGAATAGCGTTCCTCAATTTTTTCGCTCGGTGCGTTAGCGTTCCTGCGTTCCTGCGTCCCAAACTGTTATCCCGTATTGTATTCTGGCCCTACCAAGCAGCAAATCATACCAAAATCAGTGCAACGCAACACTGTAGCGGACAAAGTAGGCAAATCGCGCCAGTCCAACACTACAGGCGTGTTCTTCACAACCGAAGTCGTGGACAAAGAAATACCGCCGAACCACGCGGCGCGGGCCCAACCAAACACGGGGCGAATCGATCACAGAATACCCAGAATGGCGACGCGGGGCCGAAAAGCAGCTCGACATCTCTTTTCCGAATCGAATATCTGAAATACGTTTTACCAATATCATCCGTAGGGTTTTCAACAAAAATACGACCTGCTTAAAAACAATAGTTAAGTTGAAAGATGTATCTAAGTAAAAGTTATCATATTTACTTTACACATTTGATGCCTGAAACCGAATCGAATAGTGAACATCACCACTAAATCTAAACAAGCCTTCCTCGATTCGACCGACAAGTAGCGCCTCTACCGGCAAACACACGTACTCGAGTTTCAAACATTTGACACAGAGGTCATTGGCAGCAATATGATTTTTCGGGTGGTTCCGCAAGAACGCAGGAACGCTTCAAAATTTCGGGTGGTGCGTTCCTCTTACTTACGTTCCTTTGAAAAACTTTGCGTTCCTGCGTTCTTGCGTTCCTAAAAAGGGCGGTGCGTACGTACGGAAGAACGCAGGAACGCACTAAAGGAACGCACTTGCCCAGCTCTGATAAAGAGGGCGGACTGGACTTTGTCTTCTGCCTGTTTGTGCGCGGCTGGTGGTCCGTGCCAAACTGGCCCGACGGCGCCATCCTGAAACACCAGCTTCGGGGTCCACCTGGTGCCCACCGGCAGGCCGGGCAGTAAGACGAAGTCAATAGAATACCGCATCGCGCTGCCTAGGGCAAAACTGATGGCCGTCCGTCAGCTCTCGACCGGGCAGCGAGCTCCAGTTAAAGCTCTAATTTCTAAAGACCATAAAAAAGATTCTAAAGGAGAGCGGGGTAGCCATCGACGGCTTGAAGTCGTACTTCATCAAGACAGCGGCGCTTTGGCTGGGTCAGAAGACGCAGGAGAGGAGGAGACATTAGGTTAGGTGACGTGAAATGGCTTTGTTGTTGTTGTTAATTGGGGCTTTAGGGCGCGCCGACTACTTAGGTCATTTTGCGCCCATAACGTCGTTTTAATAAAACAAGTGTGTCAAAAGAGAGAACCTTCTAGATACGAAGACTAAAAAGTAAAAGACTCGATATAAAACAGCAAGGTAAGGTAAAGCAGCGCAAGAGTGTCGTCCTAGACAACTGACTAGATGTAAGGACTAGAAAGGACTAGTTGGATTTAATGTCAGGTCGAGTAAATCGCTTGGAAGTTGATCGAGCGGATAAAGGAAAAAATATTGCCGGATAAAACCCAGGGTGAGTCGTCACCCAGAAGGTGGCGGATAGTGGTATCCGGAGCGATGCGCCCGAGATAGCGTGTCCGGTTCGGTTCAGCGAGAGGACAAGATAAAAGCACGTGAGAGACAGTGAGAGGCACGGCACACCGACTGCATGTGGGTTGTTCCTCTCCACGGAGGAGATAGCCATGAGTCGCGTACGTATGACCAATACGTAATCTGCAGAGGGCCACTTCCTGGTGCCTGTTGCTTTGGAAGCAAGACTGCCAGGGCTCCAAGGTAGGCTTCACGCTCCGCAGCTTCCCAGATCCTTGGAGATGCCACTCTGCCTGCCAGCTTGACATCGTAAAGGTTTGGATGGCTGGGTAAAAATCACGAGCCGGCAGGGGCAAACGCCGAAGGCATGGAGCCGCGGCCGCGCGTCTCGCGGCCGCGTCGGCGAGCTCATTGCCAGTTATACCCACATGGCTTGGAATCCAGCAAAACTTAATAGTTTTGCCTGACTGCTCCACCGACGTGAGCCGAGATAAAATGTCTTGGACTATCGGATTGTCTGGGTTGAACCTCCGTATAGCCAGCAGGCTGCTGAGAGAATCCGATAAAATGAGGTAAGACAAGTTGTCAGACACCTCGATAAAACACAACGCCTTCTCGATTGCAACGAGCTCGGATGAGAAAACGGAGGCAGAGGAAGGCAATGAAAAAGTGCGCGTGTCGCGACCAGCCACGAAAGCGCAGCCGACGCCGTCCTCCGTTTTCGAGCCGTCCGTAAACACCGAGATAAAACCGTCGTATGACGCAATGTGTTCCAATGCCCGTGCTCGTTGCACACATGGCGGCAGGTCGTCCTTCTTGACCTCAGAGAGCGTGAGGTCTACTTGCGCTGGAGCGTATTTCCATGGCGGAGAGGGCGTACCCCACGTACGTCGCACTTCACGGAACTCTATGTTGACTGTAGAAAAGAGCTCTTTTATGCGCAATCCGAAGGAGACCGATTGTCGCACTCTGTCAAGACGATTAAAATCAGGAGAAAAGACGTACGGATACGTCGGATGTCCTGGGAACTGGCGGAGTTTCAGTGCGTACCTCATCCCCAGCATCTGACGGCGGAGAGATAGTGGCGGTTCGTGTGCCTCGGCGAGGAGGCTGCTCTTGGGCGACGTGCGGAATGCACCTGTGGCAACACGTAGCGCCGCGTGGTGCACGGAGTCAAGAGCCTTTTTACTGGATTCGCTGGCAGAGTCGTAAACAAAGCATGCGTAATCCAGTTTCGATCGGACGATCGACCGATATAAAAGAAGGAGCGTCCTGCGGTCCGCACCATAAGATGTGCGGGCGACACATTTTAAAACGTTCAGGGATTTAAAACATCGTTCCCGAAGCGTTCTAAAATGTTCTCTATACGTCAAACGACTGTCAAAAAATATTCCAAGAAACTTTGCCACCGGCCGAGTAGGAATCACCTGTCCACGGAGCTTGATTCCCAAGGCTAAGTCGTCGCAGCGGCGGCGGCAAAAGTGCATAGCGACGGTCTTCGTTGTTGAAAAACGTAGGCCGTTGTCGTCGCTCCACCTCTCTAGACGGGTTACAGCGAGCTGCAACTGTCTGGCAACGTGACGGGCGGTCGTGGCAGAAAACCAGATCGCGAAATCATCGACAAATAGCGATCTGCCGATGGATGGTGCAAGTTTGTCGCCAATATCATTGATCGCCACAGCGAACAGCGCCACACTGAGAACTCCACCTTGGGGAACTCCGTTCTCTTGAGTAAAACTGCTCGAAAGACTACTGCCAACTCGGACTTTGAACCGACGACCCGATAAAAAGTTCTTGATAAAGAGGCCCATCCGGCCGCGTATGCCGTACTTGTGTACTTTGGAAAGTATTCTGTGTCGTAACACTGTATCATAGGCCGCCTCAATATCAAAGAACAGTGCTCCAAGGTGCTTCTTTTCAGTAAAACAGGTGCGTATCTCGGTGTCGAGGGCTAAAATGTGGTCAACAGGGCTGCGGTGCTTTCTAAAACCGCACTGGGCGTTTGTAAAAACACCGTGATGTTCCAGAAACCAGCTAAGACGCACATTGACCATCTTCTCAATCAGCTTTGAAAGCGATGATGTGAGAGAGATGGGCCGATAGTGGAGAGGGTCATGTCCCGACTTGCCAGCCTTCAAGATAGGAATGATAGTGGCCCCCTCGTATCGAAGATTAAGACCCGCAAAAATAAAAGTGTAAAGTTCGCTTCATTTTGTGTTATCCTCGTAATGGATTAAATGGGAAAGAGAAGCCGCGCGCTGGCTGACGCGGGTGTACCTCCAAGACGCCCAAACCAGGCAGGAAGAGTACCTGGCGGCTATCACCAGCGTGTTCGGCGAGGTCCTTAAAATGGACACCAACCGCAAACTATGCGGTTGGAGTCCAGGCAGCGAGCTCGGGCAGCGAGCTGAGGTTAAAGCCTTAAAAGTTATTAAACACATCCTGAATGAGAGCAGGGTGGCCGTCGTCGGCTTGAAGTCGTATTTTATCAAAAAGGCGGCGCTCTGGCTGGATCAGGAGACGCAGCGTACACCATCTTCAAGCCATTTGTTGCGCAAGAAGCCAAGAGTTGAGTAAGAAGTGCCCCTATGTACCCATTTCCCATTGGATTTACAGTGGTTGTCAATGTCAGTGAAATGATGACAGACAGACCATCAAGAAACATTTAACATCTATGCGTATGCAAGGGGTGAAGCAAAAAAAAAAAAAACAGATGAAATCAACGACGGAGAAACACATCGGAAAGTTACCGAAGGTCATCAAATGGCAACAAAAACGCATAGAAACATGAGACGAAGATGGAGAAACGCATCAAAGTGACGTGAAATGGCATGTAGCCGCCGAATGACCGATAGCCCTTTGTAATGTAGGTTAGTGTCGGTTTCCAAGGATTCTTAGCCATTCGTGAGGCCTCAGATTATTCTTAGTGCACCTGACCATTTTACTGCATTTACTGCATAACCTAATGCATAAAGAGGGCGGACTGGACTTTGTCTTCTGCCTCTTTGTGCGCGGCTGGTGGTCCGTGCCAAACTGGCCTGACGGCGCCCTCCTGGGATACCAGCTTCGGGGTCCACCTGGTGCCCACCGGCAGGCCGGGCAGTAAGACGGAGTCAATAGAATACCGAATCGCGCTGCCTAGGGCAAAACTGACGGCCGTCCGTCAGCTCTTGCCCGGGCAGCGAGCTCCGGTTAAAGCTCCAAAGGCCATAAAAAAGATCCTAAAGGAGAGCAGGGTAGCCATCGACGGCTTGAAGTCGTACTTCATCAAGACGGCGGCGCTCTGGCTGGGTCAGAAGACGAAGGAGAGGAGGAGACATTAGGTTAGGTTAGGTCTATAAGCACCATCTCACTGCCATTTGTTACGCAAGCAGTGGAGAGTGAGTACGAAGTGCCCCTATGTGCCTATTTCCAACTGGATTTACAGTGGTTGTCAGTGTCAGTGAAATGATGACAGACAGTCCATCAAGAAACATCTCACATCTATGGGTTGGGTATGCAAAGGCTGAAGCAGACACAGCGAATGAAATTGAAATCAACCTTGGAGAAACACATCGGAAAGTCACGAAATGCCATCAAATGGCGACAAAAACACATGGAAACATCATGAAAGATGTTGAAACGCATGAAAGTGACATGAAATCGCATATGGTCGCTGCATGACCGATGGTCCTCTGTAATGTAGGTTAGTGTCGGCTTCCAAGGGTTCTGTGCCATTTCTGAGGCCTCAGATTATTCTTTCTGCACCTAACCATTTTACTGTATAACCTAGTGCTTTCATCTAATGCATTTACCATAACCTAATGGTACCAGTTTCACATCATACCAGCGGCGGCTGTGGGACAGACGCCAGCAAACGTCAGACAGAAAGCGGCGGAACTGGCGGTCGCAGACACCCTGGTGGAGATAGGCGTGCCCTCCACGGTGGTGGCGGTGTGGGCCTTTATGGGCCGCCACCCGGAGGCCTGCATCGAAAAGACAGAAGAAATGTCTCGTATCGAAGATGTGACCTGCAAAAATAAAAGTGTAAAGGTCGTCTCACTTTGTGTTATCCTCGCAATGGATTAAATGGGAAAGAAAAGCCGCGTGCTGGCTGACGCAGGTGTACATACAAGACGCCCAAACCAGGCAGGAAGAGTACCTGGCGGCTATCACCAGCGTGTTCGGTGAGGTCCTTAAAATGGATACCAACCTCAAAATATGACGTTGGAGTCCAAGCAGCAAGCTCGGGTAGCGAGGTGAGGTTAAAGCCCATTAAAAACATCCTGAAGGAGAGCGGGGTGCCCATCGTCGACTTGAAGTCGTACTTCATCGAGACGGCGGCGATCTGGCTGGCTCAGGAGACGCAGGAGAGGAGACATGAGGTTAGACTAGGTCTTTATGCACCATATTACTGCCATTCGTTACTGTAGTGTGTTAGTGTTAGTGTGTTAGTGTAGTGTAGTGTGTAAGTCAGTTATAGCAGCGTGCCCTGTGGACCCGTCGCGGCGGCGGCCATCACTCAGCGGCGGGTGTCAAGTATGGAGAAGACGACCCGGCCCCATTGTTCGCTGACGCCGCACACAGTGTCTGGGTGGTGAAACAGGGCCATTATTAATCACATTTGCTTTATTTTGTTTCAGTGGAAGCCTGTCTGCACATGGGAGGAGCGCAACAAAAGCTAATCAAGTTCATGCATGGCAGTGGATCTCAACAGGAGAAAACCAGAAAGAGCATAGATGCTTAAAGATTGCAGTTGTACACTGCTGTTATCACCTGATGTGAGTGGCTGGCATTGCTCCTGGCAAGAACCACCTGCAAGTGATGAGATGGCGCCTCAGTCGTTGAGTGTGCTGCAGTGTGAGAGGCGCCCTGATCTCTACTTCGTGATGGGTTTCCATTGGAGGTTCAACTGAGAAGTGAGAACTGACTGTGGCCATGCTGGAGCATGCCAGTGGAGCTTCACATGCTTAGGGCAGCTTTTGAACAGATGCTGACCATGGCATGTCCCATCCAGTTATCACGTGCGCAGAATGGTGGGGGAGGGCAACTCTGGGCTCTTGAGTCAGCCCTACTGCACAGGGGGTACAAATGGCCGCTTACGTTTGGTGTGTCCTGCACCGCATTATCAAGCCCAGTCTGCTGCCACAGGCAATGGGTCGGGCTGCACTATATTAAAGGCAGACTATCTTGCAAAGGAGGCTGGCATCCTCTCCCATAATGACACACCAATTGGCAATCATCGCTGCGATGATCACGAGGGTGTCCGCTCATCTGCCATGGTGAGGTGGAGAGGCAGCTGGCCTGAGGGATGGTTTTACTTCATCTGAGGCCCCCTTTCCCCGCCTGCCAGGCCCGGTCAAACGACCGCTTCACAGCGAACGACTTGCAGTGGATGCCGTTCCACAGCGCAACGAGCGCGCCGACCAGAGGCGGCGGCCAAGAGGCGGCCGCGCTCCCCCAGTCGACGGTCCCGGTGGACGTCGGCAACGCCCACCGCGCGTTGACTTATCTTTATTGACTTTGTCTAGGGTGTTTGAACAGTTCTGTTGACTTTGTCATTCTTTATTGACTTTGTCAACACTGTTGACAAAGTCAATAAAGATGAAACATTGGGTTATGGCCGGGTATACTTTATTCTGTGGCTATTTTAATTACTTATGTTAAATATGTGATGCCTAAAAAAAATATGAACACAAATTTCATGCCAAAAATGCAGACATTTGCACCAGGTTATTAGGAGGTATCCACCAAGTGTGGCATGACAGGTGAAGGGGACAAAGTTCATTTCAATACCTCCCATTTTTCCATGTAATGCTGTAGAAGTGATGTTGAAGTTTATAAAAAGTTGATGAAACAAGATCCCTCTGTCCCCCCCCCCATGTGGTGACCCCCTTAATATCCATCCCAACCCCCACAGTAGGTACCTATACAGTATCTAGCAATTACATTATGTGGTGTGTATCTATTTCCAGAGTTAACCAGCCATGGATGAGAAGTTTCTCTGTGACCTGTGTGGTATCACTTTGAGCACTGTGAAAATCTTCCAGTGACATGTTGCTACAGTACATAAACCTCCTGTAAGTTTTATTGCCTACTTATTTACCTGTTTCAGCCTTGTATGAAAGAGTTCATGATTAAGTTGCATCCATTTGCTTGAACTGTATAACTTAACTGTTGGTTTTCAATGTTGTGTTATTTGTTGCAGCAGCCAGCATGTCTGGTTGGTGGCTGTCTGGATGACTCCACCCACATGTCATCAAGGCAGCTGCAGCTGCACCTGGCTGATAAGCACGGCTTAGGGTACAAGTTGGAAGAGCTCAAGTTCCCTTCCTATGAAGGTAAGTGAAATGTTATTTCAAGCAAATAATGTCATGCAATCAACTTCAAGTCCACAATGCATAGTGCAACTATCATTAACAATAACCGGAGAACTTCTGATTCTAATCACAGCTGCACTTTCTTAGGCAACTGTTAGGTGTAGGTAATAACAAATTTATTCCTTCCTCAGCCTTCTGGTCGTGGAAATCGTCCCCTCCACTTTGTAAAATTTTAACATTACGCCTACATATGGCGTTGCATGGAAAGAATCGACTTGAAATGGTCCTCGTCCCCTCCAAAATGGTCAATGTCCCCTCCAGTCGTCGCACCGTGGCGTCGCCCCTGTTCCCAACTACACAAATTTAGTCAAACAATGTGCCAATATGGAATTTTCAGGTTCAGTTGAATGAAATAGGAACAATGATAATTGTAGATTACGTATACCTGCAAGAGAGGAAAACAGAATACATTGTATTGCTTGTCCTTCACCGATACTGTTATTTTTCCATTTCTAGAAACACCGACATGGCGATGCAGGTGGTGCTGCCTGGTGAGGCCGCGGTCTCCGGAATCGCCTGCAGACGAAGTCGTCTGGCGTCCATCTGCACATCACTTGCAGCAGTGAGGCCTGCTGACAGCGTCTGGCAGTGTCGGCAACGTGCCAGACAGCTATCTGGAGTCCTGCTCACCGCAGGTCGCCGACAGGAGGGGCGACGCATCGTCTCCGAGGTCGCCTCAGCAGCAGTGAGACCCCACTGGCCGTCTTCTTAGGCTTCAACTAGATTGCGAACAACCTATGCTGAGACAACGCCCATGACGTGTGATCCGGTACCGCTACCACACTGCGTGCCTGTGCCCGCCGTGAGCCGCTAGTGCATGGGTTCAACCATGAGAATATGTGTTTATGTTGCTTTTACTATTGTTTATACGTTGAAGTGACGAATTGTTTATTTTTCGCAAGCCTCCGCTGTCCGGTTGCCTGCAGCTCCATGCAACGCCAGCTGTACTGTTGTTTTAATGTTGTCTTTCCGCTCAGCTGTACTGTTGCCTCTCCGCTCATAACAACCTATGCTGAGACAACGCCCATGACGTGTGATCCGGTACCGCTACCGCACTGCGTGCCTGTGCCCGCCGTGAGCCGCTAGTGCATGGGTTCGACCATGAGAATATGTGTTTATGGTGCTTTTACTATTGTTTATGCGTTGAAGTGACGAATTGTTTATTTTTCGCAAGCCTCCGCTGTCCGGTTGCCTGCAGCTCCATGCAACGCCAGCTGTACTGTTGTTTTAATGTTGTCTCTCCGCTCAGCTGTACTGTTGCCTCTCCGCTCATAACAACCTATGCTGAGACAACGCCCATGACGTGTGATCCGGTACCGCTACCGCACTGCGTGCCTGTGCCCGCCGTGAGCCGCTAGTGCATGGGTTCGACCATGAGAATATGTGTTTATGTTGCTTTTTATACTATTGTTTATATGTTGAAGTGACGAATTGTTTATTTTTCGCAAGCCTCCGCTGTCCGGTTGCCTGCAGCTCCATGCAACGCCAGCTGTACTGTTGTTTTGATGTTGTCTCTCCGCTCAGTTGTACTGTTGCCTCTCCGCTCATATATGACACCCTCTATATGAATGGCACTACTGATTGTCACACCCACTGTCCGTATTGTCCGTAGTGGTGTCTACGCCCATGTTCATACAGCGTGCAGAATCCAGATTCTATTGAGGAGAGTTGAGCCAAGTCACCATAGGCTCGGGAAGAGAGCAACGTGGAGGCCCACTGCCCCTTCCCCGGCCCCCACTGGGGGCGCCAGCCACTCCAACTTTTGACTGGATGTCAAGAGCGTCGCCACGAGGGGAACGAGTCGCCGGCCAGCCAAGGTAGCTAACGGCGTGTGAAGGTTGCCTGACCTCGAGGAAACTGAGATGGCACCAACGGTTTTGTTAAGTAGGCGACCAAAATTCGAGCGGCAGCAACCTGGGCACCTTCACAGATAGCAGTGCCGCGTATCAGGGCGCCTTCGACGTTGAGCTGGGCGCCGATCATCAGGACGCCGGGGGAATATGACCCAATATCCCCCGTAAATATGTGCCTCGGAAGGGAGACCCAACCATAAAACTGAAAGCTCGCCGTATTTTATCCACTATTTTTCGAGCAGGTCCATAGATTTCCGTCCTCAAAAGTGCGGGGATATTCCCCAGTGTTTGAGTTGGATGGGAGTCTATAGTGGCGTTTACACCGACAGGAGATTCCCATTGCCGGCTGTGGGAAACTACTGTCGGTGTAAAACTGTAAAGCCATTCATATTTCCTGCGTCACCCCTGTAGGGACGCCCTTACTCCAAGGTGCCGAGCTTATCAATTTGGATATCAATGGAATCAAAATCTCTTATCGATCGATGACCAACGTAATTCAACTAAACAAGGGTAGGTATCGTTCCAATGCCAATGTATGTATTGCTGCAGAACATGGTCAGAGTACTCATTATTACACCATAATGCACGCAAAAAACGAACACTTTAAATGCGCGAAGCATCTTAACGAGCCACAATGAAACATTTGTGATTTGACATTGTTCCAGCTGGTATCCAAGACGCGTTTGATTCAGCATTTCACCCAATTTTCAGTTTTCCTCACGGTTTCCTCACTTCTGCTGGAAGAGGACTCCATAATCTTTATTCTTACTTCTGACGCTTCACCATCTTCATCCTCAGCTTTTTCAAACCGTAAATAAGGGGGACCGGGGAAGAAGGGAATTTCATCTTTCATACGCAACGCCGCCCAATAATGAAAAACACAAAAAAAAAAATAGTCACGGTGACTATAAATATGAACATAGTATTAATGTAATATTAACACCACATTAAGAATAAAATAAATAATATCAAATGAATATGAAACTAACTGTTGCGCCGGTACGGCATGTGGTAAATCTCTTCCCAACCAAGGCCATATAACCATAACCTTCCCAACCTTGGGCTGTGAAAATGCAGTTTTATTCACCTCGGTTTTTTGCTACGGACCTCGTGCCTACCGGCACTCGGTCCTCCGCACAAAAACCTCGGTGAATAAAACGCATTTTCCCAGCCCCGGTCGGGAATATATATTATCGTTGCTGACGTCTGTGATTTACCTGATATTTTTACTCTTCATCCAAGAAGCGAAGACTTAATTTAAGCATGTGACCCACTGACTTCCATACTTTACCTAGACCGCCATCTTGCCGAACACGCCGTGCCCACACTGGCGGCCGGCTGGGGGGCAAAACATCGTGTGTCAGCATTGTGGGTATTGGCGTTTGAGGTGATTTAAAATGGTAAAATCGTGTGCTGCTTATGCGTGTAGCAACCGACTAGGTGCGGTAAATGAAGATGGAAGCAAGGTGAACTTCCACAGGTAAGATTTTTAGGATTAATGGCTTATTTTTTTAATTATGCAGCGATTTATTGAAGCATGTTTCGTCACCGAGCGTCTCCTGGGGTCATTGCTATTTTGTGATGAATCTGCGGACACAAATAGTTTGAATCCATTTCTGGATATTTCTTTCACCTTGAATTTATATTGGATTAATTGAACGAAAAAAATATATTACTGGCTTGCCACTATTGGTCCTGGAAAACAGTTTTTGCTGCTGATTGTGATGTGCTGAGGAGTGCAGGATGTATCTTAAATGATTTCTTTCATTGGTATTTGTGTTAAACTGACTAAACTGTTTTCTATATAATTTTCTGATATTTCCAAATATATCTTTAAAAAACTTAAATGTAACAAGACCCACCACCATTGTACATATTTTGTAATCCTAATGCCTTGCCGTTGAAATGGTACCTAGGTAGGTACTGATCATCTGGTGGTGATGCACAGTATCACTTCTTTTTATGACAATACTAGCAATTGGGGCACTATTCTTGGAAACTACCCTGGCAGATCCAGGCAGGGGTTGCATGGGCCCTGCTCTAGCCCTCCCCTATTTGTATTCCACACGTGACTAAATATTTTCCCTTCTTGTTGTTGATGTCCATTGGGCTCATCTAGCTATAGTATTTTAGCCTTTTTGGTATTTTTTTTGGGGGGTCCGCTTCTTCACAAATGTGTAAGCATGTTCAGTAGGGTGACAGCTATTTTTACATCATTTTTTTTTCTTTTCAAAATAAAAAAGGCAGTTCATTTTCTGGTTCTATTTACCTTTAAAAAAATAACTCCAAAGTTACAGCTCGATACAATAATTTTAAGGCGTGCCTCCTCGCGCTTAAAGTTGAACACCCAACACGTTTGGGCACATTCGTATTCTCCGCATTTGTCTCGGGTAGAGTTGGTAAAGTACACATTTGCGCTGGCAGAGCTACCTCAAAAGGACAACCGTAATCCATTTAGACTTATAGGTAGATCGAGGGGCAAGTAGCCTTTGCCCCATCGCCCCTAAGTCGCCCAAATTCCGATAAAACTTGGCATATTTCTTGCTTTTTAAGGAAAACAAAGCAACTCTTATTAATATTGGATTTGCTGTTTGTTTTTTATATCAAATTTATTTGATAATAAAATATTAATTACAAAGGTCATCCTTGATCAATACTCGTACTATACTTACAACTTTTGATAAATGTATAGTTCTTGTAAGATAAAATTTTACAATTGTACCCATATTTTCAAAACCACCTCCTTTTTCAATACAAAACTATTTAAAATATGCTAGCATGCTAAATTGTCGGCAATAACTGTACAAATGTCTTTAAATAATGGTCTTGGGAGCGTCAGCAATGAAGCAGAAGCAAGCAGAACCTGAAGCAGAAGCAAACATAATATATGAAGCAAGCAGATGCACACAAACGACCACTGAAGCACTTCAACGCCATTACCTGCGATGATCACGAATTGAGGTACGTATACAGCTCGGGGAAACTTGGGAGCAATGTGAACTTTGTGTAATGTAGCCTTAGATCTTATCGTGCCATTAAAGAGCATCATTTATATTTCAGAGAACGTTGTTGTATGCGTTAATTTCGCGGTATTGATACATGTATTTACCCTATCTGGTCCATTCGCAGATATGGCGACTCCAACAACGAGGAAAAAGACGCTTATACCGCTTATCGGCCATCCTGATGACAGATTGATGAGTGGAAGTCAACTGCCATCACGCGGTGAGGCCCTCCGTCGTCTCTTCCATATCATCCGTCACGACAGGCAGTTGACTGTGAAGGCCGCGGCTGAATGTACCGTCGGAGAGATACTGGAGGTCTGGAATATCGCCCGCATCCCTACTCATGAACGAAAGGTTTGTGTAAGTAAGCTGATATCTCTTCATGGCCACTGGCGCATGCTCATGCGTAATAAGAAGAAAATGACGCCCGGTCCAGTCGCTCGGCGCGAGATCTGGAAAAAGAGTCTGGACAATCTTTTCGATATTGCACACCAAAGGGCCCTCGAACTAATGAAGAACCATGAAGACAAAGAGTTCCTCATTGCACAACGTGAGGAGGGCCGCCGAGGAAAAATGATGGGCGTCGATCGGCAGCTGACTGAGCTTGAACGGCGGCAGTTGAAGCGCGCCTCCGAAGCCAGCGATCGTAGGACTCGGGAACAAGAACGCACGTCGGAGATCAGCACTGTTGAGCTCTCGTCTAGCTCCAGTTCCTCAAGTCCCTGTCGCAAGTCAGCGGTGTCTGATGCTGATGACGAACCTCAACCATCAACTTCTGCCACCTGCCCAGTGCCGCCGAAGCGCCGTCGCGGCAGGAAGAAGATAATTTCGCCAACCGTCGCCGCTGCCCTGGACCGCACAGGAATCAGCGACCGCCAGACAGTGTATGTCTTGTCGGCGGTGGCCGAGACACTCGGGCACGACGCCTCTGAACTCATTGTGAATCGAGAGTCAATCCGGCAATCCCGGCGGAGGCACCGGAAGCAAGCCGCTCAGGACATCAAGGCGTCATTTGCGCCAGACGTTCCTCTCGTTGTACACTGGGACGGGAAGCTGGTTCCCGACACCATGACCAGTGGAAGCAGGAAAGTAGACCGTCTTCCAATTTTGGTCTCTGGGGACGGCGTCGCCAAGCTGCTGTCCGTCCCCAAGCTCGAGATCGGCAGTGGAGAGGCGATGGCAAACGCTGTTGTGGAAGCCCTCAAGGATTGGGGGATTGCAGACCAGGTAGTGGGTATGTGTTTCGACACGACGGCATCAAACACAGGCCTGCGATCAGGGGCTTGTGTGCTGATCGAGCAGCAGCTCGGCCGCGAGCTGCTGCCTGCTGCCTGCAGGCACCACGTGCTTGAGCTCATCGCCGCGAAGGCCTTCGGGATCTGCCTCAACACCCCATCGTCTGGGCCGGATATCCCACTGTTTAAACGGTTCCGGGACAAGTGGGACTGCATCAAGCATGACGAATATGCGCTTATGAAAGACGACCAACTCACAGACATCATCAAAGACTCCCGGGACGACCTGATCGCGGGTTTCAAGCTCCATCTGTCGCAGCACCAGCCTCGTGACGACTATCGTGAGCTCCTGGAGCTCTCTATCATCACGCTCGGCGGGGTACCTGACCGTGGCATTCGATTTCGACGGCCTGGAGCTCACCACCACGCACGTTGGATGGCCAAAGTAATTTACGCCCTAAAGATCTACCTCTTCCGGGGTCAAGCAGGCCTCACCGCCAAGGAGAACGCCGGCATCCTCCGATTCGTCAAGTTTGCCTTGTCGGTCTACATTCCCGCGTGGTACACCGCGCCGAGCCCAACATCGGCCCCTAAGAACGACCTCGCCCTTCTGAAGACGTTGGCCGGGTACGAGGACAAGTCCCTCGCCAAGACGCTCCTCAGCGGCTTCGCCCGACGTCACTTGTGGTATCTGAGTGAGAGCCTCGTCCCGTTGGGGTTCTTTGACGAGAGCCTACCACTGCATGAAAAGCGGGCCATGGTTGAGGCCCTCGCCTCGAACGAGGGTTCGGAGGACATCACCAAGCGGGCAGTCGTTGAGCTCAGCGCAGACCTGACGCAGAAGACCCTCGCAGACTTTGTGACCACATCGTCGCGGACGTTCTTCGTCACCCTTGGAATTGACGACGGCTTCCTCGAGACCGACCCTGCCGAGTGGCATGACGACCCCCGCTATGTCGCCGCAGCGGGGAAGGCCAACGGCATCACGGTGGTGAACGACTTCGCCGAGCGTGGCGTCGCTCTGATGGAAGCCTACAATTTGACCCTCACCAAGGATGAGGACCAGAGGCAGTACATCCTGCAGGTGGTGGAGGCACACCGTGGGAATTTTCCGAACGCTAACAAAGGCACCGTCACCCGGCAACTGCAGTAATGCGCGATAGCATTCGACCGCAGATACTCAGAGTTGTCAGGAGGTCGAAGTTTTCCAACTGCCACAAGACCCATTGAGACTTTTTATCGTTTTACAATACATCACTAGTGTCGTGTACCAGTTTTTGTTTTATAATTGCATCGTTATGAACAGCTGAGAAACTCTGCTTATGGTTTACATACCATAAAGATATGTAACTGCTGGCCCAATGGCTAAAAGCGTACACATTCAAGTTGGAGGAGGCACGGTTAAATGTAATCCGATCGGGATGAAACTTTGCATGTGATGTTTTTATGCTATATGGAACCATAAAATTAACTGCCTTTTTGCTTTTTCGAAAATCAGAAAATAAGTGTCACCCTAATGTTCAGTGAATGTGTATGCAAGAGGTTTGAGAACACTTTCAAGGCACTGCTCATTTAATGTAGGGTGATATGCCCCTTACCTTTGTTGCAATAAAATTGATACATTTTATTTGACATTTGATCAAGTTAATGCTCCCTGTTATGACCTATAGCCTGTATGGTTGGATGCTTAGGCAATTGTATGTGATATTCTTATTTCCTGGTTTCAGGCTTCCAGCTGATCCAGAGAGGCTGAAGAAATGGATACATGCCATGAAACGGAAAGACCTCACAGTGGAAAAAGTGGTGAAGGGAAGCTCCTATCTGTGCAGTCAGCATTTCATAGAGGATGATTATACACAAAACGAAAAGAAACGTGTGTTGAAGGAGGATGCTATACCTTCTATCTTTGCTTTTCCGGAGTACATGAGGGTAAAACATCAAAAGAGGAAGCCCTCTGAAAGGGTTGCAGCCTCAAGCTCAAAACCAGAACCTGCACAGCTACTTGCTGATCATACCTATCATGGAGCAGAGAAGAGCACCAGTGATTTGGAGAAAAGGGAAGAAGTGCTGGTACAGAAGCTGAAAGGTGTCCGAAAGGAAAGAAAACTTCTCCGCCAGAAGGTGCAGAGGCGAGACGCACGTCTAAAGAATCTACATGCGACTATTGCTGCTCTGAAAGAGAGCAACCTTGTGAGTGGTGACATGATGGCGGTCTTGCAGGCTAGGTTTGAGAACCCAGTGGTGGCAAGTCTATTTCAAAATGAAGTTGTGAATGCCTCAAGGAAGAAGCAAGGTCGCCGGTACTCAGATGAGATCCGCCGGTTCTGTTTGACCATCAACTACTACTCGTCCCGTGCCTACAGCTTTCTTGCCAAAAATTTTGCCTTACCCAGCAAGTCATCGATGAAGGATTGGACACGGAGTGTGGACTGCAATGTTGGAATCCTAACCGAGGTAACCTCAAAGCTGAAGGATCTTGTCAAGGCTGGAAAGATTGATCCAAACTGTTCTCTCATGGTTGATGAGATGTCCATCAGAAAGGCAGCAGTCTACAGTCACACCGAGGACAATAGAGGTGGCAAAAGATGAAAATTTTGGGAACCAGACTCGAACCAGACCCGGCTGGACATTTCTGGAACCAGTCGGACCCGGTATTAGTTGGAATCGGAACCAGTTGGACCCGTTCCCCAAAAGTCAATTAATACAAACTACGGTATCATTAGTTGCATCATGTAAAACAGCCTATTTCCCACTGGGAATACTCCTGAGCTACTGTGTGCAAAGACACATTCACTTCATTCACTTCATATTTTGCAATAATGTGCAGTGTGCAAGATGTATAGTTTATGGTGGGACCCGGTTGGACCCGTCAGAAAATTTTCAGGAACCGGTCTGGACCCATATGGGTCCAGACTGGTTCTTTGGACCGGGTCCTCGGGTCCACAATTTGCCACCTCTAGAGGACAAGTTTGTAGGTCATGTTGACCTTGGTGCAGGAGATGTTGAGGATGGTACACTAGCAACAAGTGCTCTCATGTTCATGGCTGTGGGCCTGAAGGGCCAGTGGCGCCATCCAGTGGCCTACTACTTAATGAACCATGCATCAAGTGAAACACTGGCAGAACTCTCAAAGAGTGTACTCTGTGAACTGGCTGAAGCAGGACTGACTGTGAGGGTGATGGTGGCTGATGGACTGAAGGCCAACCTCACAATGTTTGCCAACTTGGGTGCCTCTGTGGATTTCAAGAAATTGAAACCTGGTGGCAAAGTGAAAAACTTCTTCAGTCATCCATCTACTGGGGAGCGTGTGTATATTCTGCTTGATGTTGTACACATGATCAAGCTTCTCAGAAATCTACTGGGCGAGTACCATACCATCCTTCTAGACGGAGAAACGATCTCATGGAAGCATATACAGGTGGGTTTAACTGAGTCTGTTTGCAGTTGCAACAAAGTTTTTTCTGATGGGAATATGTGATCCTAACAGATTTCATACTTTCTGTCCAAATCATAAGGGAGCTGGATTAGCGTAAGATTAATAATGGGAGGGGTCAACATTACGTTAAGCATGTTTTCTTCCATTCCACTCTCTGCCATGCACATACATCACATCAAGACAAGTTGGTGTGTGAATTTTTGGCCTCATTTAATTTGAATTATGTAGGTTACTGAAATCTTTGTTATTTTTACATCATAGTATTTTTTTTTAAATCATTACAAACTTTTGTATGAATACTGTTGCAAGCATGCAGTTGGATATGCAATTAGAATCTGAAAACCAAAGGGGGGTCTGAACTCTTGAGTTGATATCCAATGAAATGCACCTATTCTAACTGTTTTGATCTTTACTTGATTTCAGGCTCTGTATGATCTGCAACATGAGGAGGGCATCAGGGCTGGCAACAAACTCTCCCGGAAGCATGTTGAGTACAGCCAAAACAAGATGAAGGTGAAGCTGGCTGTACAGGTTTTCAGCAGTTCTGTTGGAAAGGCTCTGCACTTCTTGGCAGATGCTGAGCATCCTGGCTTTGAGGAAGCTGGTCCAACTGCCAAGTTCCTTCTAACTGTTGACAGAGCTTTCGACTTCATGAATGGCAGCAGTCCATTTGGGAAGGGCTATAAGGCTCTACTCACCCCTCAGAACCTTGAGTAAGTAACTTGCAGTGCTGCTATGCATTGCTGTCAGCAAGTGCACTGTAATAGGATTTTGGGGTCCACCATTTTGTTTTATTTGGCTGGTTATCCAAGATATTGTTATACTGTTTTGACATGCAGCTGTGTCGCGGGTTTTCCGAGCATCCCGGCCGTCATTTGGACTTTGGAGTTCACAGCCATCGTGACTGATAAAGACGCTGTTTTTTGCATTGCAAGCTGCATCGTTGTTTCGTGTTGTGACGTTTAACGTTAGTTGTGACTTGATAGTTGAAAGTATTTTTTCCTCAGGATACCTACTGAAATTAAAGTGAATAGTTTTTCAGAGATATCCAAGACGATAGAAACGTAATAAAGAAGTCATAAATACTGTCAATTACTTTATTGTATAATTACCTACTGTAATTAAAAAGTAACTGCAGTAGATCTAATCTCTTGAATGTCACCGAAAATAGACTACTACGTTTTAAATTATTATGGTGTCGTACATATTTGTTTTGCCGAATACCAGGCACAGGCTTCGTTACCATGTTATATTGTTGTGCCATTAGCCCTCCCCTCCCTTTCATTCCGTCTCGCTTTTCGCACAGGAAAGTGACGCAGAAGACTAGTTCGTGGCGGGTATTAAAATAATATTATGTGTCTGTTTTATGTTTCGACGTGCGGTATTGGACGAGTTCGCCGCCATGCTGCAGAGACTGACAACTGTGGATGGCCGACCGCTACTGCAGACAAAGCGGTACACCGCCATCCTGGGACTCGTGCTGGCATCCCAAACCACCATCGACGTCGGCGAGCTCCTGCTACAGGAAGCTGGATTCTCATTTGTTCTTCCTTATCGCATGTCCCAGGACCACTTGGAGCTTCACTTCGGGAGAATCCGTCGGATGGGTGGGCTTAACAACAACCCAAACGCAGCGCAGCTGAGACAGGCAATGCGGAAGCTCATCTTACATAACTTTATAACCCCGTCCTTTTCGGGCAACTGTTGTGTGCGTGACGAGGAAGACGACGGTCTGCTCACGTGGCGTCGTCCAAAGAGTCGGGGAGTGACTCCTGAGGCTGATTCGGGTATGCCTGCGGTAGTGCAGCATGTGCTAGGGCAAACCGTTCCATCAGACTTCCTGCAAAACTGTACTGCCTACGTCGCGGGTTATGTGTGTCGAAAGTTGGTGGAGGAAAAGCGTGTGCGCTGTGCTGAGTGCATTGAGGCTATCCAAGCCAATTATCGTGATCCTCCGCCAGCCGAGCTCATTGAGCTGATCAAAGTCCGTGACAACGGGGGCCTTATCGTCCCTTATCGTCCCTTCGGCTCTGAAGCTGACAAGAAACGGGCATGGGGACACCGGTGTTTCGCAAATTGGGAGATCTTGGCGGCAGCGAAGAACATGATCTCTCGCGCTTGTTCTTGTGCGACTCACAACGGGGGCCATCTGACTAAAGTGGTGCTCTACGCATGAAAATACAAAATTTCAGTTCATCCTCTTTCTTTTGAGGCATCATTTGCCTTAATCGGTGAAATAACAAGATCACACGACAAAAATAAAAGAGCTTCAAGACTTCTGGGACACCCTGTATTTATTGACCCCCCTGGCGACAAATTGGGGGGCTAAAAACAAGAAAATCATCCTAAGCTAATACATTCGATAAAGAAGCTAGTATTTTGTGCAAAAAAAAGTTTGAAATTTTGACTAAAAATAAGTTGGGCACTAATGGGTTAAATAAATACTTTTGAAATGCATTTACTAATTAATTTCACAAAAACGGCTTGAAATTTTACAACGTCAAAATACTTATTCCAATTTCCAACATGAAACCACCACTATAATTCTGGATTACTTGCTTACAGAACCGTGCGCACAGTGCGCGCAGTTTTATCGTGACGTCAGAGGGTGCTTCCTCAGTGGCGCCCCCTGGCGGGGAACACGTGCAAAAAGTCCAGCTCTTAGGCATATCCGTCGCATCGGGCGGCAATCCTCTGAGCCGGCCAATCAGCTGGCGGCCCTGGCCCTGTTTCACCGGTGATAGCAGCACGCTGCTATCACACGTGTCAAATTGGATTTCCATGGAAACATCAACAAACCATGCCGTCGTCAATTTGTGTGATGTCATCAAATATTGCTGCTAACATCTTCACGGCCGTGCGAATGTATCAAATGCATTCAACGAGACAGCAACTCTGTTCCAAACGTAGCTATGAAAAAGCTCACGGATTACACGAAACGTCATTAGTGTGACGTCATCACATTACGTCAGCTCACGCAATTTGATAGTAGCGTGCTGCTATCACCGGTGAAACAGGGCCCCTGTGTCTGACGCGGCCGCGGCTCCGGTGGACCGGCCGCTCCTCCCCTACCCGCCCGGCCCCCCACAAGTAGCGATAGGAAGGGAGGGGAGGTCGGCAATGGCGTTGGAAGTTGGAACAATGAATGATTGCATATATATATATATATATATATATATATATATATATATATATATATATATATATATATATATTGCAATTTCTCACACCCACTATATCCGATCGGCGTTGCCACCAAGTGTGCTGGCTGGGGGAACGGTACCTTTGTTGAAGTTGTTGGGCTAAGAATTGATGTGCTGCTTCAGCTCCTTTAATCCAGCACTACATGTTCACAGCACCTCAATCTCAACTGGAAAGGAACATATGAAATATTAGATCACAAAGTCAATGCATACACAATAATGATGAGGGTGCTTGCTTATGTTTTTGACCCATGCCCAGGTGGGGTGGGGGTCTCAGAAAAAGATTTGTCATGGTGGTGGTGGGCAGGGCTGCGGAGTCGGAGTCGGAGTCGGAGTCGGTCGGAGTCGACAGTTGTGACCGGAGTCGGAGTCGGAGTCGGAGTCGATTTTAGAAACCCGAGCCGGAGTCGGAGTCGGAGTCACCGAAAATCTGTCGACTCCGCAGCCCTGCTAGGTCTGCGGAGTCGGAGTCGGGAGTTGGAGTCGGTCGGAGTCGGAGTCGGAGCTGGTTTTTGAAAGCCGGAGTCGGAGTCGGAGTCGCCGAAAATCCATCGACTCCGCAGTGCGCAGCCCTGGTGGTGGGGGTGTTGGTATTAGTATATATTAGGTCCGAGTGGACAATTGTGACGCTGTTAATACAAATATGTAACAGCAAACATTTTCGGTTTTAGGTTAGGTTAGGTTGTAGGTTTGTAGGTTTTAGGTTTTATGTTGTAGGTTTGTAGGTTAGGTTAGGTTAGGTTAGGTTGTAGGTTTGTAGGTTGTAGGTTGGTAGGTTGTAGGTAAATAAGTAAGGTTAGGTCAGGTTTGATTATATTTTTCTTTTATTTCCAGGACATATAAGTATCATTTTTGGATTCAGGATGTCAAATAATGTAAGAATATGAAAACTTTATCTTTTAACAGTCACTCGGACTTAATGTATACTTTTACTGGGGTATTTTGAGCCGAGTACAGCATACCTAGAGGATGATTTAGGAAAAGCAGATATGAAGGAAGGAAGCATCCGCAGATGTAAGGCTCGCCCGGCAGCCAGTGCACCCTTATATGGCCTTGAGTGCACCACTAAGGTGTGCTGCCTCTGCCAGGCCAGGAAGCTAGGACAAGGAAGCCTGCATTGTGACAAGTGACACCACACTGGATGATACCAAAATATGTTTAAAAAAATCAGTGAGTTTCAGAAAAAGCGACAGATAGCTTTCTATAAGATCTCAGTCCCACGCACAAGGGGGAAAAGCTCAAAAAATTGAGCGCTCAAAAAATTGAGCGGGCCCCATTATGAAGGAATAGGCGAAACGATGGTATTTTACAATGCCTTTAGCGTCACACTACGGCAAATATCGTATCCAAATAAGGTATCAATGGCCAGAGAGAGCAACAAGGTTTCTTCTCGAACACTCGCCGTGATAATTTATATCGGTGTTTTTGGAAAGAAAATGCCCTAAAGACGCTCAACTTTTTGAGCGCCACCTGTCGTTCGGGACCGCGATACTCAATAAATTGAGCGCCACGACAGACGACAGTCAGCTGGCGCTCAAAAAATTGAGTGCCGGCCAGCATCTACACTCAATTTTTTGAGCGTTCTCCGTGACAGGTGAAGTCGGTACTGGCTGCCATTTTTGATGTTATGTTCGTTGAAATACGTTAAACTGAGTTGAAACAGAAATGCAGGAAGTTGAATGCTACGTGGTACTTAAACTTTTCACAAACCCATGGCATCATGTCACATTTTCCGCTAGTAGTTTTATCGGTCGCCTTTCGGATTCGGCACACCTCAAATAATTATACAGGGCTTGAATAATCCGTATGAATACTGTATTGATATTCTCTGACTGTACTGGGAGAAGGGAATACGTGAGTCGTGAATACAGAAAGATATCCACCCACGCTTGAATATTGGAGAATTATAGCAGGAAAAACTGTATTGCCACGGTTACAACTTACAAGGCCATCGGCCGCAAACAAACAAAAATACTATACAATGTGGGTTAGATTCACAAACATCATCAAGTGTGGAACACAGAGACGAGCAAAACATCACATTCCAGCCCGACCACATTGGAACCGGGTGACCTGCGACCGGAACCTGCGTCTTGCCAGCATACACCACAAAAGCAGGAGCAGTGTCGTACTGCTTTGATCCAAAATATGCCATATAACAAATCATATAAACGACCTAAGCTCGGACTAAGCTTATCATTATCAAATCCTTAACATGTAAAGGACAAATGGAAACATCGAGTCTCAGACCAGCAGTAGTAACCATCACAGTAGCAACATCACAAAGAACACGCGGCATTATCAGACAGCCGTTTTGTTATCGGGCTACAGGCGGCGACGGCGTGGTTGCAGACCAGCTGCGAGGTAGCGGCGTGCGGGCAAAAGGCGCGGGCACACCTCCATGTGGCCGTGCGGACAGTGCGCGGTCGGCGTCGCATAGTGGGCGGCATCGGGCTGTCCCGGGGCCGTCGAAGCCGCACAGGTTGTCGGCGCATGTGGGCGCGCGCGGTCACCACGGCCAGCTGCTCACCGCCAGCACAGACTGCGCAGCGTCGCCGCTCCGCCGGCCAGAGCACGCAGACAACCCTTCTTGCAGTCGCACAACACGTCGCCAAACTCATTCACCTGCTCCACCATGTTGTTGATGTCACCGAGTCGTTCAAGTTGTGGCTCGTGCCGTCGAGCATGACCTGCCCGATCGGACACGGGTCAGCGGCTTCTGCTCCAGCGAAGTCTTCATCTTGGTGACGTCTTGCTGATCTCCACAAAGGCTGAGCAGATGACCTTACCCACAGGGACGGCCGACGTCCTCGCCAGCGACCGCTTGGTTGTGCAGACCTGCCAAAAAAAGAAAAGCTGTTTGGTGATCTCAAACGATTTTTTTTCTTTATGCAGTGGAACAAAATGGAAAATATGTCATACAACAGGAACTAAAAAAGCTGCAGCCTAGGTCGTCTAAGAAATGGGTGCAACATTGATAAAATTCTTCATTGAATAAATTCTGCAAATGCTTTTGATAAAATGTGTGGTGATTATAAGGAGACCACTTTACTATAAAATTGCTCAGGATTCCCTATTTGGACCTGTCAAAAAATCCTGACTGCACACCAACAATGAGCAATAAATCCGAAACCTCTACCAGGTACCTAGGGATAATTAAATTCTGATTCAGGAAAATATTTCACATCATACAAATAAAAACCTTCACTATATTGAAACTGAAAATGTGATGCCGATCCAGTGACCTAAGGGTTTCAAAGTATCATAATGAATTAATCTATTATAAATTTGGTGGTGACTGCCGACTGGCGTCTGGCGGCCTAGACCTTGAGGCTTGAAAGTGGCCTTCCTTTTCTGTTGACTCCGATCCTCCAGATGGAAATGATATAAAGGATCATTTTTATCTTATTTCATATGAGCCAGTCAGCAAAGTGGTTATCCTGTTTCAGCATTCACACACACAATAGTTGACTGTCAGTCTGTCATGCTGTCAGTGTTGTGAAGTAACGAAGGAGTTGAGTTTTGTTGATTATAAATTGTGATGTTATGTAAAGGACTGGAAAATGAATGTGAAAACTACGGAAACATATTGGCAGAGTATTGTCACTTACTATCATGGCATATGGATAGAGAATACATTCAAATTAATAAGAAATGCCAAATATCAAGGTACTCAATCACTGATAGCAGTGGACTATCATATGTTTTAATGTCAATTATATGAAAGTTAAGACTGAAACTACCTTTTACCTCATCATACCTAATGAAAAATTGTGTGAAGAAAACATTCACAGCCTCTTTGAGCACTTAGACCACTAAAAAACAAAAAAATTCACGTAAATATGTTGTGTCTCCTTCCTTCAAAACATCATATCGGATGGCGCCACTTTCGTCGACAGTCACTTATCTGCACGCAAATCGAGGAAAACGTGAATTGATTGACGTTTACGTGTTTCCAAATTTAAAATCACAGCATATTCAAACTTTTCAGTGTACCTTTTAACATCTAAGTATAACTAAAACGATAAAAACTTGCCTTCAACACAAGGACGACGACAACCACGCGACCGGAGACGTCGCGACGAAATAAACAAACGGCGCCGCCAAATGAAAAATATTCTCCGATATGGATAATGTGAAATTGAGTCGCAATCATTTTGGGTAGTATGAAAAATGCTCTTTCCAACAGAACCCTAGTAAAAAACGTGAATGGACAAAAAATAACTTTTATTTCGACATAAATATTGGCCTGTTTTTAAGTCATCCTGGTATGCCGTAAGATTTCGACCTATAAATTGGTGTTCCCCCAATCGTTGAAGCTTGAGCAGTGAAAAATATGAAAGCCTAATCTGTTTTGCATCATTAGTGATTCTCCTAGGGTGTTGCCATTTCTCCCTAGGTGTTGCGAGTTGCTTTTGCAAAACGTGTTCCTGAAACGGCTCAATTTTTTGAGCCCTCAGCATTACGCCTATGGGAGCCTCTGACGTCACACGCTCAATATTTTGAGCGCTCAATAATTTGAGCTTTTCCCCCTTGTGCGTGGGACTGATCTCCAGAACTTGAATTATCCAGATTATTTTTATCGGGACATCGCTGAGGTCACTGGAGGTTACAATGGAATCAAAATGATGCCTGATCGAATTCTCCGTGTCATATTACACAATCAGGACTTCAAATCGCTGAAATTCGATGTACTTACCCCAAAAACGAAATTCTATAAGTTCCAAAAGTTCTCTCTTGTCAGTTTCAATTATACCGGAGCTACAGGCTCTCACGTAATAAATTCAGTTGGGGAAACTACGAGGAGCCAAACAAAAATTGGATTAGCCAATCAACGGCTGGAGTGGGCGGGGCGATGACCATATATGGTCATAAAATCAGACAACTTCATCTTTTCAATGCATCCTAACATTCAAATGAAAAAATAAGGCATAAAAATGTTTTTTAACCACACAAGGCCCACACTCACTCGGTGCACAATTAACTGGCGGCTCTAAATCGTAGAGTTACAACACAAGGTCAATCAGTGATTGGCAAATATGGCGGATTGAAACAGACGCGCCAAAAAATGTAAGCAGTACCGTGGTTTAAAAATGTCATTATTTTTATTATTTTGTTTATGGTTTTTCTAATTGTGGTTAAGTTATTATTTTAAAGTTAGAATTCTTTGTTTATCGTAATTAAATTAAATCTTTTAACAATTTTTCTTTCAAAACACCAATCCATTTATTGAATGGCCAGCTGATTGTGACGCCCAGAACCTGCAGAAAAGCCGTTTTCCTATCGCCATTTTCGAGTCAATTCGCCGAATTGAATCAAATCACACTAATTCCTAGTGGAAAATGGAAGCCTTTTCTCTCCGATAAGTGGACGCGATACCGCAGGTACCGGCTTGTTATACCGTTTTTCACCCTTAATAGCGGGGGCTGCATTTATGCCCATATATGGTCATCAAAAGTCCATTTTTTGACCAATCCATTTTTTGACTTTCGCCTCGTAGTTTCCCCAACTGAATTGAAATAGTTGTATTTAGGGAGCTACACAGTACACACACCAAACACACACAGCAGCATGGCTTCATGCGCTATAGATAGCCTTCCGTGCGCCAATTATTTATAATTTGAATAGAGATGAGTGCACTAAATTATTACATGAACTGTAGGCCTGCTATGGCCAGCGTGCTGTCCCGTACTCGGGCTGAGGCAGTGCGGTGCCGAACGGTGACGGTGCCGATATTTTCTCTCTCTTCGATATTTTTAGGCTAAGTGGTTGTGTATCTGGCTTCAGGCCTGATGGGCAACCACAACCTAAAAATATTTGACTTACCATTGCTCGTAATCTATTCATGCGATTGCGAGCAACTGTTTTCTTATTCCCGGGTAGGTAAAAATCAGTAGGTCAGGTAAGGTCACGTGAGGTAAGGTTGTTTTTTATTAGGCCATATATTATTTTCGATATATTTATTCTTTCTATTTTATGGAACTCTAGAGCCTCTAGAGTATCTTTTTACGTTACAATTCTGCCGCACTTGGCATACATGGCGCGTGTAAACCACAGTCACACCCAAGTTTGACATTAGCATTGTTGTTGTAACCCCACTTGCTCTAATAAAATGGCTACATGGGGTTATGTACCCACTATTGCACAGCCTGGTATCAAGCTGGTTGATATGTGGAGGATAATGAAAGCATAAAAACTTTTCTTTAGTGAATAGGAGCATTGCGTCTTGTGACTTATGTCAAGTCATTTTAAATGAAATAATTGTGATTGTAACTTTTACTTCAATTATTATTATTGCTAGTTTTGACCTTTTTAATAATAAAGTTTTATGTGTACCAATTTCATATGCCTGTGTAATGTCTGTGCGGCTTTGTGCAGTGAGCGTGTCTTGAAACAAACCAATTTATTTTGTACCTTTTTTTACTTCAACACATGTATGTCAAAGGACAAAAATGTCATGTCTATTATCATTGACACTACTACAGCTAACTTTGCCTATATTCCTATCTTTCAGAGGCATTCATCTGCTTTCCAGTGCAGTACCTAGGAGGCTGCAACTGAAACTCGCACAAAGGCAACCAAGTGTCACTTCATCAGCCTACAGTAACAGCCCATCTGTAATCAAGATATGGGTGAAGTGGCATAGATGAACAACCAGTAAACATGAAAAGATGTATTTTGTTTTGAACTATTTCTTAGCATAACTGAACAGCAAAGTGCACACTTACTGCTTTTTATGTTTGCCCTGTGTGCACTGTGCAGTTTTGAATTATTTTAACTATGAAATGCTTCTGCTAACTACTCTCTTCTTTACATAAGCTTCCTTTGTCATGCCTGTGTAATTTTGAGTTTACATGCATGATGTAGGCATGTTAGCATGTATTTTCCTTGGCTTCATAAAACTACTGCCAAGCATTTGTTATGGACATTGGTGCTACCTATATATGATGCTTCAGATGTGTCCAGTAGTTGAAGAAGGGAGAAGAGTAGTAGGACAGCTGATAGGCTGATAGCTATTACCAAAATATGTGCTTGTCTGCACTTCGGGCTGTTCCATCATATGCAACCTCTATTTACTTCCTTGCGTTAGAAACACCCCATCTTTTGTTTCTTTCCTGTGCGCCCATTGTTTCCGTGGTGCTATAAACGTCAAGTTTGAAGTTGGTATCCAAGTGAGCAAAATTTGCATTATTTCAGGCCGTCTTGAATCATTCGTCTTGAATTATATCCCTAACTGACATCCTGTTATTTGTCCTGCAATGTCTGTGCCTGTGTCCGCCCTTACCTCCGGCTCCAGCCTCCAACCAGGCCTGCTGAGCTCTGTCGCCGGCGCGGTGTGCCGCAACGTGCTGTTTCTCCACTCCACCCGACAGCTGCTAGGAATCATCCTGTGCCATGCGCCATGCGACACAGCAATTGTAAGCTGCAGGTCACATTCGGAATGATTGGCTCCGCGTATGTGCATCCGGCCGCGGGTGCTAGTCGATATCAGGGACGTGGGTCGGACCAGGGTATATTGAGTGAAGGGTAGGACGAACTTTGGTAGGAATTTCTAGTATAACTACTAGAAAACCTACTATATGTGGTCGGGACTAGCAAAAACTTAGTTCAAACTAGAATATGGTAGCGCTTATGGTTGGCAGTCGTGACGCGCACGTGACATTCATTTATTAAATTTCTTAAATAACAGGTTTTAGGGGCCGATTAGGGGGCAAATACATTCAATTAGCTATTAATAATTGAGTATGCAAGCATTCCAGAATCTACATCATTCAATTCTAGCCGAAATCACGCGGCGCTCCCAGGATTCGAACTCACGACCCTCGGATCCGTAGCCCGATACGCTACCGACTGCGCTACCGAGGACCGCGCGCCGACGATCGGAGAGCCGGATCGCGGGTGCTGGCGTGCAGAGAAATCTTTACCCTGTACGCCGTAGAAGATCGGCTGGGTTTCGTGAAAAATGGTAGAGGAATTGTCGAAAGAAAATTCATCGATCTATCATTTGAGACTAAGAACCATTGATTCCTTCAAAGGTTGACCGAGATATCGCTCGCCGAAAACAGGCCATTTAACATGTAAACCCTATGGGCTGGTAGGAAATGTACGCCGTGGAGCAGCAGTGCTACCAACTAACTTCGGCGGGGGCCGGGTCGGACTGTTGTGGCGGCGTGCACTGTGTTGGTTGAAGTTGTTGTATTTCTGTTAGTGAAAAGCATTAATACATAACCGTGGCCGCAGCCCAATGTTATTGTGGATTTCAGAGGGAGTGGCCAGTCAGGGCGGTGTTTCACGGG
The DNA here is from genome assembly GCF_019059575.1 of Amphibalanus amphitrite. Classification (NCBI taxonomy): domain Eukaryota; kingdom Metazoa; phylum Arthropoda; class Thecostraca; order Balanomorpha; family Balanidae; genus Amphibalanus; species Amphibalanus amphitrite. The sequence continues at coordinate 1,310,207 of NW_024881531.1, read as the reverse complement.
CTGCTGCTACCACGCTGCTATCAAATTGCGCGAGCTGACGTCACACTTGTGGTAGTGTTGGAGCAATGGGCCTGTTGATGTCTCCATGGAAACCCAATTTGACAAGTCGTAAAATCGGCGTGCTGCTATCACCGGTGAAACAGGGCCCTGGAGGGCCCCATTTGGCTATAGATCCAGTGTCCAGTGGGATTGGCTAAGATTTCCGGCGATTGATAAACTCTTCTATGATAGTAAACCTATTGAGTTATGAGGGGAGGTCACGTGAGGGACCTGACCTTACTAAACTCTTGTGAAAACACGACACATACGAACGGTAAAAAACCGACAGCTCTTCTTTCTGCCAAGTGTCATCTTTCTGTGAAGAATTTCTTGGCACTGAACCACTGAGTGTCCAGAAATTGCGTTGCTTTTGGACTGTGTAGAGGCTCACGAGCGATAACATAGGTCAACAACCTGACGTACCTTAACCCTCGCACGACCAGGCCATTTCTCATAACACGAACGACCAGGGGGGGGGGTTGTTACGACCCCCCCCCCTGGCGTTTCGAAACGGAAGGTCGTAGAGCTTAGCGGAAAAAACCAACGGATTGCTCTCAACGAGATCTCGCGATTGGTGGTATATTTTTTGGTCCTAGGTCAACATTTGACCTACTTTTGACCGATCAAAGGTCAAATTTTCGGAAAAATAGACTTTTTTCAACTTTCGGCGGCGATTGCGGCAAAATGGTGGGAGATACCGACTTGAAACCTTCACTATCGTGTTCCTTGATCAATTCTGTATCGTTTGGTATGTATTTCGTTTCCCTAGCTCTAAAAATGGCGCGTTGGGAGCGCCGGAAGTCGGCAAGGTCACAGTCCGCGGCAGAAATTCGAAAAATTAAAATTTAAATTTTTGAAATCTGATTGTATTTTTGGATTTGGGAGGTCCATTTGCTCCCTATAGAAGCTAATATTGCTGCATATTCCCATTGAGGTGACAAGAATTAGCAAAATAGTGGTTCGGGCGCTTTTCAAAAATAGTACCGGACGCTGTTCCTCTTGTGACGTCATAGCTCCGTGACCTGACCTGACCCGGTCAAATTTCTTATACCATATGATAGCCAATACTTGCCCCAACATGCATGGGAAGTTTCATCACGATCCATCAACCGATGTCCGTACCACCGGCAGGAAACCTCGGGCGTTGGCACTCAGTTTGTGAAAATCCGGCCGGAGGCTGTACCTCTTATGACGTCATAACTCCGTGACCTGACATGACCCGATCAATTTTTTTTCGGCAAAAGATGCGCAAAGGTTGCCCCAGAGGGTATTGAAAATTTCAGCCCGCTACGACAAGCCGTTTAGCGTGCACTTCGAAAAAACCTCAGGGGGGGGGGGTTGATACAATCCCCCCCCCTAGGCGTTCTAGGGTTAAATATGCGACTTGTACCAGAAGATCCAGCTTGATCAAAAGATTGTACATGTCAAATTTCAGCTCTTTAGCTCAAAAGAATTTTGAGTTATCGTAAAAACCGTCAGTGTGGCACCGTATCGCCTCCCCGCGCGGTCGGAAGGTAAAAGTTCGCCGGCTTTAACTAAACAAATAGTCGTCGTATCGCAAATTCATTGACGGCGTTCGAAGCGTCGTTCAATTTACTTTCGAAACATATCCTAACATTAACATTTATCTGCCTAGCGCAATCTCCAACAAGCAAAAGTTCCGTGCATGCATCCTCATACAGTGTTAGCGGCCGCCGGCCGCCGGCCGCTGACCCACATTCGCGTCATCAGGGAATGCCGCAACTAATTTATTGTTTCCAACTTTTTTCCCGGAGCGTTCTACCTGGTTTATATAGCCTTGTGTCAAACCCACATCTGCAACCCGTACTGCAGTTTCAATCACCTTACAAGCACACCTTCTGGCAGTTTGATAGGCAGAATGGTCATTACTACCTTCTCCTCATATTCAACACATATTCCCTTTATACAGATACAGTTAAGACCTGGTTATGGTAAGCATTTTCGAGAAAAGATAGGATAAGAGTCCAAGACAAAGGTCGAGAGAAACAACACCAACATAAAACACCGACTATGTAGCACAAATACTGTCAAATTCATAAAAATCTATACATGAGTCGATCAGAAATTCACTGTAGATTTCGAAAATGGTGTCAAATGCCACTCAAATACCCCCATTCGCATGTACGAAGCAATAAAACACTGACCTTCAGTTCCGCGTGCCATTCTCCATAGGCCACTGTGTATTAAATAACGCGTTCACTGATCGCAAAAAAATGAGACCCACATATGACGCGTTTGCTACCAGCCAATCAGCGCTCGAGATGCCGAGCGCTGATTGGTGGAGAGGGCCGTCGTTAGCAGTCCATTACATGTCGTTTTCCTTGAACATGTGCGTGAGCGCTGATGCTGCTCACGGGCTGTTGCCATTTTTCGTAATGCTGAAAGCACGGGAGCGAACCCCCCTGGTCACACCACAGTGCATATCAATGCCTATGCCATACCGTGGCCTATGCCAGGGAGACACCGGTTGGTCACGTGACTCGGAAACAAAAATCAGCTGATAGAGTGGCGGAATCGCCGTAATCAAACACGAATAATTCCGGACGATAGAGCGGCAGTATAGGAGTTTTCTTTACAACAGGTAAACATTGCAATGTTTTATCATTCTATGACCAAGAAACGTTCATAAATCATATATTTCTTCGATGATTACTGCCGCAACCGACGCGCATATATTGAAGCCAGCGCATAAAGCTGTGCTTTGCGATATTATATGTAATGAAACGGCCAATACTAATAATTTGTAACAAAGCTCGAAAAAAGATGGCATTCTATCTTGCTTCAACCTTCTACTTACGCTTTTATAATAACGACAGCGACACCATACGGCCTATCCACGCTATGCAACTCCATGGCGTGTCCGGCCGCACTCTGCCGAGTGTGCCGAGATCAGAGGCGGACCATCCGCGGCAAGTCCAGCTGCACTGCCCGGTACCTGGGAGGGCGACGCCTAGCGCCGCTCTGGCCGCTCGCTTCCGCGCACAACTAAGCTACCTGGCTAGGCCTGTGGGAGGGGAGGGAGAAAACCAACAACAGTCTGATGAGCCAATGGAGTCTGTGAGCCGCGCCAATCAGCGCCCTTCCGCGCGCAGACGGGAGCTAGAGCTTTTCATCTCCTTTCCTATTTTCGCTGGTCCGCCAGTCACCAACATCGTTCCGTGCTCTCCATCTTGGCCGATTCGGCCGTGTGCGTCAGCAACAACAGTGAGAGGGAGAGAGGGGGAGAGGGAGAGGGAGAGGAAGAGGGAGAGGGAGAGGGAGAGGGAGAGGGAGAGGGAGAGAGAGAGAGAGAGAGAGAGAGAGAGAGAGAGAGAGAGAGAGAGAGAGAGAGAGAGAGAGTGTGTGTGTCTCGGATCACGCCAGGCAGCCACATGGGTATCTATTTATTTATTTTCAAGTGATCGTAAGCGTTTTTGTTTGGAACCGGGTGTGATCAGTATTTGACGCATTTCTGTGATCTGTATGATAAAACTGAAAAATAGTGAAATATATTCACTTTAATTCACATATCGCTTTTGATTCATGGTACGGCTGCTTGATTTTGCCACAACATACATACACAGCCGATCTCGGCATGTTTCTGTTCCAGAACAGCAGCTGCAGTGGACACCAAAAATGCATTCATGTTCTGACAACTTACTCCAAAGATACAAATATTTCACGACGAACTGCTAAGTTCCAGAGAAAGTATTTTCTCGCTCACAGATGCTCAACAAGAAGCGCGATTGATTGCAACTAGCACGCTCACGATTTCGAAAATAGCGCTGGCCCAAACCTGCCCCTTACATCCAAATATAATATCTTAATTCCAGCCTCTGTCCTATTTATTATTTATTAGCGCACCGAGAGTGAATGATACCACGGCGTAGCCGTCATATTACAGAGAACAAATTGCGAGACGACGTTCGAGACCCGTATCGGCGTATTCTTTACAGATCCGGGTGTCTCGCTTTCACTCTCAATCAACCCTGGCACACCATCAACCGAGCCACATCGGCTCCGACCATCTTGATCCCCGCACTGAAATCTGATGGCCGGCCCGTCATTTCATCCTATCCGTCGGCGCGCACTACACCCGAGCTCAGCCTAAAGTGCACTGTGCGGCCTTCTTCGGATGACACCTCTGAGCATGGCGCTTGCCTTGCACATGGATGCTTAGAGCCTCTTGTTCGTGCACGGCCGTTAGCATTTCAGGAGTCGGATGGTCTCGGCGGTGGCGGCGCTGGTCACCGTGGAGCCGTCGGAAGACACCGTCAGCTCGAGCGCCCTCGACCAGTGACCTGTAAAGCAGCGAGTCGCGGCATGTCAAGACGACCGTCAAGTTTCAGTCACGAAGGCCGTTATAGAAGTCACGGCGGCCGTCATATGCCAGCCGCGGCGACCATCACATAGCAGTCACGGTGACCGTCACAGGTCACGACGGTCGTCAAATACCACTACGAGCCACGGCGACCACGACTCATAGCTCATAACGTTTCCTGACGCACACTCAGCTATAATAACAGTATATAAGCCTGTACACACATTTCTCACTCTAGAAATCGAAACCCGAACCTGAGACCCATCATACGTCACGACACTAAGTTGCAGCGGCACCTGCATTAGCAGACATCCCATCCCGGCAACACAAAAAGTTCTCCCGAGCCACCCACCTAAGGACGCGGTGACGGGTCACAGAATTGCCATCACGTCGCTGATCTAGTGACGAAAAGGGACACAGCTGACCTGTGGACGCGTTGGTTCACACAATTAGGTACTGACCTGGAGATGATGTGATAGTTTCTGGTCAATGTCGATACGCGCGCCGCGTGGCTGGCCATCACACTCTGCCACCTCCGGATGACGTTCTACAGCTGGATCGACACGCTGTCTCCAGAACCACCGCCAGAAACAAGCCTGATGGAGGATGATATGATCAAAACTAAAAAACCACAAAGCACACAATGAAGACGACAAAAGCGGCGGCAGGCACATAATGACGATTGACGACCTATAACTAAATCAGCTTATTCAACGTCAAAAAAGGCTGCAAATGTCTATATTTTACTAGTCAAACGCCCGTGATATGCTGATGTGCCTAGCTAGATGTAGCTTGACTTTCCGAATGTGGCCTAACCCTCGCCCGTATGGGGGGGGGGGGTCGAACGGACCCCTCCTCGGTTTTTCGCGGATAACTCATAACTCGCATAAAAAAGACGCCGATTGCGACGAAACTTTCAGTACCCTCCAGTTGATCCATTTTACACATGTCCTTGACATTTTATGAACCTCACCCAAATGAACTTTGACCTGTGACCTATTAAGCCCAGCTGCCGAGAGCCATGGCAGCTAGTTGGGGAAGCTTCAGTCCAGATAGCATATGCAAGTAGTAGCCATTCAGCAAGTCTGGTGGGAGGCACTTTCAGCAACTGTTCGGGCGTTAATTGGATGGAGAGTCTGGGGTGTGTGCGCACCAAAAAGCAGCAACTGCACACTCAGAACATTGGCAAAACCTGGGTAAAGCGAATGAGAGAGGGAGTCAGGAATCAGGCGTGCAGGGGTAGACAGCTGAAATAGGCAAGGAGAGCAGTGGAGACCTGGAGACATTATGAGGAAACATTGGTCTGGGCAGACACCCAGGTTGAGGTGAGTTGTCAAGACTCAGTCACCCAGACTCAGCACTGACAGCACTGACATCACCATAAATGTTACCAAATGTCGTGAATAGAATAGTAAGACATTTTATAAGATTGGACCCTGGGGGAACCTCCAGGCTTCCCCCATCGGATAGTTGTCTGTCCAACCCTTAGCAGGGTGGATGTTTGGGAGAGGTGGACAAAGCCCGCGGAGGGCATGTATTTCATGATCGCTACACACATTGCAAGACTTTTTTAATATAATAACTCAAACTTATCCATGTAACTTGTCAATTACAGGACTTTGTGGGCTTTTGTTTATTAATTCTCAGAGCATCATCTTTTCTGGTGAGTTACTTGCAACACGCATTGCTGCAAGCTCCAAAAGCACAACTCGAAATGGCCAACCATAGCTGAGGGTCTCAACCTGAAGCAGGAGATTGAGACGCAGAAGAGAAGGAGAGGATCAGGATCATGGAAACAAGAGAGCAGAGGACCAAAATGAATCTGGGTGAGGGGTTTATATAGACTTGACTTCAGGTAGACTAGGTACATACTTCGGGATAGGTACCTACCTAATAATCCCGATGGCAAATCAATATAAAACTATTTTGATTTGTATCTCAACTAACCACAGAAAAGAAACTTGACACAGATCCACCCCACCCGGCACAGATAAACTCACAATAAAAATACATTTCAAAATCCGTTTCCTGTTCCGTGGCCTATCAAAAACAAATCCAACAAGAAAATTCAAAGACAAAGCCATGCTGAATAGCTTGAAACTTAAAAGTGTTCTCAATCAGTAAAAGAAACGCCGTTAAACCAATCAAATACAAAAGCTGGCGTTTGCTAGCGATAGCAGTACAGAAAACTGCGCGCAACTGCGGGTGATAATTATGGTCGGCAGTTTTCAATACCACGTTTCGTAAAGTTCCCGCGTTTATTTTGTTTAAAAACCTATACCAATAGATACAAAATTCAATTTTGTTTACTATCATGCTTTAAATAGACCCCACATCGGTCTTCTTTTCTATTAATATGCCATTAACTCTCACCGTGTGACTTTAGGCGGCAAGGAAGTCAACGCACACCAGACCAAAATAATGCATCTTTTAATTCTTAAACTGCAATAAATCATACATATTTTGGAAGAAAATTGAATTTTATTTCAATAAAGGGTCTTTTTGAGCCCAACAATGACTAGTTCGCCATCTAGCTATGTTTTCGTCCAGAACTGTTTTGTATTCAAAATTCGAAGTTTTAGAATTAGACGTAAATCTTTTTAATTTCCCGCGTTTCTTACGTTTTGACATTTTCATATGTTATAATGTAAGCGATTCTGTTAATTTTAGTGAAATATTTAGACCCCACATCGATCTAGTTTTTGAGAATCATTACATATAGTGGAACAGGGTAACCATGGACAGCAATGGTGGTTATGTATTGAACATCAACTAAACACAGTTTCCAACCTTTAAAACGCAACAAAAGGCACAGAATCTGATAGATAATTCAATTTTGATATTTTTTGACCATGTTGTAAGCCCCACATCACTGAAGTTACTCGACAATTCATGGTAGAGCATTGGCAGGTCCGGTAGGCTGAACAGCTCAGAACCAAGGTAATTTCGAAATTCAACAAAAGGGAGTTGGCCTTTGATATTACTTTTTGTCCTTCAATTTTAAATTTTGATTGTGAAAAATTAATTTTGTCCATGAACAATCCTTGCAACTTAAGATATATAATTTTTGAAATGGCGGAGATAGCCAACAATTTATCCTTACCTTACCTTACCTTAGTTGGTCATCGGGTTATAAGGCCACTCGGCCTATGGGTCCCGCTCGTATCGAGTGAAAGGCATAATCGGAGAGGCTATGGTCCTTAGTACAGGGTAGGGATGTCGAACATCACGCTCGACCAGTGCCGGTCCAGCCGCGCCTTGAAAGACGACAGCGACTCAGCAGCGACAACGTCTGTTGGCAGGGCGTTCCAATCGTTGATGATTCTGACGCTGAACGCGTTCCTGCGAGAAAGATGCTTGGCGTTTGGCTTCCTCAGCTTCCACTGGTGGCCTCGCGTGTTTTGCGCTTCGTGTCTCGTCAGCAGTGACTCAAGCGGCACATCCAGAAGTCCCGGGAAGAGCTGGTACACGGTCACCATATCTCCACGACGACGGCGGTAGTGCAGCGATGGGAGGCCGAGGCGGCGAAGCCTGTCAGGGTACGGCAGGTCTCTGAGGTCCGTGATCAGGCGGGTCGCGCGTCGCTGCACCCTCTCCAGTCTCTTCTGGTCTTCTTTGGAGAATGGACCCCAGATGGCGTTCCCAAACTCGAGGAAGGGTCGGACTAAGGCCTTGAAAAGAAGAGGTAAAGTGAACTCATCCAGGTTCGCAAACGACCGACGGATCACTGCGAGTATCTGTGAAGCCTTGGCGGCGGCAGCGGCTGTCTGCTTGTGGAATCTTAGCTGCCTGTCGATGATAATACCTAGGTCTCGTTCCTCCTCGCAGGTGGCGACAGCAGTTCCATTCAAGTGGTACGTGCGGTCTGGGTTGTGGAAGCCTAGGTGCATGGTCTTGCACTTCGCACCATTGAAGGGGAGCAGCCATGTCTCCGACCAGCGGACCAGAGCGTCGATGTCGTCCTGCAGGCCATCGTGGTTGGCAGTCATCTTGCAGTACAGCTTGGTATCGTCTGCGAACATCTTCACTGTGTTGGTGACCTGTGCTGGCATGTCGTTCACATACACTGTGAAAAGTGCAGGACCGAGGACGGTGCCTTGCGGAATGCCGCTTGTTACTGGAGCCCAGGCTGACTTGCATCCCCGAACAACCACCCTTTGAAGGCGCTCAAACAGGAAGGCCTGGATCCAGTTCAGGAGTCGACCCGACACACCATAAGACCTCAACTTGCCTAGGAGTCGCTTGTGTGGTACCGAATCGAATGCCTTGGCAAAGTCTAAGTACGCCACATCAACAGGAACTCCCTCTTCCATGGCAGCAGTCCAGTCCTCAATCACCCCCAGGAGCTGTGAGGTGCAAGACCTTTTGGGGAGAAACCCATGCTGAGCCTGATGTAGCTGGCCAGTTGAGGTTAGGTGTGCAAGTAGGCTGTCCCTTACCAGTGACTCAAGCACTTTGCACGGCACTGCAGTGAGACTCACGGGTCTGTAGCTTGTTGGCTCCTGACGATCTCCTTTTTTGAAGATGGGCGTTATCTCCCCTGTCTTCCACTCTGCGGGTAGACATCCAGAGTCCAGAGATTTCCTGAAGAGGAGACTGAGGGGGTAAGATAAGACGCTCGCAGAGTTACGAAGTACACTGGGTCGGATACTGTCAGGCCCTGGGGAGCTTCGTGGGTTAAGTGCAGCCAGTTTTGCTTCAACCTTCTGGGGAGACACATCGACATCTTCCAGTGACGGACCGTTGAAGCTGCCGTCTAGAGTCGGTGTAGTGCCAGGTCCTTCAACCGTGAAGACACTGCCAAAGAAACTGTTCAAGATGTTTGCAATCTTCTGGCTATCTGAGACAACAGAGCCGTCTTTGTCCTTCATGGTTGCAAGATGGCTTCTGGTCCGGAGTCTGGTGTTGGTGTACCTCCAGAATCCTTTTGGGTTGTGCTTTAGGTCTGCAGCAAGTTTCCTCTCATAATCCTTGCGAAGACTCCTGGTCAGCCTCCTCAGCTCATTGCTGCAGCGCTTGAAGCGGGCGTGGTCAAGCAGGCTCTGGGTACGACAGTAGGTGCTCCAAAGCAACTTCTTCTTTTTCCTCAGCTGGAAAGCCTGGCGATTCATGTAGAAGTTCACATTTGCATGTTTCTTCCTCTTGGATTTTCGTTAATGCTTCACAGATTCATACATGGCGTGGTCTCTGATCATAAATCAAAAATATATATACAAATAATAAAACTCATTGAAATTTGTTGCTTAGTTCTCTTTTTTAGACTTAAAGGGACCCTCCCACCTTCAAAAAAGTTAATGAATTGGCATGAAAGTGATGTCGCTCGGTTCAGAAAGAGCAAAAACGAATATCTACCAAATTTCATCGAAAAATATTCACCGGTTTTCAAGATATTAGACTTTTACTTTTGTTCACTTTTTGGGATCTCCGCTGTTCCTAGCGACTTTATTTGAAAGTGCGGCATTTGTTGCGCGCAAAGCAGTATATACCACCGCGTGCTACAAAACGTTTTAGTCAAACATTTAACGGACGTTCGAAAGCCTGATGACGTCATCAGATTCCCGTAATGGTTAAGAGATAGGGACTACGCTGGTCCCACCCTGCAAGTAAAGGGAAGACATTTCTTGAACACCATAAAGCTGCGGGGGTTGCGACCAGGATAAATGGTGGTTTCTGAGCCTGGCCGCAAACTTGGCTATCTCAACTCAAAACTAATGTTAAGGTGGGAGGGTCCCTTTAAAGGGTCAGCTGAAAATAGTGGTCAAAATACCTTAGTGTTGTAATTTCGAACCGGTTTTACCTAGTACTCTATATATACCGTGGCCTATGCAAGGTTTATATAGCATTGCATCAATATAAATAACATCGGCGTAATAAATGAAATAACTGCGTAAACATCGAAATGGTGTCGTCGGTGTCTAATTTCGTTGTACGAAATACGGTTGGTATAAGTGTGATACATCAAAAATTACTGTCCATTGCTATCGCCCGTGAAACAGGGCCCTGGTTGGTGTGTTTGATTTGATTTGATGAATGTGCTTGATTTTTTTCAGTTTGATGCTGCCTGCAAATCTACATGCTCATAAACTTGAGTTTTTTTGTTGCATAATACAAGTCAAGTTACAAGCCAAGACCCAGAGAGTAGAGACTATCAGAGACTGTTATGCTACTGTAGATTGTAGAGCCACTTGAAGTTCCAACTGCAATTACGAGTCATGGCATTCCATCCAATGGTAGAAGAGTATTTGAACATGCCACCTGTGACCAGAGCATACACCACTGGGTGCATTCTAACCACTCTGGCTGTGGTAAGTGTCAGCTGATGCGGATAATACTGCTCACGGGAGCACTGCCGCTTCAATGCTATTGGCCATAGTGTCTAATGGTGGCGGCCATATTGCGCAGACCAAGAACCGGCCTCCGCCTGTGTTGAGGAATAGGGAATTCGGGACCTCGATTAACGTTTGCGGCCGCCGTATCCGTTACGTTCAAGTTACGTAGGTCGGAACCCGGCATCTCACGCAGAATTGAGTGGGGAACACGATCAAATCTTCAGAATTCCTCAAATTCACTTGCTGGACCATCGCCTTTCTACATTTGCCCCGGTCAAGAGGGGTTGATTGAACCCACCTCGCTAACGCGCCGCTAATTCAACTAAAATTTAAGGCCTGGTCGTAAAGTGGTCGTAAAGTGGTCGTATGAGGCAGAGTACAATGCAGAGTGACTGATAGGAATCCGCTTTAAAGGTCTCAGGTCAACCGGTGACCTCTGAGGTCAGGTCAAGTGACCTAAGGTACGGGCTCGGGCTCGGTTTTTGGTAAATAACTTCGCAAAAAATGGCCTTAGAGCCGCGATTTTGGCATAATCGTGTTCACCTGGCTCAGGCGCATCGAGTGATATACTTTTTGTTAGGGTGAGGTCAATTTACGGAATTGACCTCGTGACAAGGGCAGGTCAGAGCTCTCAGGTCACGAAGCTGGTCGAGTAAGGTCATGCTGCATATCTTTCAATTCGGCAGGTCTTTCTGAGTCCATTTGTGGCTTTCCCATATCTCTAGCTCAATTTGATCGGGAGTTATTGAAGAAAAGTTTATGACCCTTGTGACGTCACAGATGACGTCACGCAAGGGTAACAATGAAAATGTGAAGCATTGGACCTTGCAAGGAGTGCATGAAATCGCGATTCTATGTATATGCTTGAGATAGTTTCAGATCATTCCCGGCACCAAAATAGTAATTTCCATATTTCCCCATTGACTTATAACGGTTTAACGTATAAGTTCCCTGTAGTTGAGGATTTTTTAAGATGTCATCTTGTTCTCCACTCAATTCTGCGTAGGATGCCGGATTCCGTGTCTACATAGCTTGAGCGTGACGGATGCAGCCGCCGTAAACGTAAATCGAGGTCCCGAATTCCCTATTCCCCAACACAGGCGGCGGCCGCTTCCTGGTCTGCGCAACATGGTGGCACCGTTGGACACCATCTGGTGGCCGATGCGCCTTCCACATTATATAGTTCAGTGATACTGCTAGTTATGATACAGTAAGCCTGGGACTTCTGGATTCATCATTTCAATGCGGACTACCAAGCATGTTTGAACTTTGAGGTGGACCCTTTGCGGTGAACCCTTTGCTGAGCTTTTCTTCAAGTTGTCAAGTAATGAGTTTTGCTTTTCCGATAGTTTAATTACATATAGGATTTTTTGTTAAATCCAGAATGCTGAATGAAGGTAAACATTGGCTTGGTAGGCGTCGAGGGTCGCAGTGTTGGTTCACAAGCAGGCACTTAACCCGGCAGGCGGTGGGCCTCCCGGCCACCTTCCGCGCGGTGGGGGGGGGGGGGGCATTTTGTTGCCCCCCGCATCTCCGAAACTACTGGACGGATCCGAAAAATTCAAAGGCGTTCGATAGCCCTGTCAAATTTGTTGAAGGAAACCAAATTTCATTGACCTCGGGGTCACCGATGACGTCACAGGTCAGGTCAAAGATAAAATGTTTCACCGTTCACGGGTCTTCTAGGGAAAGCGCTATAACACCGAGGAAAACGTATTTTGTCGGAAATCAGCGATAGGGCGTCAGTTGTCTAGTACATATGTTGCTATTAGAGGTCACAGGTCAGGTCACCAAGGGTCACCACATAAACCCAACTTTACTTAGGTTATGCGATGCATGTTTTATGGCCAATTTTTCATTTCCAACTCAATGGTGTTGGTTATAAGACCATCAGGTACAGTTTAGGTCACTTTCTGGTGGAGGTCAGATCAAGGTCAGGTCAAAAAAGGTCAAATTTCTAAGTTGATAGTTTTCCATAAAATGGGTATTGATTCGATGCAACTCATCACGGGGAGTATAATGGTGGTCTTTGTTTTACGCTACGAGGTCTAGAATTGCTAAAAATTGAGTTTGAAAATTTGACATCAATTTTGAACAGTTTTTTTCGCTATAACTTGGCCAAAAAAGAGGTATCGATCTCAAATTTGGTATGTAGATAGAAAGCGGTAGAGACTATCATATATATTCCGGTTTTTCGAAATTCAAAAAACTTTTTGAATTTTTCGGCTATTATGTTCAAAAAATTGTTTTATTTTTGGGGGCAAAATCCAAAAAATTCAAAAATCCGAGATAGCAGTTTTGTAGCCCTGTCAATTCTACACCGTTCATGTCTGAAACATTTTTCTGTATCTCTAAAGTTGTAGGCCTGACATTTCTTCCCGCGAAACCATTTTTTGGGTCGAAAATGGCAGAAATGACGTCACTCTGACGTCATTAGCGGCCAACCTATCATAGCCTTTGGATTTTTTTTTTGTCACAATGTGCAATAGCTTTTCACGGGAGGGTACAGAAAGTTTGGTAACGATCGGCGAAGCGGTTCTAGAGATATATCGAAAAAACCAAAAGGGGAGGGGGCAAAAAATGCACCCCCCCCCCCCCACCGCCTGGAAGGTTAAAGAATATATCAGCATTATCTCCGCTCCTTGTTATTGTCACATCTGCGTGACATGTCGTGCATGACGTCAGTAGCGGTTGAACACTTTCAATTAAGGGGGGAGGGGGGCACTGCCGACTTTTGGTCCCATTCTTTCCATGCAACGCCCATAGGGCTTATGTTAAAATGCCAAAATCAAAGGGGGGCACGGTGCCCCGGTGCCCTCCCCGTTCCGCCGCCTATGCATGACGTCACATCCACCCTCAAGCCGTTTGGTAGACAAATCTCAATTTAAGCTCAATTATGATAGCGCGTTAAAAAGTGCACCGCTTACATAGATATGTATCCAGATAAACGTGTTTTGTAACAGGATGACTGGTTGGCACATCACTTACAATCCCTACATTTTCACAGCAATTAGATCTGGTGTCGCCATTTCAACTGTACTTCAATCCAAATCTGATAGTTTCACAGTGGCAGGTAAGCAAGTTTACATGCCTCTGCAGCTACTAAATCGGTAGATGATGAACGTTTCCTTGTGCGCTGTTCATATGTAGTCTGTAGAACATCCGTGGAAAATTTCACTCTTATCGTTTGATAGTCAAATGAGAGAACGGTCAGTTATAGTAGTGCAGTAGTAGTCTAGTGATAGTCTCATTATTTGTCAGTAGTAGTCTTATTATTTGTCATTCTGTGCACTGAATGCAAAATGTCAGTGTCAGGAATTGGACCATGTCGGTACTGTTTGCCCACCTTGCAGGTATGGCGACTCGTCACGACGTTCCTGTTCTTCGGTCCGGTGGGCTTCACGTTCCTCTTCAACCTGATCTTCACGTACCGCTACTGCCGCTACCTGGAGGACGGCTCGTTTCGAGGCCGCACCGGCGACTTTGTCATCATGTTCGTGTTCGGCGCCGTCTGCATGGTGCTGTGCGCGCTGGTGGTCAACATGCTCTTCCTCGGACAGGCCTTCACCATCATGCTGGTCTACGTGTGGAGCAGGAGGAACCCGTTCATCAGGATGAACTTCTTCGGGCTGATGAACTTCCAGGTGAGAGGACGAGGTGACAGCAGGCTATGTTTCAATATCCACCGAGATTTGATGTCTATTGCGACAGGCCCGAAACGAAAGGTCATCAAAGCAAGTGTGGAGGTTTTCATGTCGTTTGTTCATCTGCAGAGACATATTAGTGGAAAACTGCAGGTCTCGCCGAGATTTGAACTCGGATCGCAGGATTCAGAGTCCTGAGTGCTAACCGTTACACCACGGGGCCATAGCCCGCTGTTGGCGATGGAATATTTGGTCTGGTAAAAGAATTGCTTGAAGTGATCAGAGCTAGTGATGTCAACTACAGAAAAACCAAATACCAACCAAAATCATGAGGGAATACGAAAACCAAACCTACTTGAGAACATGAATGATGTACCAACCTTTTCAACCTCTTATACGCTAGTGCGGGTTCATAATACCAACAAAATACCAAATGCATTAGCCTGGAAATACCAAGTTGGTATCAGTTCGGTATCAGTGTACCAAAAAGTTGGTATCCGATTGACATCTCTGATCTGAGCCCGTCTCGCACCTGTCGTTGTAGGCGCCGTACCTGCCGTGGGTGCTGCTCGGCTTCTCACTGCTGCTCGGTAACTCGGTGTCTGTCGACCTAATGGGTATCGCAGTCGGACACGCCTACTTCTTCCTGGAGGACGTGTTCCCCAACCAGCCGGGCGGCTTCCGGCTGCTCAAAGTGCCCCACGGCATGTGAGTATCGCCAGCCGCGGGCGGACCGAACAGTTTTGGGGAGGTGTCTGTCGGTGTCTCGCTGCGCCGCTTCATAGATGTAGAATTTTCCTCAGTTTAGGTGGGTAAATTGATAATGTCATTTTTAGCATATGTCATTACGTGCGGATAAGCACACTCGCCGTGGTGATCCAGCTGCTAAACCTTTGCGCTCCTAATGCTTATTTTACTCCCTTATTATGTGCGTTCGATTTCAGTTTGTTGAAATGGTTCGTAGTCGTCATGTGTGATATGTACATTTGCATTGTAAATGAGTTCGTACTTGGTGCGCAATGCGTATGCCACACAAAATGAATGCGCTGCAGTGGTCTCTGGAATTCCGCCCATAGCCAGATGGCTGGCTTGCATGTGTAGTTAACATGCCACCGAACTTCATATTTACATGAACTACCTTTGTTTATTTCATGTGTCTTCATGTTTCGTATTTTAGGCTGGCTCGTAAAAACTCGTAAATTGTTGAGCCTGATCAACTCAACCCCCCTTCCCCCTGAATATGGCTAATTCACGCCCCTACCCCTTCCCCGAGTATGACTTATTCACGCCCCCTACCCCTTTCCCCGAGTATGACTTATTCACGCCCCCTACCCCTTCCCCGAGTATGACTTATTCACCCCCCCCCCCCACCCCCCCCCCCTTCCATCGAGTATGGCTAATTCGCGCCACCTTCCCCCGAGTATGGCTAATTCGCGCCCCCCTGAGCTGACTCTCGATGTGCGGCGCTGCTGCTGCAGTGTGCGGCTATTCGACCCGGCAGCCGGAGACCCAGCGTACGCCCCGCCGCCCGAGGAGCGGCCGGGCGGCTTCGACTGGGGTGCGCAGCGACCGCAGCCGGCCGGCGATAACCACTGACCGCAGCCGGCCGGCGATAACCACTGACCGCAGCGGCCGCCGGCCACTGAGCGGAGGGGACGGGCCGGTTCTACTACCAGTGACGGGGGTCACCCTGAGCTGAGCTGGACGCTGAGCACTGAGCTGGACGCCAACCGACGCACAGGGGATGGTCTGGGGTGATAGTGTTTGCTGTGGTAGTGTGGGTGTGCACTGTGCAACATACATGACTTACCATATATGGACATGAAAAGGGGGTTGTGCGTTGCTACGCCACAACAGTAAGGAATCACAGACACTGACGTGTTGTGAGATGTTGAACGCTCGAGGTTTTCGGTTCTCTGAACATGCTTGCTACCGTGAAATGTTTAAACACTTTGCCGCTAACGGTTTCTGAGTATTTCGGGCCCGCTTAGATGTTGAATTATGTTGCAATCTTACGTGCTAGTGGAGAAACTTTGTCGATGACGGACCCTGTCGATTGAACGCATGTTGGCGGCTGTAAATCTAGCTGACAACCTCCCTTGACTGTGATTGGTCGTCTGGCGAGTCATGGGAGCTCATTGGCGGATCGACGGCCAATCAGACCGCTGGACCTTTGTCGGGCTGATTCACGCATGGCACGGTTGTTTTGTTTGCTGTGTTACACTGTGCTACTTTGAGGTGTTGACTGACTCATCCACCCACCGCTGTGGATGTGTATCCATCCCAGGGAATGAAAAGGGCGGGCTTTCGGGCTAATTTCGAAACACGACATTGGATGAGAGCAGTCGTTTTTTTATATGAGGCACGATGGCATTATATTATACACAGCTATTTATTAAACGTGTGCTGTTCTTATGGTTTTAATACATCAGGTATAGCCGGTCCCGTAGCTCAGTTGGTAGAGCGTTGGACTTCGCGTGGTGAGATCACGCGCTCCTGGTTATAACAGTCCGGGTTCGAAGCGCGACGGGCGCTTGACATTTATGGGCCGATCCTGACAGGTATGGTTGCGGTTGGTGGCAGGCCGCTGTCAGGCGAAGTCAGTGAGGGGACGGGCCGTGCGCGGCTATGTGCGAACGTTAAACTTGATCTTTGGACCCTAAATTCTGCCACAGAACTGGAATTGCACGACTGAGGCTAGAGGGCGGGGTCACCGCCAAGTCACCGCAACAAGCTTCGCTTGGCGGTGGCTCTGTCCTTGTGAATCCTTCCTATCAAAAGGTTCGGACTAATTTTTTTTTTTTTTAATAGTTGCCACCGTAATGCTTCGATTTTTCACTTGCTGTGTTGATGTGAATTGAAGTGGTCCAACCCAAGTCCAACCCACACCCAAGATTACTTTACTAATACCCACACAAATCATTTATAAATACGCCACCAATCATGCTAGGTGGTGAAGGAAAACCTTTGCAGCATAATATGGAGGCCGTGTGATCGTCTGCTGCGCAGCTTTTGTACCAGTTCCTTCAGTCGTGAGCAAGTCGTGAGTCACTGAACTCAAACTCACTGAATGCTATTTCAATTTGTTATGGTAGGGCAAGGCCCTATATGGTAGGGTAGGTAGGTGCTAGGTTCATGAAGATGTTATTTTCATTCTGAATGATTCAGCCTGAAATAAAATGTAGCTACCAACCAGTTTATAGGAATTAGGATGTTTATGTTAGTGACTGTGACTTTCTTTTTTGATGCTTGGAAGGATAAGGTAAAAATCGTGTCTCCTTGCAGGACGAACAAAATGATGGCATTTATCATTTTTAGCGACCTTCCACTTCCGTACAATGAAGCATGCCACCAGGTCTGCTATCAAGGAGCCTGCACAAACTGAAAGACTGGCATATCTGGCTGGAGGTGAGGTATCTGTAGTCAAGACTGCTGTCAGAGTCATTTTGGAGTCCCAATTTGAATTCTGCCTCAAGTCAGTCAGTTTTTGGAAGTTTGAGAAGATGTGAAGTCTGTCTAGGGTCGGTCTAGTTCAACTGAAAGCAATTCATATTTCATTTTGTATGTGCTTCTTGCATGAGAGCTGCTAAGTCGGGAGCAAGGGAGGGCATATCTAACTTCCAGATGGTGAGGTTCCTGCAGAAGGTCCCCAGCTCAAGGTAGTGAGGCCAACCTGTAAGGTATGGCAATCTTGATAAGATCGTGTCGGCACAGGGCCACTCTGTTGGTGCCCTATAGGTGGGGATTTAGCATGGTTTGGTGGAGCCCCCTAATGCTACTGTAAACCACTGAGCTGGCACATCAGTGTCAGAAAAATTATTGACTGTAGACAACAGGTCCAGTGAGGGAAGAATTGCCCTTTACCTATTGACATTTCCTTGAAGAACAATTGTGCAGATTTATAAATTATGTTGCAAAATAAAGTCTTTCAGTGCAGATCAGTCCAGATTTTCAGCCTGGTTGGTACAGATTATATAGCCTTGGTACAGATAAAGCTTTGTTACCTTAGGTGGTGCTTCTCATCAACCCTGTTGTCATGTATGTAGTCTGGCTGAAAGGTACTTTACAACAGAGTCAACAAGCCAAACCAGCTTGGGGTACAAATTAGTCTAAACCAGCTAAAAGTTTGCATTTGTGAAATGTTAAAACTTAAATGGTAGAAATGCTGACAGCCAACTGGTTGTTCCTAGATGTACCTTCTTGTGGCACTTATGACCTGTACCTGTTTGAACTGACTGATGCCTGGTCAATCAGTTTCTCCATATCAAATTTCATCTAGTTACTTATGTGCATGAACCTTAAACCACACTGCAATGTCACCCACTCCTACGGACACGGCTTGGGGGACAAAAAACCAACTGTCAGCGATATCTCCGCTACTGCCATAAGTAATATTGTTCCCACTGACAGGGCTCAGGGGACGGTGACCGACTGTCAGCGATGTCGGCCGCCCCCGACATGGCCGGCGCGCTGAAGGAGAAGAAGCTCTCCTCGACCTCGCTGATGGTCGGAGACGGCGGCCGCACCAAGACTGTCACCGTCAAGGTCGACGAGAACAAGCCCAAGCCGACCACCAAGAAAAACAAGCCCATTCAGGCCGACCTCGACGTGGCCAAAGAGTTTCTCCGGTGTCGCGATGAGGGAGCGCATCGACTCGACCTCAGCAAGGCGAACGTGAGTGACTCCTCAGATGGATGGTTTTTCAGGTATCATTCCTGCTGAGTTTGCTGAAGTATTGGCGGTGAATCTGTTTTAGCATGATGGATGATAGCTCATGGTTAGTTTTATTTCGTTATTCGTCTGTGTCAGTAGATTATAGTACGAGGGATTTTATACGATCAGTTTTAGTTCTTTGTTCATCTGTTAGGTCCTGTCAAGTCACTGAATTATCGACGCCGAATGTGTCTGTCCATCCTCACCCTTCCGTCTCAGGTGGTCTCCTCCCATTCTCTCTGTTCTCATCTCTGCTCCCTTGCTCTCCCTATGGTTTCTGCCCCTACCCTACTCTCCCTCAGTCCTCCCTTTCCTGCTCTCCCTCCCCAGTGTAACTCCGTCATCTCTGTGGTCAGATTGCCCACCTGCCGGCCTCCGTACGCGAACTCACCGACCTACACGAGCTGTACCTGTACGGCAACAAGCTGACCACGGTGCCCGCCGAGCTGGGCTGTCTCACCAGCCTGCAGACGCTGGCACTCAACGAGAACTCACTGACGCAGCTGCCGGACGCGCTGGCGCACCTCACCTCACTCCGGGTGCTCGACCTGAGGCACAACAAGCTCAGCGAGGTGGGTAACTCGGGGGAAGGGGGCGGCGCCCGGTTGTGGAGACTGGGTGGGGTAGTGGGATCTTGGGGAGGTATGGGCACTGGGGGAGGGGTTTGTGCATGGAGATGGGGTGGGGTGGGGGGTATATTGTCGTTAATGGTATATACAGCTTTGCACAAAGGATTGTTTGCTAATTTTGTTTACTTTTTGTGTTCTCAGATTCCCGATGTTGTTTACAAGCTAACAAATCTTACTACGCTGTTTTTGAGGTTCAACAGGATAAAAGTGGTCGGCGATGACATTCAAAACCTTGTGGTAAGTCGATGCGCTGCGTTCTGCGTGGCAACCTGGTTGTGAACGACGGTTGCACGTTCAAAGGCGGAACCATCTACGTTTCCACAAAAAAGAACGGTTGCATCCGTATTTTATATGACAACTTTAAAGACGTTAACCCTCGCCCGCACATGCCATTTTCCCATCCTAGAACGCACATGGGGGGGGGGGGGGTGGTTGCCACCCCCCCGCGCCATTTCGTTCCTGTTGGAGATAGAGCTTAGCGGTAAAGACCAAAAAGATTCTTTTGGAAGAGACGAATCCAATGATACCCAGTTTTACCTTCTCAGGTCAGTCATTGACCTTCCAGGTCAGGTCAAACTAAAAAATGTTGCTGTTTTGGGTCACCGTTGGATATCAAGTGCGCTGCTTATCAAATACCGATGACGATGCTGTTTTCTGTTGCCAAGCCAACTAGAACCTCTTTGTCACACTACCCGACCAGAATTTTGCTGCTGAGGTCATTTCAGGTCAAGTTAGGTCAAGGTCAATTATATGTGTTTGTATGTCTGTGTGTGTCTGTGTGTATACTGATGTGTGCACGGATTGTTTTTGGGTCCATATTACATGAAATCATGATCTGAGAAGCTTTTACCAAAAATGCAGTAAAAAAAAATTCACAAAAAGTAAATTCAGCTTGCCTAAAACTCAATTATCTTAGATAACCTAGGTTGACCTTGACCCTGACCTTGACCCCTGTACATCGTCGAACAACATGTTCCATGATTCCATGTTGAGAATTGGCCATTTGGGTCATGACATGACCTGAAAAACAAGGTCATATCTCCGAAACCAAAAATCACAGAAACTTGAAATTTTCAATGGACATCAAGAAAGGATAGAGGAGCAGCTATACGAAAAATCAGCCTTCTAGCTCTAAAAATGTTGAGTGCAGAGCAGAAAGACTACCTGGGGGGGGGGGGTGGCAACCACCCCCCCCCCCCCCCCATGTGCGGGCGAGGGTTAATTTTGCATTAAAATTTCATTTTTATGCTCTGTCTTGCCTTCTTTCTGGTTGTATTGCCTCGAACAAGTGTCCGTTGCTACCAGCTGGATCAATCACCGACTGATCCGCGTGGCTCTGCAGTCTGCCTCTATGTCTTTCCCCTCATAACTTGGATCAGTGTATCACTGGAGTCGAATGTGATCCCGTGCTACTGGGTCTAACCTCTCACCCATCCCCTCCCCCGTAGAACCTCACGATGCTCAGTCTGCGTGAGAACAAGATTCGCGAGCTGACGCCGGGCGTGGGCCGGCTGGTGAAGCTGGTCACCTTCGACATCTCGCACAACCACCTGGAGCACCTGCCCGAGGCGATCGGCAACTGCGTGCGCCTGTCTACCCTGGACCTGCAGCACAACGAGCTGATCGACATTCCTGAGACGATCGGAAACCTCCGCGCACTCACCCGGCTCGAGCTCAGGTCCGTCGAGTGACCGGCGGGGGAGGGGAGGGAATGAGTGTGTAGCTCCAGTGGTTGATGTGATTGGACGGCTAGGTAATGTGTAGTGTTCATGCTTATTAGGTTTCTGTGGAGCTTGGGTATTGTTTGTGTAGTTGTATCCTTACATATCAGCGCATTTTCATGCCAAGATTATCATTAACACTGCACCAAAAGATTGAGTCCTTCTACCCTAGTCGGCCTTGGCGTAATGAGGTTGTCTTTGGAAGCATCTAACATCTCCCGACCGTGTTGTTACGTTTCTTTTTCCAGGTACAACCGTCTGACGGAGCTGCCTCGCTCGCTGGCCAAGTGTGTGCACATGGAGCAATACAATATGGAGGGCAACAGCGTGGCGCGCCTGCCGGACGGCCTGCTGTCGGCGCTCAACAGCCTGACCAGCGTCACGCTCGCCAGGAACTGCTTCACCAGCTTCCCGGTCGGCGGACCGGCCCAGGTGCGGCGGGGCAGCCGGGACATCGGAGCGGGAGTCGGGAATATTTGAGCTAGTTTTTCAGCGTGTTTAGGAGACAGAGTGGGGTGTTGCTTGGAGTTGGCAGGGACTTGTTAAGATTGCTTGTGAAAAAAACTTGGGCAATGGGGACGGCTATTGGTGCGCTCGTAAGTAGCGAGCTGGGTTTTAAGGAGCACCGCGGGCTGCGTTGCTGGCTGCTGCTGGTGTTTGTGCCCCGCCGGTCCCTGACCGTGTGATCCGCGCTGTGTCTCTTCACCTCTGTTGTGACATGCCGCGTCTCCTGCCCACTTGTTCGCCAGTTCACGAACGTTGACGCTATAAACATGGAACACAACCAGATCGACAAGATCCCGTACGGCATCTTCTCGCGGGCGCGTCACCTGACCAAGCTGAACATGAAGGACAACCTGCTGACCTCTCTGCCGATGGACATCGGGACGTGGGAGCATATGGTGGAGCTGAACCTGGGCACCAACCAGCTGACCAAGGTGCCGGACGACATCCAGCACCTGCAGAGTCTCGAGGTGCTCATCCTCTCCAATAACCTACTCAGGGTGAGCCAGAGGACGGTAGCAGAGGATGGGGGCTCGGTCGGCGCTGCTCAGGAATATGTTAGGCCTCGTCGTTCAGAAAAGCTGTCAAGTTATTATTTTTATAGTGAAACAGTTAATAATACTTGGGGACTTCCTTTCTGCTCGCGTGCCATCAGGGAATTCGTCAGTTTTTTTTACGGGAAAAGCAATGACACGGTGTTTGGCATTCCTCCAGCGCCTGCCGCCGACACTGGGCAATGTCCGTAAGCTGCGCCTGCTGGATCCACTGTCCTCGTTAGTGCTATGGTGCTGAGTTGCCGTGTCTCTGACCCGCAGCGCCTGCCGCCGACGCTGGGCAATCTCCGTAAGCTGCGCCTGCTCGATCTGGAGGAGAACCGTCTGGAGACTCTGCCCAGTGAGATCGGCTACCTGCGGGAGCTGCAGCGGCTGGTACTGCAGAGCAACTGCCTCACGGCGCTGCCCAGAGCTATAGGGTGAGTGGGGGAGGGAAGGGTGCTGTTGTTCAGAACAATTGTCTCACAATGCTACCGAGAGCCATCGAGTGAGTGGGTGGGAGCGAAAGAAGAGGGTAAATATGGGAAAGACGACATGTGATGAGAGATGACGCTTGATGTAGCTGATTTTCTGATAAGTGTGCAAGTAATAGTTGTTCGTAAACTTAGTCATACTTTTTTGAATGCTCAAGATTGACATCTGACAAACTACATACATGTCATTTGTGCGTCCTCTCGCTATTCAACGTCCGGATCTTTATTCCACCAGTCTTCTATCGAACCTCACCTACCTGAGCGCCGGCGAGAACAACCTATCGCACATCGTGGAGGAGATCGGTAACCTCGAGTCGCTCGAGTCTCTCTACATTAACGACAACCCGGGCCTGCACGGACTGCCGTACGAGCTGGTGCTCTGCTCCAGTCTGCAGCTGCTGAGCCTGGAGAACTGTCCGCTAACGCTGATACCGCCCGAGATTGTCGCCGCCGGACCCAGTCTGGTCATACAGGTTAGAGAGGGAGATGGGAGTCGAGGGTAGAAACTGTGAGGGGGAGAACGGTGTAAATGAGGGTGGCAGGAGTCAAGATTACTTTACTATAGCAGAAGCTACGAAAGGTTTTAAGATTGAGAGGTGAAAGTCTATGAAAGAATATGAACGTTTTTGGAATTATTATTTCAGCTCACTTGTGGGGTCAACTTGTTTCAAGCTGCGTCGCTGGATTTTTAGGTAGCGTACCCCAACTGACCCATCTGGCCGTATTTATGTTGTATTCAGTGACCGCCTCTCCTGTGCCGGGACATTCTGTCTGTATATACCACCTGTCTGACCGCGACTCCGTCTCTCTGTGTGTTTCAGTTTCTCAAGATGCAGGGCCCGTACCGGACCATGTGACGGTCGGAGTCGGCCGCGCCCGTCGGCGGCGCCTCCTCCTCTCAGTGAGTGTTCCTCTCTCCCCTCTCTCTCTCTCTCTCTCCCGCTCCCCGCTCTCTCCCGCTCCCCGCCCGGGCAGCGACCCGAGTCCACCGAGCGCTTCAGAAAGACTGGCCGGTGCTGGGACAAATGGGACGGTGCTAGTCATCCCCTGACTCAAGGCCCTGACTGTTGTTTTTAACGGAGATATTTATTTAAATGCAATGTCAAACCTCGAATGTTGTATGGGTGTTTGTCTATTTCCAGTGTAATAATGTAGATCCAGAGAAGTCGCGTATGCAGGTGCATATTTGTTGTTGCTAGTTTGTGGGATCGCGTTTTCGTAAGCTCGTCGGCCGTCGTGAAGATGGCGCTGGGCACAGCGGACGGGTGGTTTTAGCTAACTGCTGCTTCTCCAGTGATCGGGACGGGCTTCTCAAGGAAATGGGCGGCCGGTTTTAGACGGACTCGGACAATTTTTTTTTGGGGGGGGGCACAGCCGGTGGTCGGTTTGAGGCGGCCCCGCCGTCTTACCTCTGTTCGGTGGCCGCTTCTCTCAAAGGCCTGATGGGGAGGAGGGCTGTTTTCTAAGACTGAGTGATGAAGGCAGGGCCGGGACCGCCGTTCCCGAACGCACAATCTCGTATCAAATACCGGGCCGGGTGGCGCTCGTCTCCCTGTGATCCTGTAGTTGTCTCGGCCGCCGGCAGATGGCAGTGACGGGCGCCGGGCGCTGTATGCAATCCTGGCCGGCCTCTCGGTATATCGCCGGGACTTTGGCCGCCAGGGGCCGTACTTGCTGTTAATCTCAGTTGTTTTGTGTGATAATTTTGTGGAGTTTATCTCGATCTAGTCGTTTACCGCGGGCGGTGTGTCTGACAGCCTCAGTGTTTTGTGTGGCTATGTGTTGTATGATTCCGTCGAATCACGTGCCATAATTTTATCGCTGTTCCATGGTTTTCAGTCATGTTGTGCTTTCACCTAAGCTGGCGTGAACATGTGTGGATAAACTATATGTGATGTTATACAAGGAGACCAAAGTTGAACGTGTGTGTAGGAAGTAGTCGAGTTACGGTGGTGTTGCGTGAGTTCCTGCTTAGCGTGGAAATCATCAAGGCCGTTGAAAGCATTATAACGCCTTACTCAAACTGAACTTATGGAGATGAATAATGGCTATTTTTGATTTTTTTCCATAGCACTTGCTCAGTAAGAAAGAAACCAAGCAATCTGCGAATGTGCGTTAATGTGCCTTTACCTACCTATTACGTAATCGTATGACTTTGCGACCTTTTTTCTTATGAGGCATTTGTCATGTCTTACATTTGCGATTCATAGACTTCCAGCATGAACATTGCGTATGCATTATGCAACAAGCTCAATCTACATTTCAGAAGTTGAATTGTGTCGACTCTGCGTGATTAAAATTCTAGACACACATCAACTTCGCGTGTACGGCCTTAAAGTCAGGTTTAACATTTTTTCCACGAAATGAATCCATTGGAACTAAATCGACACACCGAATCCCGTAGCAGTGACAAAATGAGTAGTTCGACGAAACAGATTCGACACTATAAGTCATCAAATGGAACTATAAATCAGTCTACGGTAGATCACACCGCCGTAGAGGGTAGATCACATTACATTTGCCCCTTCGCCAACATTCAGCGCTTCTCATCCAATTACCCAAACCACACCGCACCGGCGATGACAACGGTGGCAGGGGCTTCTGCCCAGCAGTCGTGTCACCACTGTGGCTGGCCCAGTGCTGCCTGCGTGGCCCGGACTAAATCGCACCATTGCGGATACACCATCCTAATGCCCTTGTCTCAGCAGCCTCAGCCGTCAAACAACCAGTCTGTCGTTCATGTCATCCATTGTCGCTCATCAGGAGCAAGCGAGCTTGTCCTTCGGGTTGTCTTCCGTCCCCTCAGAAGCAGCGACACTTGTCCTCCGGGCAGTGGCTCGGGAAGCCGAGGCAGTTCTCGTGACAGAACAGGTCAGCCTGTGGCCTCTTGGCGAACTCTCCCTGTGCCTCGCACTCCGTACTGGAACATGGGAATACACGAGTTAGTCCTGGGAGCTCACTCTGCAGATGGCCGAGTGTGAGTTGGTTAACGGTCCCTGGTGAATATTACCGGCTGGTAGAGGCAGTGTGGGCCCTGGGGTCCAGGGATTTGCCTAAGCGGTTAGCAATTATCCTTAACGTTTATTGACATTGCTGGATTACTGCTGGGAGAAAATCGTCAATCACACAAACAAATTCATAGTTGTATCATGCATGCTCCTCTTTCGGAGACAAATTTCGCCCCTCATCTCCGAAAGATAAACTCCCTCCCAAGATTCATGATAGGTCTTTTCTTCGTAGACCAGCACACACGGCGACTTCTCTTCACCAAAGCAACTACTCATAACCCTCCCCACAGAGCCCCTCCGATACTTACACACACATGCACCTATCCGTGGGGCACGCCTCGGGGTTAACCATGCAGCGCAGGCAGAACCGGTCGGCGCCTTCCTCCTGTTTAAACTCTCCATGCGGCAGACAGATCTGCGGCCGGAAGGCGGGCGCCCGGGGCTCGTTGTCTAGGTCCTCCTGGACCACCCGAGCCACCTCCGACTTGGTGAGGGGCAGCGTGCGGTCCAGACTGTTGGAGAGGCGCGCGAGGGGTCAGAGTGGGGCAGGGGTGGGCTGCCAGAGGTTCAGCGTCGCAGTGTGCGGTCCAGCCGAAGTGACAGGGGGTGGGGTCAGAGTGGAATACATATAGTCCAATATAGTCCAGGCTGTTGAGAGACAGGTGGTTGAGCCACTGCTCTCGCCGCAGCTTGACGAGCATGATGAATGCGTATTTCCGACGCACATTTCGTACTGTAAGACACGTTTCCTGTGATCTATCGTATATCAATAATGGTATGCATTGTCTAAAGTCGACACCTAGCCGCCACTTCCATCACCAGTGTGGCGATAATAAATCTCTGCGTGTCAATATAACCGCATATTCATAGAGCGGTGATTGCACAAGGCTACTGAGCTACTCCCCTATTGGCTAGTAATAGTATCTGCACCCATGTTGCCTTGCCGTTTCTCGGTCCTAGGCCACTACCACATGCGCTGGGCCCCGTTTGACACCTCACTGACCTGTTGTGGACGGGTCCGAAGTAGGGCGTGTTGGAGACGATGGCGATGTCGGCGCAGTTGATGAACGTCTCCTGCGGCCCGCAGCCGACCGCCTGCTCGCCGTCCGAGCACGTGCCCCACGTGTTTCCGGCGTAGTAGGTCCACTGCATGACGCACTGGGTGCACGTCAGGTAGGGCGGCAGCTCCACCTTCCAGCGGAAGATGCCCGCCTTGCCAGAGTCCTCCGGGATGACGTAGCGGATCGAGTTGGTGCCGGCCACGCGCAAAACGTGTCTGAGGAGCGGACAGTATTGTTAAACCATCGCTGTTTCGACTGCGATCCTCGGGAGCTTGTAATGCCAGGCACTGGTTTAAAGTTGAACAGCATGAGTGAGGTGGTCGAACCGATATTGGTTGTTGGGGCCGTTGAACTTTACATTCCCGGGCGCCCAAAGCTTCAATTAATTATCATGCTAGGCGGTTACTTACAAAATGTGAATTTAATTTGCATTTGTTACCTATCTCATGTTCTCCTGTCTGCTTTCTCCTCAACCAGATCCGTAGTTTTGACCATATTCCCCATGAAAACCAGTCCCAAATGTCTGAGTTTCTGGTGATTTGATCTCTGACTCCGGCCATAGGTTTACCGACGACCAGCAGCCGCGGGCACGCGGCATCCCTTTAGCCAGGCGATTACCATCGGCGATATTTAAGCCGGACTATGTGGCGGAATCCGCGGGTCGCCGCTGTCCATGACCGAAGTAACGGGTTGGGGCGCCGCTGATCGGGCGGGGGTGGACGGGAGGGGAGGGTGGGAAGGGAGAGGGTGGCCGACCGGTCCCAGCTGGCCAGTTTGTACCACAGTGTGACGTGCACCTCAGTGGTGAGACGGGGAGGCGGCGGAGGTCGTCCAACTCTGCCGACTTGCAATGGGAGGAGGCGGCGCGGCCACGGATCTGAGCGCCTCACGGGGAGCGATGACCCGTCAGTCGTCACCCGGCCGTGGTTGAGGCGTACTTTATATTTATCTTGAACTATACAATGCAAGGCTCCTATACATAAGTGTTCAGAGGTCATCCCTGACTCATCCCTAGTACCAAAGTATTGATATGAAGTAGAGGGAAACCTTGATCTCGGGAATGTTTCAATTTGTAATATTCTAAACAAATTATGCTTATCAATTTCGGAACGTGTTGGATACACCTAAGACGACGTTTTATTATGCTAATGACATTAGATCTACCATACAACACCACCACTGATGTGACGAGTGGCCTCTCACAGCGGTGAGCGACCATTGCTTCCCTTCCGACCAAGAAGTCAACCCATCGTCAGAGGCAACGACCGGATTAGGCTGGCGTCGGATTACCGAGACGGGGCCGCTGAGACGGGATATGCGGATACTACGGTGAATGTTCACGGACCGCAGACTAGTGGTAACAGTCGGTGTTGAGCGAGTGCCTCCACTTAATTGATTCATGCACTGGGGTTTAGTGAGAAAGAAGTATAGATGCAAGTCAACCAGCACCGTTCGCGATTTTATACCTACGGGTTTTGTGGATCAATTAAACAAACTTCCAATGGCCGGTAACTGTCCATGTTTGAATCGAATATGTCGTTTATCAGGCAACAGGTCCATGGAGACTCAGCGATCGATGTGGTTGTTAATTACTCACTTGTTGAGGCACTCCTGCGTCACTGTCTTCCTGTCGTTGTTGTGCGGACACAGCCGGATCACGAAGTTGCCCATGTGGTTGGCGGTCAGCTCCACTTCAATGTCGATCAACTGAGCGGGCGATGGGAAAAGACAAAGCAAAAATGTGTCACATATATAGTCGACAGGTAGGTGACCATTCATTCCTAGTTCTTCCCTGTAACGAATCCGGGCTTTCTTCGCGTGGGACACGTCTAGTGTTTGCAATTTTTGGAAACATTCGTGTTAAACCGAGGATGCAGAATAGTGGCAATGAATTATTCATGAATTTCCCGACGTTTTTTTTTTCAAGCCATTGTCAAGGACCCTGTTAGGAGTTCGCAACAGATTATGCAAAAATAGTAAACGCTGTAGATGGCAGTTCAATATCCCAACTTCCCAAAATTTCCCCGCTACTTCACCTGCCAATGTTATGTGTCTCATGAATGAAGGGAACTGTGACGGGACACGTTTTGCAACTGACCTGACCGGGCGAGTAGCGTTTTCCGATGAGTCCCTTGGCGAACTCGCCGCCCGCCTCGTGCGGTCGCGGCTCGTCCAGCGCGTAGTTGTCTCCGCACACGCCACACTTGCCGTCGTTCTGCTGATATTGCACTGAAAAGAGCGGAGAAAGGGCGGGTTTCTTCTTTCATGTCGAACTTTCAGTGGAGCTGTAATATTAGCATTCGGTGGTTTGCTGCAACTGCCCATTTACTTTGCGTAGGAAATGAAAACCGACTTTGGAAATTGGAGTACATCCTTAGTCATCTGTAACGATGTTTATTTTCTTTATTTGTACCTGGCTA
This sequence comes from Amphibalanus amphitrite, assembly GCF_019059575.1. NCBI lineage: Eukaryota > Metazoa > Arthropoda > Thecostraca > Balanomorpha > Balanidae > Amphibalanus > Amphibalanus amphitrite. Next base: position 1,280,791 of record NW_024881531.1, on the reverse strand, counting down.
GGTAATGGACATCATCCGATTATATTTCGGTTTTATTAGGACTTCACTCACCAACGAATCCTCCGCAGAAGAGCTCGTTGTCGTTGTAGTTGACCGGGTTGCTGAAGTTGAACCTCCACATGGCGTTCCGGGCCGGAGGGTCCATCAGACGACCGTGACCGGCCACGTGACCTACCTGGGGGTCAGACAGATATCAAGTTTTGTCAGGGGGTGTAGGGGCTCCGCAGTGAGGCGACCATTGGTGGACACTTCACAGAGTTGACTTTCTCGGTCAGTAGCATTTTTAGCCGAAATCCCAAACGGTATCTGCTGATCCGAAGGATATATTAATTTTCTGGAATGGTTACTTCCCGAGTTCTGTCATTTCCACGCAAGTGAAATCAGAATCAACACCTATGAGCTTATCTATTTCTGTTATCTTACTCTCCTTGTGGTTGTGTTAATCCGCCCTTTACAAATGGATCGCGCCAGTTTCTTGACTCCACGGTGCTCCGTTTAAGGTGGTCCGGTACCGAGAAGACGAGAAATAGCTGAGAAGGTCGTACTGGGATATAAGCTTGTAGGCACGTGTATGTGGTCTTGTCGGCATGACTCCGTAAGTGCGGAGTATGTAGGTCTGTATTGCTCGAGCTGTACGCCCTTGATTTTGAAGCTGGCACTTGATGTGCCATTGTCAATGCGTGACTAGGTCAGTTGACTGCAGACATGCGCAATTGCGACCGCTCCTCCGCTCCATCGGTCCAGCCCGCTGTAGCCCCAGTACTTGAGCTCACTGCATGCAGACTATCGAGCCGGGCCGGTCGTTGACCCTGACTCTGGCAGTGCCGAGGCCTAGTCGTTTCTGGTATGTCCCAAAGTCGGCATATTGATGAGGTCCCCAACCCGTTACGTATGTACGTGCGCTCGCCTCCGTACATTCAGACGGAAATTCGCTTCATGGCAGTCCTATAAGCTGGCTTTGATACAATGGCTTTGATAAGTGGATTTCATGTGGTCAAGACTCACGATCTAATGGTTAGGATTTATTGCGTTGCAAACAAAAGACAAAAATCAAACAGGTGCCTGGTGCGTAAGGTTAAGGGACGAGTAGATGTAATGAGCGTAAGAGCGTGAAGGCTAGCAAGATTGCATGGAATTTCAAAATACCTCTGGGTTCAACCCGATGCAAGCTGCATCGAAAATGTGCTTAGCGCATCTTGGTCCATAGATCAATGGTCGTTGACCAGCCTGTTTTTCCACCAGTTACCTGCAGCGCTATTTGAAAAAGGGAGCACAATAAAAAAGGAAGGGACGAAAATAAGAATACAACTGCTTACTACCCATATGACTTGACGAAATGCCGAACTCAGTTTTTTTGAAACGCGCTTAACATCTCTGCCGGGGTCATCGGTCCCCCGACTGCTGAAATAAGCATGAAACAAATCTGAAGCTGCCTATGTAATATTTTATGGTAAAGTACTATGAAATTGTACACAAACAATATGACATCATACCTAAACAGTACAGTGTCGGCGCTGAGCGTTAAGTGGTGTTCTATAGCCATTTAGTATAATTATGAAACATGTTAAAATTTAACAGCCACTTACCAGGGAGACGAGTAGCAGTACGGGAATCATGGCGCCAGTCGGTGTCTCGGCCGCTCCTCGTTCTCTGGCGCGTGTGTCGGCGACGGTAGGTTCTCACGCCGACTGCGGCCGCACAGTAGCTCCCGCGGCACGGTTCAGCCGAGACTGGCGCTGCGACTCCGCCGCCACGCCAAGCGGGGGGGGGGGGGCGGGGGTTGTACGCCTCCCTCCTCCCGCCGGGCGCACTCCCAAAAACCGGCCGCCCGCCCCATCAGAGCCGGGGCGGGGGACCGGGGCGGCCACTGCACTTGACACCGGACACTGAAGTCCCAAACAGGCTCTTTGACCTTTCTGAGGTCGGCCCGGCGAGCGGCGTCGTTCGCAGACGTGCGATTAGCGCAGGTGCGGGGATCTACTGTCGGCTTCCTTCTGCGCTGTGACCGCGTGCAGTTATTGACCGCGCGTGGAACCGGGAGCCCACGAACCGGTTATCGTCCACCAGTCAACACGGCAGCCTTTCGTATACCTAGGTGGTGATATTTTAGGTTGTGTGCCTATGCGTATAACTGTGTGCATGATATAACTGTGACGTATAACTGTGACGTTAAGTGATCACAGTAGACCTATTTGCGTGGAATTTTGAAGTTTTAGGCGTGTTATATACCTATTCGCTTTCTGTTTCGACGGAAAATTATCATAATATAAGAAAAACCAGTAACCTCATAATATAATCAGAAATAGGAGCCAAAAGGTTATATTTAAAATTATCGAATATTTCGCTCCTGGAGCTTCGTCAGCGATAATTACAGAAAAACATCGCTTATCGCTTGTCGGAAAATCATCGCTTTATCAGCGAATGTTGGCTAGATGTCCTTCTTGGACTCTCACTCCCATCATTCCTTTATACCTTACCTACCTACCTAAGTCATGCAGGTATGCTCCCGCTTTTTCAGAACACATAAGCCACCCGATTTCAGCACCAAAACCAAGAATGAGATCACTTTTTATTGAGTACATGCAGATAATACCCGTTGTCATACAAAAACACTGAATAGTGAATAACTAGGGTGGCCCGCGTGCTCCGCAACGCGAAAAGGGATATTTTCGATCGGCGGGTGTTCGGTTGTTCTTGTGTCGGTTGGGGTTATCTATCCATTTCGGTCGATTGCTTTTTGACGGCTAAACGTTTTGGTTTGTGGAAAAAATATCCACCGCATCGAGGTGCCCGTGTCTGATAAGCATGCTTTCCACTTCAGAATCTGTCAAATGTGCTTTATAATTGAGGTGCGTAGTTTTAAGACAAATGAAAGGCGTAGATAATTTTCGCTAAAAATCGTTTTGCAGAGGTTTAAAACATTTATATTTTTAAGAATACTGTTGCTTGTCATGCAAACGTGATGATTGGATCTTGGAGAGAATTGAATGCTCTTTCTAATGATAGCATTTTCAATTGTCAAGCGTATCAGGTTAAGCAGCAAATCCCGTGTATCTTTTTAGTGGCACATTGTGGACAAATACCATTTTAATTCAGCGATTTTTCCACATTGTTTTTGATCAATTAGCTGTCCACAATTTTTCCATGAGAGGCGGTACATTTCTCTTGGCAATTGACGTTGTTTCAACTCTCTCAGTCTGATGGTCACGGGAAAATAAAATAAAATCCAAAATACGTCTAAAATGGCACTTTTTGAAATGAAATTGCCCTCACACTTGCACGTGGCGCGTGCCAACCCCTGCACCGCACACCATTCGATAGCCCGTTCGATTCTCTACACGATGCTGTTTTCCCCGTACCGGTCGGGCCCACGGTTACCGAGATATTGCACCGGGAACGGACCCGTGTCGGGCAAATTTGGCTGTTTTCGCCCGTTTTTGCCAGCCGATTAATACATGTAAAGTCTATGACGCGAATTTGCACTTTTTGGGCACGCGCCACGCGCTCGCTATCGATTCGATCGAGCTGAGACCCATCAAAGGCACGTTGTCCATCCTTGTTCTATGAGTTGCGCAAACTTCAGCGCGGTGGGTGCAACGGTGTGACCTGTAACCCGCGCTACGTAGCACCATGTCGCGACCTTCGTAATAGACAGAAACTACGCCCTCCTCAAATAGTAATATAGACAAGCGGCTGCGCCACTTGCTTTGCTGCGTGGTAGGAAAAATTGCGGCACCAGCCAATTTGCTTTCGAATGGTGTTCGATTCATGTCGATGTGTCGTCTAGAAGCATAGATATGGACGGAAATGTGAAAAAGAATTTAAAAAAGAACTGTCCTGAGGGCGTTGTTGGATAAAATTTGGGTGATACGGGGTCAAGACGGGTCAAAGGGGTCAGCCCCGGCCACTTTGGGTCAGGCCAGGTCACAAAGGTCACCTCTCGTCCGATGGGATCAGCCCGGGCCACTGTTCAACTTTTGCCTCCACCACTACCCCTTCCCCTACCACTACCCCTACCACTGCCCCCAACACTACCCGTACCCCTACCCATACCCCTACCATTGCATCTACCACTACCACTACCCCTACCCCTACCATTACTACTACCCATACTCCTACCCCTACCACTACCCCTACCACTACCCCTACTACTACCCTTACTACTACCCCTACTACTACCCCTACTACTACCCCTACCACTACTACTACCCCTACCCCTACCCCTACTCCTACCACTACCCCTACCCCTACTACTACTCCTACCACTACCCCTACCCCTACCCCTACCACTACCCCTACCCCTACCCCTACCTCCTACCACTACCACTATCCCTACCACTACCACTACCTACCACTGGGCCATGTCAGGTCACATACTAATTGGATCCAATAAATGTTTAAAAAAAAAAACAGAATTTAAAAGATCTTCTAGCCCCGCTCCTGTTCGTGCCATTCCATTACCTTTAATCGATTTTGTCGGAAATGGCGCTTTGTGACAAATGTGGCGTGTTACGGCAAACGCGGTGCATTTTCACCCGGTGATTGAGCATGCATCTTTGCACCAAAGTGCACCCATATCGGACCATATTTGTCAAAACTGTGCGATTTGCGGCAAAAATGACGCCCTGAGATGATTGTTGCGCATTCCGGCAAACGCAGCGCATCTGAACCTGTTGGTTGAGCATGCATCTTTGCACCAAATTGCACCAATATCGGACCATATTTGACAAAACTGTGCGATTTGCGGCAAAGATGACGCCCTGTGACCAATGTGACGCCTTGCGGCAAACGCGGTGCATTTTTACACTTGCATCATCTACTGTTCCCATTGAATGAAAATCAACACATTCTCTCGCCACTTTTCATTCAAATTAAAAGCCTGCCCATCCGCCAATGCGAGGCACCCGTCGCCGATCGGCATGCATTTAGTTCACAAAGTTTGTCGACCCCGGCTCTCAATGAAGATCTACGAACCGATCACAATTTCATTGGCTTTCTTCGAGCGCGCGCCACGCGCGAACCGTGCACCCCAGCGAGTCGAAACCTAGAAAAGGCGCTGACCCGCTCTGTCACCTTGAAGGTGTGTAAATTTCAACCCCCTACGCCGTACCGTCTGCCGTGTAGGCGTAACAAATTGAACCCACTACACGATGTGCGGACACACAAACTCACAGACAGACAGACGGATTCTGTTTGAATAGTAAGTTAGATGCCCGTTTCTTGGTATCTTCCGTCATACCGTGCACCGTCAGCACTTCTCAGCGACACCTTCTCCCCTGCGTGTTGCTGTGTCGCCCTCGCCGTCCCGTCAGAAGCAGCGACACTTGTCCTGCGGGCAGTGGCTCGGGTAGCCGAGACAGTTCTGGTGACAGAACAGATGGGCTTCTGGCTTCTCGGCCAACTTCCCAACCGCCTCGCACTTGGAGCTGAAACGGACAGAAGTGAGAGTTTAGAGTGACATTGTGTTGGCGCTGCGTCGGCTAACGCTATGATTTATGACGACGTCGATGAGATTATTCATTAATGTGGAGAAATCTGGCAAGCTAAGCTTTTCCTTTTTATTAGGTATAAGGACAACATCCTGCCGCATGATTTATTTCCCAAAAGAAAACTGAACATCTTAGCAGAAGCTTTGAGTGAACGAGAGCATTGACTTCCAATTTCCATTTGCTACCTTTACTCATTTACCGAACTTCAATAACATTTTATGTCATCGCCTATCTGATCTTCCCTCTCCCCTTTCAAACCATACTTACATGCAGACACAGAGATGCGCTGGACAGCTGTTTGGCCTCCTCATACACCCTAGGCAGATTTCATCTGCGCCGGGAACGTTCCGGAACACGGGCTGGGGGACGCACACCTGGGCACGGAACGGTGCCGGCGCCGGTGGCTTCTCGGTTTCCATGGAGATCAGATGACGCACTTCGTCCCCCGTGTAGGAGAGGTCCGACAGACTGAGGGGGTAAAATGGGAGGTTCAGACACTTATTGCCTGTTATACTGGGCGCGGGCCATTTGGATTTATGTAGCCTGTAGGTGCATCTCTTCGTGTATGGCTTTGATTAATAAAAGGTTACATTGTCGGTTTCAAGCAAGAGACAACTTTGGCAAACCATATCGGTGAGCATCTGAACTCTTATTGCAATGCCCTGAATTCTGAATCAAGGAATTTATCTTTGGCATGTTTAACCCCGACGTAACGTCAAACCTCGGTGCGGCTGTTGAGCTGACCTGTTGTGGACGGGTCCGAAGTAGGGCGTGTTGGAGACGATGGCGATGTCGGCGCAGTTGATGAACGTCTCCTGCGGCCCGCAGCCGACCGCCTGCTCGCCGTCCGAGCACGTGCCCCACGTGTTTCCGGCGTAGTAGGTCCACTGCATGACGCACTGGGTGCACGTCAGGTAGGGCGGCAGCTCCACCTTCCAGCGGAAGATGCCCGCCTTGCCAGAGCCGTCCTGGAGACTGTACTCGTGCGAGTGGGTGCCGGCCACCATCAACGGGTATCTGGCGAAACAGGAAATCTGCGCTCGCATAACGCTATCTCATGTATTGTTTGCTGTTTTGAGCGACAGCTGACAGATCATGGATTAGTGTCGGAACTTGAAAACATTCCGAGCGTTGTGGAAAATGTATTGATAATTTGATAAATAAATAATCAACTATATGTAATATGCATTTCCCATCTGAATCAATAATTCAAGCCGGAATATGCTTTCTCGAAAGTTACGAGATATTTCTATCCCAACTCCATTATCCATATTTGGATTGCTTTGTTGTGACGAGCTGTTTATTATACCTACCGATATTACTACCGTCCAGCGCAAACGTCGTCGTTCTCACCGATTGAAGCACTCCTGTGTGACTATGGTCTTGTCGTTGTTGTGGGGACACAGGCGAATTACAAACTTTCCTCGGTGGTTGGCGGTGAGCTCCACCTCGACCTCCACCAACTGAGAATAAATGTCACTAATAAAAACCAGGCAAATATATGAATAAAACAATTAGAGAAAACATAATTTCCAGCCATAAACGAAAGGGACGCTGGTGTAATAGGACATTAAAAAGCCGTGTGCCATGGAGCAAGCACTTCTGCAGCACGCACAATTAAAAATTAGGTATTGGCTCGGAATTGATGAGATGGCATCGTATGGCAAATCAAGGGGGTGAAGACAGGAGGGGAAGACATTAAATAAGCACCGTGCCTGCAAGGAAATGCATTGACTTAAATAACAGAAGTCCCACAACTCACAAGTGTCATAGACTGCAGCAAAACCCGCATCAGCATCAGGCAATAAGCAAATGTATTGGAGACTACATCAACTAACAGCAATAAGGCACCACTAGGAGCTGGAGACTGCATTGACTCACTGCTTTGGGAGACTGCATTCACACATAAGACACTAACCGCACCACTCATCTCGGAGACTGCATTCACACACAAGACAGTAACCGCACCACTCATCTTGGAGACTGCATTCACACACAAGACAGTAGCACCATTCGTTCTGGAGACTGCATTCACACACAAGACAGTACTACCATTCGTTCTGGAGACTGCATGCACACACAAGACAGTAGCACCATTCGTTCTGGAGACAGAACGAATAAACAGAAGATAGTAGCATCACATCACACGGCTGAGACACTGCATTGACTCATACAACAGTAGCACCAATCGAAGCTGATGACTGCAGCATTGCATACAACAATAACACCGAGCAAATGGGAGACTGCAGCAGCGCATACAAAGTACCTAACACCTCACCAAATGAAGACCTGGGAGCGAAATACAACGGTAACGCGAATAGGAGACTGCGTCTAAACACAGAACACTACCACGATGCGGAGCGTAGTGTTGACTTTTCTCACCTGTCCTGAGGTGTACCGTTTGCCGATGATGCCCTGCGCGAACTCCCCGCCGGCCTCGTGAGGACGCGGCACCTTTATTACGTAATTGTCGCCACACGGGCCACATTTGCCGCCGTTCTGCTGGTGATGCACTGAGACACCATGCGGGAAACGTTAGTGTTGCCCACTACAAAACTGCGTGAAATTCATTTACTGGGGGTACCTACTGTTAATGCACTGTAACTTATGACTCGTGAGCTAGACCTCAAATATAGTCAAGTCACATCGACCATTATTTTATAGCAGCAGGGCTGGCATACGGAACAATAGCATCATATCCGATTATTTAGCACCAATATACGAGCGCTAGCCGTCTACGGATGCTTTGACTTATTTGATTATCATTCAACGGAATCCTTCATAAGAAAGCTTCTGATAGCAGACCGTCTGTCAGTCTGTTTACCGACAAATCCTCCGCAGAAGAGCTCGTTGTCATTGTAGTTGACCGGATTGCTGAAGTTGAACCTCCACATGGCGTTCCGGGCCGGAGGGTCCATCAGACGACCGTGACCGGCCACGTGACCCACCTGGGGGTCAGAGAAGAGCTCTACAATTGGGTCCTATACATTTCAAGCCTGTTTGAAATTCCAGTTATGCCGCAGTGTCAATTTCATTGGTTGGACTGGGGAGTTGCAAATCGCAATGATGCTTACTACCGACTCGGGACTTTCATCTCCAGCATGGAGCCAACGTATTGTTTTCCAATTGCTATCGTCTACAAATAACAAATTCGATATTATGGCTAATGAGGCTCACCAGAACGAGTAGTACCCCGAGCGTTGACCTCATACTGCTGCGGTGTTTCTCTCTGATCTCAGTCGCCCTCTGTGCGTGCACTACGACTCACACAGCCGTCACTGCTCAGGCACCTCCGCCGAGCCGACTCACTGGTCAACTGACGGGCTCAGAGTGTTACCATGAGCTCTGAACTCCATGGAAAGAGTACTTCACAGGTCACAGGTGCTGAGCCTGCTACCGTGGTAGGCATATTATGTCATCTCTGCGATCCCAAGTAGGAAGGGTTAACATACGTTTCAGCGAAGTTTGTGCTAGTGATACTAATCTTTTGAGCCACCAGTACCGCTACTAGCCACTTAAGTTTCTTGCCAGCAAAAAGTACCGGTCGTTCAACCATCGAGCATGAGTTTGGGGTGAACGCACGAACAACACACCGCAGAAAATCATTGCTCATCGCTGGTTTGCGTTAGTTGTCAGTTGAGGCCTGTGTGTAAGGCGATTGGCGAACGTTTTAATGTTTAAGCCTTCTTTACTGCCTCTGTTGTGTGAGTTGAGTTGGAATGTTACGAGTTTTAATTATGAAATAAGGCACCATCCAATGATAATGCTAATGCTTGGCGAAAGCATCAAGAAATACCAACCCTGTCGTCAATGCGTATCTTCTAACCAGTATGCCACGCACTAAACCAACCGGATATCTCCCATTCTCAACTTTTAAATTCAACCCTATTGTCCAATCAATCATAACAATGCAGACATCTCCACTCCGTGTGAATCTCTCGAATCTGTCCAAAAACCAGCTTCATTGCGAAACATTTTCAGAGCAGCGCAGAATCTGTCGTCGGCCGGGGTAGGATCGTGTGCTTTATCCGCCGTCCTAATTGTGGTCCGGTTCGCCGTCGGTCTGGGACCCGTCTCACCTGGCGCGGTCACTCTCTCTCGAACGTCGTCTGTGGGTCAGTGCAGCCACGTCCGCGTCGCCGCCGTCGCAGATGCGCCAGTTTGACAGGCGCAGTGCTCGTGTGCAGTGGTGATCTTGGGCAGTTGTGCGGTGCCGACGCTGGTTGTTGTCCCGGTGAGTTTGTTTATCGGTGTCTCGTCGTTTCGACGTCCGGTCCGGTCCCGCCCGGTTGGTAATTTCATCTCGCATGCCATTCATTCAGCTGTTTTTGAACTCCCCGCCGCGGTGCCATTGATCTTGCCGAGTTTGGTGTCATGTCGTGTCCCGAAACCGGGAACCGCCGGGCGGGGTCAGCTATGGGACTGTCTAAACGCGCGCAGAGAATGCAGAACTAATCCCCTCGGGCGTCTGACGTTCGTGCCGAATAGCATTTTCTGTATGCAGGGAAACATTCGACACTGATGTTAATGAGCTGTCTGGCATGCAACGATCAATTAAAATGTGCAGAAAAGGTGACCGGACCGGGTGTGCCAGCCATGGCCCTGTTTAGTTATTCAATACATGTCACGTGTATGGAAGACTCAATGAATCGTCCTTGCTACTAATTTGCATTATGTTCGATAAAAAAAACCTGATAGCTGGCTCAGAGCTTTAGGATATGACATCTCATCGGCATTTGCTATGCATGTCTTTTTGGCAAACGAGCTTTATGCCAGGTAGTTATTACGAGTGATTCGGGACGTCTAACAATAGTGCCGTGCATAAATCAACGACAGTGACGTTCACAATATCCTGTCAGATGTAGGTACAAAAGTGACAATGAACTTGGTCAATACAGCAAAAAGTAGGTGGTAGTTAAAGAGCACTTATATTTGATAACCACCTCACTCACAATTACAGCCTCTTTCTACTGTCACATTCGTAATGGCTGAGAGCAACTGTTCAATCACGAATCACGATGCAGTCTACTCCACATCTGTCCCTGGTATACGGTTATACGGGGTATGCTATTGGTCCCATCCCTGGTATACGATTCTCGGGATTCATTCTCTCTACAAGGTATACGGTCAAAAGTATGTTATTATTTGAGGTATGCGGTTAAACGGACATGTTATCGGTATTGCTAAGTGGTCAGGCGGGACAAGTAATTTATCCCGGTATATGGCTAAAGCGGGACATGCTATCGGTAATCGATATACGGGCCTATACATGATGTTATTTGTCCCAGGTATACGGTCATGCTTGGTGTGTTGATGTGTATGCATGTGTGCATTATGTTATATAGCTGCCCCGCCGCTCTGACCCCCCCCCCCCCTGCGCGGTCCCACAGATGGCCCGGTGCGGCGTCCCCCTGTCTCTGCTGATGACGTCTCTGGTACTGATCGCCCAGCTGACTCCCGGAGCCGCACGGACACGACGCAGCGCCAGCTGCAAGGCCTGCACCGACCTCGTCGGAAAGTTCCAGGGTGAGTACCATCGGCGACAGCCCGTCTGTTCTCCCGATATCGCCACTAATGTGGAGGGTATTTCAATGTTTATTCATCCCGATTAGAAGTGACGCATCACGCAACGGCTAGGTTGGGTTGTGACTTGTGTATGGGGGAACGGGACGGGAGGTATACATAGGTAGCTGGGATATGCAGGCTGAGGCTGATGCTACCCCCTTCTCCAAGGTGGAGATGGGGTGGGCCCGGGGATACATCGACGGCCCGCCTTCGCCACAACTGGTTAGCCCAGGCGGGCCAGCGCCGACTTCAATGCGGACAGCTCCGGGAATCGATCTCGTGTCCTCTCAATCCACAGTCGACGGTATCAGCGACCGAGCTCGCAGCTGGACCTCTGCTGTTGTAATGTTTAAAAATTACCAGATTATTTTTAACTCGTTAAACAAACATCACTTTTTCACCACTCTTTTGACTCCGAAGCCACACTTTTACCGTAAGCATCGCTCGCTTTGACACCCTTGTTTTTCACTCCAAACAACTCGGAATGAATTGCTAGGGGTGCCGGATAAATTTTCTTTTCTCTCATCGTGCTTATTAGTAATGGGCGGGGCGAGATGATCTCCTGACACATTGTCTGTCAGCGCTGTGCAGATTTCTCGCTGTGCGGTCGGATAGTGAGACCAGCCCGGCAGGTTTCTCCCTCCCTGAAATCTGCCAGCTCACGGCGTCAGTGCGCCCATCCGGCGACCCGACCCGACCTGACGGGGGCAGTGACCAGGCGCGTCACTGCCGACCGCGGGAATGTCGCCGCTCTCGGAGCTCGGAGCTCCTGCTGACGGATAATCCGCGCCGAACCGGTCGGCGCGGCGGCAGATTCTGACCGATCAGCCGCCGGCTCGAGCCGTGCCCGGCCGGTCGTGGGACCGGGCAGGGGGAGGAGAGGGGGACAGTGCCGCCAGCTGACCCCACCGGCTGAGGTCAACGTTCCCCGACGACCAGCGGCGCGCGGTGACTGAGCGGCACGGGATGGGCTACCCGCAATACTTCACGGCTTGCACTTGACAGGAACCAGCAGCGGTCGCTCCCCAGTCGTATCGGATACGTCTGATCCTCGCACCCCTGTGTGGTAAGGGAAGTGGGGGAGGGGGTGGTGTTGCAACATATCGTCTGTCAAGGACATTCAGTGCAATCCGGCAGAAGGCACGTGTGCATAATATTTTTGCCGAGAGTTGAACGGAAACAATGCAAGCCGACGGCCTGTCTTCTGTAATGCGTGGATGAAACAAACTTGACTGGACATTGACTCTCATTTTCGCCGAATATTAAAGTGGTCAACACGATAAGTCGCTTGAAAGGACCCGTTTCGGCCAGTCCCCACGTGTGCATAACTCGTCTTGGCATCGTACACGTCAGCACCGGGACGACAGAAGAGTGAGCACGCATGCCTGTATTGCAATCGTCGGGCCTACCGGGCTTCTGAATCACGTTTGATAAAAAAGGCTACAAGATCAGTTGCAGAATAAAACCTTTTTTTACATTAAAGAATCGTTTCGTTTCAAAAACGATTCGAACATTGCGTGGCGGTTAAAAACACCTTGATACTCACAATATTTTGCTTCTAACTTGTCACTTTGCGAGGCATTTCAACTGATACGGTTTCCGTTCCGTTGCCCAACGCACATGAACCATCCAACTGCATCAAATGAACGATTTCGATTGCATTTTGTTGACCTAAGGCTTCCCTCCGCAGTTTGTTCGGGGCCGCAGGACTGTCCACTGAACACCTACTGCACCACGACGGGACTGGGAGACGGTCAGCAGCGCTGCTTCCCGGCCAAAAAGCCCGGCGGCACCTGCCTCGAAGACCGAGAGTGCCTCTCTGGCAGGTGAGAAAACGTGTTCGCTAACGTATTTTTTGTTGGATCCTCGTATTGTTACGATATCATCGTAGCCAATTCGCGTTCACTTTTAAGCCGAGCGTCATGATGAAGTAAAAGAAAAGTTCCGGCATCGCTCTCACTCCGCCACACTAACCCTTCTCTCCGTCTGACCGATGTTCGCGCCATCTCTCGGCAGCTACTGTAACCAGCCGGCCTGTGGCGGCATCTTCGACCCCGTGTGCTTCACCTACGTGTGCGGCGCGGTGAGCGCCTCTGCCGGCATCAGTCTGGCGCAGGCGGCCGGCCTCAGCTCCGGGGACGTCCTTCCCGAGCTGGGAGGACTCTTCCAGCAGACGTCACGCTTTGGGTGAGACGGGAGAACTGCTGAAGACGTCATGACCGGGGACGAGGAATTAGAAGGGAAACCTTCAGCAGCCATCAATACAGCTAACCCTTCAGCAGACGTAACCGATTGAGCGAATAGCCAGACTTCGGACGATCTACCGTTGATCGACGATTGATCTACTAGTTTGCCATCAAGCCATTTGCCAGCCTTGCCGTCTGCTAATCCAGGGCGCTTCTTAGGTTTTCCTTTACCTTTGTCTTCTATGAACAAGACACTGACAGGGTGCTTGGTTGGAAGGAGCGTTTGACTGAAGTGTCTGCCGATGTCCAAGTGCTCCGGACTGCGACCGTCAAACTGAGCCAGTGAAGCGTAGTGGAAAACATTTGTTGCCTGCTGACTGTTGTGTGACATTGCAATTGCACCCGCCCGGGACAACGATCTAGGTAACTTGAGATACTTTTAACATGACACTGGAAAAAGACATGCTCCGAAATTAGTCAGGTTTCGTATAACTGGCGTTTCATCATTAGCTGTTTGTGTTTTAGTGAACACATCCATGTTCTGTACCTGACTCGTTTTATCGCGTTATTCCTTGACGTGGCAAAAGGGGCCACGTCATATGACATGACAATGATTGTGAAATGCTGATGTTATTTATTATTTATTACAAAGATGACATGGTTTGTGGCAATACACAAAATTGCCAATGAATGCGTTTAACATTGTACGTGAGAATCGTGCCCTTGTAGCAAGAAGTACCGCGTTCTCCATCCAACTGAATGGCATGCAGTGGAGCTTCTTTTCAGTCAGCACATATTCAAGCACCAACCATCCTCCCTGGGACGTCTCGCCTACGCACACACCTGTCCTGTATGACCACTCGGTTCAGCCTTCCGATGAAGACACCCCCTGTTGATGTGAGGTCGGACTTCTCTGATAACACGCAGCCCCTGACTTCGAAAGAGCGGTGAGGAATCTTACCGTTTCACATCAAATCACGCTCATGAGTCCTAACGTTGACATCTGAACTCCAGGCCTCCGCCCGAGCTCTCACACAGCTCAACCACCTAGCCGGCCGGTGGCACGTCACTTCTTTGCGAACGATATGCGCATTGCGTGTGTTGGTGTGATTTTGAATCCCTGCAGGGCGGAGCGGGCCGCGGCAGACTGTGCGTCCGTGTCGAACTCGACGAAGGCAATGTCGTGTCGGCCCGGGATCAGACGCACCTCCTTGAAACCGGGGAACCTGGGGGGAGAGACGGCGACGGTTAAATGGGAATCGGTTAAGGGTGGAACGTTTGGAAACGTTAGCACAATGGGCCGTTGCTCGATACACAATGGGCTGTTGCTTGATACACAACACGACTGATGCTAAACAGACACGGCACGGCAAATAGACAGAACGTTAGTCACAATCTTCAGTTGAGCATTATGCAGCGACACTTCAAACTCATAAACACTCTACAGGTCATTCATCGTGATCACGAGCTTGAAAGTAAATTATGACACCTAAAACATCAAATCCCAGCGAACAGCTTGCACCAGCACTGTCCGTTCCGTCACCCCCCCCCCCCCCCTTCCCCCTCCACCTAGACCCATGACTGACTCAGAAATGCTGAGTGCTGTCTCTGACTGACTGCACTAAATACTTAAAAATTGAATATTTTATAGGTACCATAGTTAACGGTCTGTAGCATTACATGCAAAACATACCATCGCCCCCCCCCCCCCACATCTCTGCCCCCACCCCTCCCAGCCCCCTCTGTCCCCGATCCCGGTCGGGTCGGCGTCACTCACTGGTTGAAGAGCATCTGCAGCATCATCTCGTTGGTCTCCTCGGGCAGGCTGGTGAGGAAGAGGATCTGGTTGGGCGGCAGGTCGGCCGCCTCGTCGGCGCCGTCCCCGTCCTCTGAAGGTTTGGCGGTCGCTGCCGCCGCGGTAGCGCTCGTCTTGGCCTTTTTGGCCTTCTTGGGCGCGGACGGGTCCTTGCGCTTGCCACCCTCCTGGCGGAAGGTGCCCTTCATCTTGGAGACGGCATCTGACTCGGACTTGCCGTACTGCAGGCGCTGTTGGGGGAGACAGGAGACTGCTGGATCAGAAAACAGCAGTATGGACAAAAACAATGCACAGTAATGCAAATGGGGTTCACGAGTGGCCAATAATGCCCAAATGACCCAAAAATCAGCTTGGCGTAATCGAATAAATCGTAATATGGCCACTCAGGGAAGTGTTTGGGGTGTCTGAAAAAAAAAATATTTTCATGTTTATGTCAAAACCGGCCCCGTGTAGAGTTGTCAGAAGTGACGTTTTCTATGTCGTAAATGACTGTCACGTACTTGCAAATTCAAACGCCGCTAGCGTGCATCCATTTCATCCGAACTGCTTTTTTATATGAAATGATCCTCAGAGCCTGCTGCTTCTAATGCCGGGTCGCGAGTTACCTAAGTGTGGAACTACCCAGCGCCGAGCCGGCCGGATGACGTCACACCACGGCCAGTGCCGGCGCGGCGGCAGACTGGCCGAGATTGGCATGGTCTTAACTTGGCGAAGAGGCATCGGACGCCAAACTTCTGCTGCAGCTATTAATCACATTTCATGCGTTTCTTCCATGTGTATGAGCTATCAAGTCCTTCGAATACGTTATGTGTAGGTGAGCGTACCTGCATTTAGCAGTGTGTGCTATGCTATGTGGATGGGCACATCCGACAGTCGACACACTGCGCAATGGATTCCGATATTGCTTGGCTGATTCTGGCTTTGTGTCTTCGAACGAACCATTGAAAGGGAGGACGTCATTTTTAAAGGTTGTTAGGTGCACTCAAACGTTTTAAGATAAGCAACTGCTGATTGAATTTCTGGCGAGGGTTGGTGGAACGCTCTGTTTACAAATGAGTATCTACCTACCTAGTACCTACCTGCAGTGGCAAATAACTGGGTCGCGGTCAGTTAGGCATGATTCACGAAGTCCCTTATCTTTTATTAGACTTATTAAGCCCAATGTGCAACATTTGCGTCTTTTCGCGTTGTATCGGGTAGCAAATGAGAAAATCTGCTTCTTCTCCACAGCCCTCAATTCAAGAAACCGTCCTTTTCCTTATCGCATCATTCCAGAACATAATTTTCAAACATGGGTATCTTCCCCACAAAAAAACTGAATTGCAGTTTCCTTCGGCTCCAATGCGCCGCTCGCCCAGGGAGACGAAAGTGTTATATTCTCGGCGGTCCAGTCTGCATTCTGCAGCACACTCAAACTTGGTGGACCCCCAGCGCACGACTGAACGATTCGTATTGTTGTGAGTGACTGTGACAATTCACTGGTGGTTTCGGAATAATTAACAGGCGGCGCAGCCCAGTGCCTCTTACAATGAATTACAGTGGCGAATGCACTATTGCAGAGAAGAAATGGATTGAGCAGATGCCCAACCTCGCTGTATTATCAACTAAACATTAGGTACGCTTTACATTTTAATCAGGCAATCATGTAAACAAACGACTTGCGAGTTGCGACCCTTCCGCCTTACATAACTCGGCAGAATGCTCCTGAGTCGGCTAAACTACACTGCATCTCTTCAAACCTTAAGTATTTTACAATTTACCACTCAGCTATGCAACAGACTTATAATTCACTGCTCAAGTCTCAACCCCGTTTTCCCTATCATCTTTTTGGCACCGTCAATCGCCATCTGCGCTGCCCACTGTCCAGCAAATAATCCGGCCGTCTCCAGTTCTCTGGCAGGGGCTTCCAAACTCAAGCGAACTCGCCGAAGTTTCGCCATTCAATGCGCAGGATCTGTACAATTGAGTTTGAGAGCCTCTGGGTTGGCTCGACGCGCCTGCGCCGCGCCGTTGGTCCGGCCAAGTACGCGAGTGACGTCATGCTATAAGCGTCATCCCCCGACCAAAGTCACCAATCAGAGCCCTAGAATCGACTTGTAGTTCCACACTTAGGTAACTCGCTGCCGGGTCACAGAAAGCCATATCTCTTTTCATTTGGCGGTAATTCAGCTATTTGTCATCATGTTGCAAGCACAGTTTTTTACTGAAAAATATTTGCTTTCGTTGGACCTACAGCAGTCTACGCAGTGTGTGCCCGTTAGTCCACCATGACCACACCTCAGCTTTCCCTGATAATTTCTGAGCCGCAGCGTAAAAGAATTTAGGCACTAGCACAGCACTGACCGACGCTACTAAAAATTTCGTCCGGTGCGGTCGGGTGCCGCGGTGGGCGGGCGGGCGGCTTGGCCACAGCGTGGGTTCGTTGGTGCATGCCCTGCTGTTCCTAAACGAAACGTCCTAGCGCCTCGCGACAAAAACCAGGAGATTGCTCTTGACGAGATCTCACGATTGAGCATATTTAGGTCAATTTTTTACCTCGCCTGCCCGGCCCCCGCGCCGGGCGTCGCCGCACCCGTCCGCCCGCCTGAACATCGCGACACCCGATCACGCTGGACAAAAACTTATGTTGCGCCGGTCAGCCCCGTGCTAGCACCTTAATTCTTTCACGTTGGGGTTCAGCAATGATCAGGGAAGACTGAGGTATGGTGCACCAACGGGCACACTGTGTACACTGCTGCAGGGCAAACGATAGCAGGTACTTTTTAGTTTTTAGTAAAAATACTGTAACTGCAACATAATGACAAATAGTCAAATCACCGCCAAACCAGAAGAGGTAAGGCTTTTTGTGACCCAGCATGAGAAGCAGCACGCTTTGGAGATCATTTTTACGCATAGTTTTCGCCGTTTGTGTGAAATAAACAGTTAATAGCTAGCAGCATTTGAAATTGCAAGCACATGATAGCCATTTTGCGACATAAAAAATGTCCTAATTTCTGGCAATTTTACAAGAGGCCAGCTTTAACAAAACATGAAAACCATGTGATTTCAGAATTGCCCCAAACATTTCTCTGGTTAGTGGTTGGCCATACCGTGATTTACTCGGTTTGGTAAACTTGACTTTTGAGCATTATTGGCCACTTGTGAACACTATTTGCTTCACTGTGCAATAATGGTACAAGAACTTGTTACTATTTCACCACTCTAAATCTGAATAAAGAAAAAGATGCATGCATCAGTACCTGTTGCACGATTATACTGATTTACAACAACTAAATTATCTGTTTTATACAGAAAATCCACCTATTTTACTAATTGGATACAATGTCACTGCTGAGACTTCTTCATATCAATCAGCTTACTCACCATTTGTTTGTCATAGAAGGGGAAGCCCTGCATCGATCTGAGAGCATTGGTGGCTGCACCAATCTCCTTGAATACAATGAAAGCCTGGCCACGCATCTTTGGTGTCTTCAGGGCCACAACATCAAGGATAGGTCCAAACTGGGAGAACAGACCGTACAGAGACTCCTTCAGTTCTGAAATTCAGGCCAAAAGCAGTCAACAAAAATACCATATTTAATATATAATTATCATAATAATAATAATAATAAAATACCATAAAAACACTTAGTGTTTCAAAATTATATTTTTGCTTCGAAGTCAGAGGGGAAAATTGCTGACCTAAAAGGGGATGAGAGTGAACAAATTGTTGGTCAGATAAGGTCCAAAAAGAGTGGGCTAGGATCAAAAATATTAATTTATCCACTATTGTGGTGGATAGAGGATGCAAAATAGCCATCCACAAAACCTGCTCTTTCTGGGTAAATTGGGAGTGGAAAATTGGTCTTGAAAATTGGAGGTGAGAGTGGAAAATCATTTTCAATTGGATGTTGTTTCTCACCCAACTTGACAAATTTTAGGACACTGACCAACTAGAGCTAAAGATAGCTTGTGCACCCATCATACCTGCTAAAATATGACCTATTTAAGAAAAACATGAAGTAATTGCATGCTTATGTACTTAATTATTTTACATGTCTGTGGAATAATGAATTATAAAGGTCATGTCATGACTAAATATGGATATACCCAGGCATCGGTAGGATTGCGATTGCAGGATTGCAAAATCCTGATTGCATTCCCTTTTGGTGGATTGCACCTGGATTTGAAATCCATTCCAAAAAACAGGATTTGATTGCGGATTGGATTGCATCATACTTCCAACTTTTGCAATCCAATCCGGATTGTGTTTGATTAGTGCTCTGAAATGGTTTGTTGCGATTGAAAATTATGAAATCGGCTTCATCGGCTTAACGTACTTTGCCATCAAGGGCTTTACATCGAAACTTGAAATAATTTAAACGCTCAAAATAATATACGCTGATGAACTACATAGAAAGGGCAAAATTACGTATTTGAGGGCGAGTTTTAAAAATATAAAACACTGGTTGGGTAGAGCTTTAAATGTGGGGGTGTTTGAGGCAAAAAATATTTCCCATAAAATACCTGTGCCTTAGATAGGAATTACTCGCAAGACTAGGTACTAGAAATGGATGATTTGGGGATGGAGCAGGGGGGTTCGCTCCCGTGCCTTCAGCATTACGAAAAATGGAAACAACCCGTGAGCAGCATCAGCTGCTCACGTATATGTTCAAGGAAAACAACATGTAATGGACTGCTGACGACGGCCCCCTCCACCAATCAGCGCTCGGCATCTCGAGCTCTGATTGGCTGGTAGCAAACGCGTCATATGTGGGTCTCATTTTTTTGCGATCAGTGAACGCGTTATTTAATACACAGTGGCCTATGGAGAATGGCACGCGGAACTGAAGGTCAGTGTTATATTGCTTCGTACATGCGAATGGGGGTATTTGAGTGGCATTTGACACCATTTTCGAAATCTACAGTGAATTTCTGATCGACTCATGTATATATTTTTATGAATTTGATAGTATTAGTGCTACATAGTCGGTGTTATATGTTGGTGTTGTTTCTCTCGACCTTTGTCTTGGACTTTTATCATATCTTTTCTCGAAAATGCTTGCCATAACCAAGTCTAAACTGTATCTGTATAAGAGATAATTTGTGTTGAATATGAGGAGAAAGTAGTTATGACCATTCTGCCCATCAAACTGCCAGAAGGTGTTCTTGTAAGGTGATTGAAACTTCAGTACGGGTTGCAGATGTGGGTTTGACATTAGCATTGTTGTTGTAGCCCCACTTGCTCTAAGAAAATGGAAACATGGGGTTATGTACCCACTATTGCACAGCCTGGTATCAAGCTGGTTGATATGTGGAGGATAATGAAAGCATAAAACTTTTCTTAAGTGAATAGGAGCGTTGCGTCTTGTGACTTTGTCAAGTCATTTTAAATCAAATGATTGTGATTGTAACTTTTACTTCAATTAATTATTGTTGCTAGTTTTGACCTTTTTAACCCTCGCATGTGTAGGGGGGGGGTCGGATGGACCCCCCCCCCATGGTTTTTCGCGAATAACTCGCGTAAAAAGCGACCGATCGCGACGAAACTGTCAGTACCCTCGCATTGATCAATTTGACACCTACCCTGAAAATTTCATGACCCTGACCCAAATGACCTTTGACCTGTGACCTCTTTTCCGAGACCATGTTTGGCCGGAATCGCGATTTCGCGTATGTCGGCTCGCACTAGCCGCGTGTTTGCAAGCTTTTCGTGGTTTCAAACGTTCAAACATGTGATTTGATGTTACTCCCGTGTGTGTCAAGGTCACCTGAAGGTCAGGTCAGGTCATTGACCTTTGGTGACCTCGGGTGACCTCGGGTCACTTTTTCGAGTTTTACATGTTTCTAGGCTAGTTTTTGGAGCTGAATTCGAATTTAGCAACCATTTGAACATTTACGAAGTAGGTTTGGTGACTTCGTAACATGTTACGAAGCTGTCAGAGGCGGTTGACACGTACTACGAATACCCGTCACGACGCCTACTGGTTGACCTGACCTGACCTGACCCGACCTGGTCTAAATGCTTCAAGACATCATCTGTGATCAAAACTAACACGATATTCGTGATCAGCACCCCGAAAAACCCCTTAGCAGCCACACTTTACGACTTTCTAACAGGTCCCGATTTTCCCGACTTTGGGTCATTGACCTGACCTGGAAGGTCAACCAATGACCTAGGACCTTAAAATTGGGTATCATCGGCTTCCTCTCGTCACGGGCAACACGCTCGTTTTTTCCGCGAAGCTCTAGCTCGATCAGGGGCCAAACGGCAAGGGGGGGGGTCCAACCGACCCCCCCCCCCTACACATTAGAAGCTGGCAAACGCCGCACACATGCGAGGGTTAATCATCAAGTTTTATGTGTACCAATTTCATATGCTTGTGTAATATCTGTGCGGCTTTGTGCAGTGTGCGTGTCTTGAAACAAACCAATTTATTTTGTACCTTTTTGTACTTCAACAAATGTATGTCAAAAGGCAAAAATGTCATGTCTATTATCATTGACACTACTACAGCTAACTTTGCCTATATTCCTATCTTTCAGAGGCATTCAATTCAATCTGCTTTCCAGTGCAGTACCTAGGAGGCTGCAACTGAAACTCGCACAAAGGCAATCAAGTGTCACTTCATCAACCTACAGTAACAGCCCATCTGTAATCAAGATATGGATGAAGTGGCATAGAAGAACAACCAATTCAAACAAAAAAAGATTGTACTATGAATTAACTTTGAAGCGACCTTCTCCTTGATATTATGTCAAAAATGAAAGAATTATTTACATGTGCATTCGGGCACAGCCCATCATCAGATGTATATTTGAAAAGATGTATATTTGAAAAGTCTTTTCAAATATACATCTGATGATGGGCTGTGCCCGAATGCACATGTAAATAATTCTTTCATTTTTGACATAATATCAAGGAGAAGGTCGCTTCAAAGTTAATTCATAGTATTATCAATGCTCCTTGCAAAAGCACTACACGATAAAAAAAGATTGTATTTTGTTTTGGACTATTTTTAAGCATAACAGAACACTACACTTGCTGCTTTTTATGTTTGCCCTGTGTGCAGTTTTGAATAATTTAACTATGAAATGCTTTTGCCCACTATTCTCTTTAGATAACCTTCCTTTATAATGCATTTTGAGCTTACATGCATGATGTAGGCATATTTCCCTTGGCTTCATAAAACTACTTGCAAGCTTTTGTGCTAATATGATGCTAATATGCTAATATTTTGTGCTAATATGGACATTGGTGCTAATATGATGCTTCAAATGTGTCCAGTAGTTGGTGAAGGGAGAAGAGAAGTAGGACAGCTGATAGCTATTACCAAAAATATGTGCTTGTCTGCACTTCGGGCTGTTCCATCATATGCAACCTCTTTTTACCTCCTTGAGTTAAAAACACCTCATCTTTTGTTTCTTTCCTGTGTGCCAATTGTTTCCGTGGTGTTATAAATGTCAAGTTTGAAGTTGGTATCTAAGTGAGCAGAATGTGCATTATTTCAGTCCGTCTTGAATCATTCGTCTTGAATTATATCCCGACATCCTGTTATTTGTCCTGCAATGTATGTGCCTGTGTCCGCCCTTACCTCCGGCTTTAGCCTCAAACCAGCCCTGCTGAGCTCTGTCGCCGGCGCGGTGTGCCGCAACGTGCTGTTTCTCCACTTCAGCCGACAGCTGCTAGGAATCGTCCTGTGCCGTGCGCCATGCGACACAGCAATTGTAAGCTTCATGTCACATTCGGACTGATTGGCTCCGCCATGTGCATCCGGCCGGGTGCTAGTCGATATCAGGGACGTGGGTCGGACTGTTGTGGCGGCGTGCACTGTGGTGGTTGAAGTTGTTGTATTTCTGTCAGTGAAAAGCATTAATACATAACCGTGGCCGCAGCCCAATGTTATTGTGAATTTCAGAGGGAGTGGCCAGTCAGGAGGGCCCTATGTGGGTAAGGGTATGGATCCAGTGTCCAGTGGGATTGACTAAGATTTCCGGCGATTGATAAACGCTTCTATGAAAGTAAACCTATTGAGTTATGAGGGGAGGTCACGTGACGGACCTGACCTTACTCAACTCTTGTGAAAACACGACACATACGAACGATAAGAAACCGACAGCTCTTCTTTCTGCCAAGTGTCATCTTTGTGTGAAGGATTTCTTGGCACTGAGTGTTCAGAAATTGCATTGTTTTTGGACTGTGCAGAGGCTCACGAGCGACAACATAGGTCAACAACCTGACGTACCTTAAATATGCGACCTGTACCAGAAGATCCAGCTTGATCAAAAGATTGGACGAGTCAAATTTCAGCTCTTTAGCTTAAAAGAATTTTGAGCTATCTTAAAAACTGTCAGTGTGGCACCATATCGCCTCCCCGCGCCGCGCGCGGTCGGAAGGTAAAAGTTCGCCGGCTCTAACTAAACAAATACGCGTCGCATCGCAAATTCATCGACGGCGTTCGAAGCGTCGTTCAATTTACTTTCGAAACATATCCTAACATTAACATTTAACTGCCTAGCGCAATATCCAACAAGCAAAAGTTCCGTGCACTCATCCTCATACAGTGTTAGCGGCCGCCGGCCGCCGGCCGCTGACCCACATTCGCGTCATCAGGGAATGCTGCAACTAATTTATTGTTTCCAACTTTTTTCCCGGAGCGTTCTACCTGGTTATATAGCCTTGGGATGGAGGCACGGCCCTATGCCCCCCTCCCTCCCCCAGATCCACTAGTGCACATAATAATACAACAGGATTGCAAAAAAGGATTGCGGATTTGATCACAATCCAAGTGAAAAAAGGGGATTGCGGGTAGGAATGCAATCCACTTCGGCACTAGGAATGTGGATTGGGAATGCAATCCTTTCAAAAAGGATTTTACCGATGCCTGGATATACCTACCTTATCATAGTAGGACAGATGCCTTCCTTAATCAAGACCTTTGAAATGATGAGTTCACCTAATGCAAATTGATCAATACAGATTATTGGAGTCAGGTTAGATTACCTTTGACTTTTATCTACCCGTGACTTTGAATTAATTTCCACATTTACTGATTATTGAAGCAAGATTTTACCCAGAATATAACAGCTTTAGATTCTTACCTGGCTTTTTAACCTTCTCATTCAGGTTGTTAATGTAGATTGTCTGGTTTGGTCTGATATCCATCTGAAATAAAATTAAAACTGGTTCAAGATATAGGTACACAAGATATATACAAAATATAGGATACACGTGCAAGAGTGTCATGTTTATCAGTGGTCCCAGAGGCCAGAACGAATCATTGTGAGATGCACACAGGCAAGACCAAGGGGAAAAGCATAAAAGCTTTCTCATGATGGAAATAATCTCACATGGGAAAAATACTACTTAGCTATAAGTGAGAAAATAGCATTACAATTGTCTTGAAAAATGAAAATGTTGTTGATACTTGCTAGATCAATATGCCTGTTAATGGCCTAAAAACCATGCACTGAAGCATTTGACACTTCAAACATACATCACAGAATCATATTGTGTGATTGATATCTATATCAATTAATGGTAATGTGGACAAAATGGTAAAAAAGCATAATATAAATCTGAGCCCATGAGAAATATACAATACGAACACCCTTGCGAACACCCATTATCAGTAAGTTCTGTTCCTGGCAAATGTACCTACTTGATGCATAAACATTTTGCAAGTGAGTGGACGCTACAGGATATATTAACAAATTTTGACATTTAATTTTTAGCATACTTTGCCCGAAAATATGATCTTTAACCTTCGATTGAAATTTGAATTTGAAACGTTTCAGTTCACCGGTTACCCCATCAATTGACCTGCACCTTGAAAGTGCTCGGAAATTGACTTAACTTATTTTACTAGGACCGAAATTTCTTGTGAACGCATTACTCACCATGATATACAGGGCAACAGAAGATTACTAAGTACTCTCCAGCCAAAAATCAAAAATCAATTCACAAACATCCAACACCAACACCACCGGAGCCGCAAAATTACGGCAGCGCATTTCGTCGCAAATGCGCATTATTTGATACTTAAATGCATTCCCTACTAAACTACTGCCAAGGCCATATATAACTGCTGCAGTCTTTATTTGGGGCAATTTCCGCGCCAGGCACAAACCACAACGTCCGCTCAAGAAGCTCCCTACGGCAGGCCAAAAGTTTATGGTCCTCGAACGGATTTTCGGATTTTTCCTTGTTTTTCTCATCCTCCTCGATATCTTAATATGGTCTTACTCTGATCATTTCTCCCTCATAAGCTAACCCAGCGTTCGATGTCTCGTCTCCCGGACGGCGGACGACAACGCATGAACGACCCGCAGATTCGCTCGGCGACGGCAACCGCACATTTTGGTGTCAGTGATAGTGTAGGTAGGTACTCTTGGTGTCGGCAATGGTTCATTATATTTTAGTCGATATATCAATATCTTGATCCACCAACACAATCGCTCTGCACGCTAATGGTTTTTTAAACATCTAAATGTCAGATTTACCGTGAATGGAATGTTCAACAGAGGTGTGAATCAATCCGCAATGTCCCCATCCCAAATGTCACGCTTCATTTCCAATCAAGCATCTGCACACCACTTGGTATTTATTACCCAGCATCGCGTTCGTCATACTCGAAAACATACCGCGTAGGCATAGCATAAGACCTGCACAACTCCAACTATGCAACAGCCACAAAATAACCGCTCCCTTGCCACAACTCCAACAACAGTTATCAAACGATGACACATTTTCTGATGCCCTGTCGCTTTATACCTATTCACAGCAGATACACAACGGGAAGCCCCAACGCCACCCGTAGCCTGTCCCTGAAGTCCACCCGATCCACAGCCGCTACCGATCCGCAGCGGTAACTAGCTCGAACCACTGTCGCAGCGCGTCCGAAAGCACGGCGGGCAGCGCACCGATGTCGCGCAGGATCACGTAGAACGGGAACGGAAAGCTGTCCAGGTAGGGCCGGATGCCCAG
This sequence comes from Amphibalanus amphitrite, assembly GCF_019059575.1. Classification (NCBI taxonomy): domain Eukaryota; kingdom Metazoa; phylum Arthropoda; class Thecostraca; order Balanomorpha; family Balanidae; genus Amphibalanus; species Amphibalanus amphitrite. Next base: position 1,254,769 of record NW_024881531.1, on the reverse strand, counting down.
CAGCCGTCCGTCTGAGCCGAAACGAGGCATCCGGATGTCCAGCACGCTGCTGTTGCTGTCCGGACTGTCGACGATCAGCAGCACCAGGAAGATGCCGGCCAGGCGGGCGCGACGCACCGCCCGCCGAACAGTCTCCTGGCCTTCGTGGAACAGGCCGCGTCCGTCGGAGACCACCAGCAGGAGGCGGGCAGCACGCCGGCCGCCTCCCCCACTTAGCAGCGCCGTCACGCTATCTAGCATGGCTGCCACGCGCGTCTGCGACTGCGCGAACGTGAAGCGACGCAGCAGCTGCGCGCCAGCAGCGGCGCCGAGCGGCTCGTGAAGCCCATGCAAGAGGCGCGTGCTCTCGCCGAAACTGAGCACGGCCAGCTGCCCCACCTCCAGCAGCGCCAGCGCACGGCTCACCAGCGCCAGCGCCTCGAACGCCAGCTGGCGTGACTGGCTGTCCGACATCGAGGACGAGTCATCGACGGCGATCGCAACCTGGTAGTCGCGCTTCGACGGCTTGGTACGCCGCAGCCAGATCTTGTCCTTACGGAACTGCGAGGCGATATACGGGATCACCTTGCGCATGTTGAGTCTCTTGCCAGTGCGGTAGTCGCCCATCAGCTTGGCCGTTTGCGTGGGCTCCAGGATGAGCCGCAGCTGCTCGCAGAGCTCCTGTGCCAGCGGACCAATCACCGTCTCGTACTGCTGCCACGCGCGCTCGGCCTCTGCCTCGGCCTCAGCGCTGTCGTCGTCGGCACGTTCCCAGAGGTCGAGCCGACTCTCAAGATCACGACGCAGCTGCTCCAGGTCGGGCGGCGGCGGCTCAGCGGCTGACTCGTCCTCGTCCAGCTGGTCCAGCACCGTGTGCGCCGAGTTCTCTACTGGCCGCTGCGCTGAGGCGGTAAGAACTGCCTCACCGTCCACCTCCCCACGCTCCGGGCCGCCAGCCGACTCTTCGTCACCCTCCTCGTTCTTAGGACGACCGCCACTCTGACGATCAGTAAGCTTTTCCGGACGGATCGGCTGCAGTTTCCCCGGCTGTTCAGCGTCCTGGTCCTTTTCACCTTCCTCATCCTCCTGCATTTGGACGTCCTCTTCCGGCTCCGGCGCGTCTTCGTCGGCATCTGCTGGAACCGGCCGTTCAAGCGCCTGCTCCCGCGTGGCGGCGTCGGCGGCCAGTGCGTCCTCCTTTTCCGCGTCCTGGATGTGCTGGTAGAGGTCGGACTGCTTCGGCTTCTCACCGCGCTCGCCCTTCTCCTCTTCAGCTGCGGCATCTTCGGTGGAGTCCGCGTCCACGGTCTTGAGTCGCTTCTCAACGGGCTGGTTGTCCGTGCCCAGGCTACGCTTGCTGTCGGACTGCCCGGGTCGACGCTGCTGAGCGCGTTCCTGCTTCTCGCGCCGACTGGGCTCGGGCCGGCTCAGCTGCGCCGCGTCGGCCGCCTGGTGACCGCTCTCGCTGCTCTCGGCCATGCCGACAGCGGCCTTCTCGTCGGTGCGCTCAGCGCTGGCGCTCTGCTCCTCAGGCCGATCTTCGGCGGCCACCTGCTGCGGCTGCTGCAACCGGTCCTGCGTACCACGCGCCGCCTCTTCCTGCGCCGCTTCACCAGCCTGCTCACTAGCGTCCAGCTGAGATGCCTCTTGTTCCTCGCGCTCGGCCGTCTCCTGCTCGTCAGGCTCAGGTTCATCTCCGTCTGCACGTTCGTCTGACGTCCCTTTCTTCTCTTCGCCTTCCTCATCCGCTTTGTCGTTTTCGTCTTCGGAGGCCTCCTCGGGCGCGTTGGTCGGCTCAGGCTGCTGCTCGCCCGAGTCCTGCTCCTGCTCTGCGTCCTGCTCCTTGTCCTCTCCCTCATCCGGAAAGTCCGCCTTCTGTTCGATGTCCCAAGGGTTTTCCTCAGGCTCTTCCCCGTCAGTGTCGGACTCTGACCCGCGCTCCGAGTCAGCACCTTCCCGTTCGGGGATGTCGAGCTCTTCAGGTTCCGCTTCTGGAGCAAAGTTGTTGTGATACGGGTCCGCCTGTTGGTCTTCGTCTTCCTCCATTTCGTTCTCCTTCATGTCTTGTCGCTGACGTTGCTCCTTCTTGCTGTCGTCCCGCTCCTCTGGACCGTCGTCCTCCTTAGCAGCGAGCTGCGCGTCTTCACGCCCGTGGCCGCCGTCCTGCGGCTCATCGTCCTCGGGAGTCGGCTGGTCGTCATCCTCGTCATCGCTGCCCCACAGCTTCTCGTCGAGCCGTTCCTGGTCCTCACCGTCCACCTCTCCCATCTGTTTGTCTGGTTCTTCTTCGTCCTCGTCGTCGCTCTCGTCCTTGTCGTCGTCACCTTCTTTCCGCTCCACGTCCTGCATCCGACCGGAGAAGTCGTCGGACATCTCCACGCCGTTCTCCTCTTCTTTGACGTCGTCATCGGCCGGCTCCGGCTCCTCACCGGGCTTGTACGCACCCTCCAGTTGATCCTCGGACTCAAGCTTTTCGGACACGTCTTTGGCTCCCTGACCCTCGCCCAGGCCGCCGTCTTCCAGCTCTTTGAACTCGGTGCCAGCCTCTGAATCCTCCCCCTCGTCCTGCATATCTTCGGGTGTGCAGAAACCCTTCTGGGCCATCACAGTGAACAGCTTGAGCAAAACAGAGAGCAGCTTGGCTGAAGCACGGTAAGCGGTCATCTGGTGTACCAGGACGAAGGTGCAGAGGTGTTGATACTGGTTCAGCAGCGGCACCAGCTGTGACAGGAGCGTGATGACGCGACCACTGCGCTCGCGATCGAGTGGCGCCTCCGTCAGACGGGCGACCAGCGATGTGAGGGTGCGTACCACGCGGCCGGCGTCCAGCTGCTCGTTGGCAGCCAGCAGCCGGCGCTGGACGCGCTCGGAGAACAGACCCACCTGGGCGTCCTCAGCCTCTTCCGGCTGCTCCTGCTGTTGCCGCTCCTCCTGCGTGCGGTACAGCCGCTGCACGGCGAGCAGCACCTGACCGGAGAGACGCCGGGCGGCAGCCACCAGCCGCTGCTCCGCCGCTTCGCCACCGTCGTCAGAGGAATCCTCTATCGATTGCAGGCTGTCCGGCTCAGACAGTTTCTGCTCGGCGCTACGTAGAGCGGTCACCACCGGATCTGCCTCTGTTCCACCAAGCGCGCTCCGCAGCTCGGTCATCACTCCTGCTGCCTGTCCCAGCTCAGCGCGCGCCTCCTCTAGACGACTGACATCGTCGCGGGTCCAGAGCAGAGGCGAGTTCCAGCGTCTGGCGCCGGCGCGTCGCAGACGGCCACGCGCCGCCCGGCTGGCCGCCAGCGCCACATCAAGCTGACCCAGCAGACGGCCGTGCTCGGGCGCCGCGCGGCCTCGGCCCCGGAGGTCCGACTCTGCACCAGCGCTGAGACGCAGAGAGCCGGCCGCTACCGTCGGCTGGCCATCCGGCGCGGCCAGCAGGTAAAGTCGCAGTCGCGGCAGCAGCTGAAGGTAGAGCTCGCTGACAGCTAGCAGATGGGCTTCGGTGCGCCTGTAGCGGCGCTGGGCAGCCGCATGAGCGTCCGGCTGCGGCTGGCAGCTAAGACCGCTTACCTCCTGCAGCAGCGCAGAGAGCCGACTGACGGCGCCCTCCAGCTCCGAGAGCGCCTGGCGTGCCGCGCAAACCTGTGTCATCAGGTCGGCGCTGACACCGCGTATACGCTCCAGGTTCTGCGGGCCGAGCTCGCGGTGCGGCTGCAGCAGCGCGCGCCGCAGCAGAGCCAGCCGTGACACAGCGCGACACTCGTACTTGAGGCAGCCTCGCCAGGCGGCGCTGAGCCGGCCGTCTCCGCCGGTGACGTCCACCGGCGGGGTCAGCAGCAGCCGGAAATCGGCGCTCTCCTGCTCCCACGTGATAAGGCCGCGTCGGTAAGACACGCCGAGCCGATTGAGCGTTCGGTACAGCTCCACCACCGCCTGCCGCTTGCGCTGCCGCTGGAAGCCGATCTGCTTCTTTCTTCGTTCTTTGTCCGTCACACCGTCTACATTCAGTCGGCTCAGCTTGTCGGCCGTCTGGCACACACAGCTTGTCACGTCGTTCAGCGCGGCGATATCCTCCATCAGCGGTGACTGGGTGTAGAGCGAGCGACACAGGCGCCGACTGCGCAGGTACAGCTGGCGCAGCCGCGTCAGACGCTGCTCGGCCGGGTACGGACTGTCTACGGGCGCCACCCGACCGCGAGCGATGTACAGCTCCGGCGTGACGGTGACGGCCGGCGGTGCCGCCTGCTCCCGATCCCAGGCGCCAACAGTGTCTGATGGCGCCTCGTCGTCGATTGACTCGACGTCGAGGAGCGCCGCTGACACCGGCTGCGCCAGGACTGCCTGGAACTCCTTCACGTGCTTGTGAACCATTCGATGGGACTTCTTCACGGTGTCCTTCACCGACCAGAAGTTGACATCGTTCCAGCGCGCGATCTTGACGAAGTCCTTCACCTTCTGCTCGATGGGTTTGCGGAGCCCGCGCAGATGTTTTTCGACCACCGGGTAGAACTGGCTATAGTACTGGTACAGATTCCATAGCAGGGCGCTCAGTTGCTCACGAGGTCCACCACCGCGCTTGCCCGCTGCCGCTGCGCCGTCGCATACCATCTGCCGATGGACGGAGAGCAGCATCTGCAGGCGCGCGGGGAACTCTCCGAGCGGACTGCTCTCGACGAACTGCTGTAGCGGTGCCGTCATCTCCGCCACCGTCTGTGAGCCGTCCTCCACGAGAGCGAGCAGGTGCGGCAGCCAGCGCGAGGCCGCCATGTGGCACTCATACGCCGCTGAGTCGAGGCACCGCTTCCAGCAGTCGAGCTCCAGTTTGCGCCAGCGTAGCACCAGATCAGTGACCTCCTCCAGCTGCGTGGACAGGGACACGCCACGGTGCGCGTTCTGTTCCCAGTCCTGAGCGCACTCCAGCACCCGCTCCAGACCGGTGACGACCTTCACGAGAGGCGCGGTGACCGGCTGCTGAAGAACGCGTCCCACGCAGCGCCGCAGCGCAACCAGGGCCGGGTGGTCCGGCCAGCTGGCCAGCAGCTCCTCGCACCGACCATCAAGCCGCCGCAACACAGAGCGACAGGACGCCACTTCGCTCACGTGCGGGTCGCGGTACACATCGTACGGTTTCTGAGGCGGCGGCGGCGCGAGCGGTGCCGCCTCTGGCGCGGTGCCCGCCTCCAGCACAGCGGCGGCCACCAGGTGGGATGGCGCCAGCTGACCGTCGGCAGCCGCCTCCAGCTGCGGTGACAGGGAGGCGCACAACGCTGAGAACAGACGGTAACGCTCGCAGAACGGTCGGACCAGGTCAGCCGGCGCCGCATCCGACGGAGGCTCGGGCAGCCAGCGGGCGGCCGCGCACACGCCGTACGCCTGACGGTGCAGCTGCCATAGCTCGGCCAACTGTCCAGGTGTCAGTTCCGGCTCATCCCGAGACGCAGCACCAGCAGTGGCATCCGCTCCTCCGATGGGGACCGGATCGTCGAGACCGGGTGGCTTTAGGTCTGCGTACGCATCGCTGTAGTCTGGGAACATCTCCGCCACTTGACGGGCAGTCTCGGCCTCTTCATCCATGTCATTCACCTGGCAGTGGGTCTTGGTCGTGTAAATGCTGTCCTTCTGCTGTTCCCGATCGCGCCGGCGCTGCTGCTGTGCCTGCCAGAGCAGACGCGCCTCACGCAGAAGTGCGCCCACCTCCGATGCGCTGACATCGCCAGTCAGCGCTAGTTGAGCCGTAAGCTCGCGGCAGATCAGCATCAGCACACGGATCTTCCAGTCTGCCACCAAGTGGGGCTTGGTGTCGTCCCGCAATGTGTCCAGGAGAGCGGCCGCACGCGGGCAGTGTAGTTTGACCGGCGCTGGCCGCAGCCAGTCGGCCAGCTCCAGCAGAGTCGGCTGCAGCGGCCGCAGCAGCACCGGCAGACGGGCCGCCTGGGCGCGCCGCTCTCCGCAGCCGAGCAGCACGCGCAGACCGAACTCTGTCTGCCGTCCGGCGGCCAGCAGCGGCGCAGTCAGGTCGCGGTACCAGCCGTGGCGCGCCTCTAACCCGGCCAGGAAGCTCGAGTAGGAGGTGAGCAGCGTCCGCAGCTGCTGCAGGGCCGTGTCCAGCCGGCGGCCGTCCGGTGGGTCAGCCTTCAGCGCGGCCGTCATCGCCGCGCACCCGGCCTCCAGCGCTGACAGACTACCCGCTGATGAGAGGAAGTTCCGCAGATCCTGTTTCAGTTGGTGGTAGGTGGGCGGCGTCGGCCGACACGCGGCGCCACCGTCCAGTTCGGCTCTCTGCCGACGCAGGGCGGCCAGCCTCTGCCGCTGCTGCAGCACCGACTCCGGCACGTGCCGCTCGGGCAGATCCTCCAACTCCACTCCGGAGACCAGCCTCAGAGCCAGGCCGGCAGCCGACAGGTCCTCCTGCACGTCATCAGCCTCGTCATCACAGTACTCCAACAGCAGTCGACGCTCCTCCACCGGGTCCACAGCCATCAGCTGACCCAGTACCGCCAGTTGGGCGCCGCCAACCCGCGCAAACAATTCACCAGTGCCGACCGCTGTAGGTGCATCGGCTTCCGCGCCCCGCGCCGCGATCTCCGCAGTAGTCGTCAGCCAGGCCGCCTGTTCAGGACTGAGTTGACTAGACGCCGCAAGAGAGTTGATGACGTCAATCAAAGACGATGTGACGTCATCAGGCAGTCTTCCGGCGGCCAGGAGAGCTTCAGAGAAGCGCTCCCACACGGCAAGAGCCAGTCGGTGGTGAGCACGAAGAGAACAGAACCGAACATCCGACAGATCGGTGGCGTTTCTCCACAGAAGTCGGCGCAGAGCTTCCATTTCTCGGCAGCGATGTAAAAGGTCTCCGATAGCGACTGAATCCAGTAAGGACTCATCATCAGGTTTGCACAGGTCTGCGACGATCACATGAGTCGCACCAGCGCAGTAGAGTCGGGGATGAAGCTTCTGCAGCTCTGCCGGCCGCTGCTCCTCTCCGTCGTCCTCCGGTGGAGGTTTGGCCACCCAGAGACTGTGACCCGGGTCGGAAGCGGCTGTCTGAAGGTACGCTGCCAGGAGAGAGGAGCGCAACCGGGCCTGGAGCGACGGAGGGGAGTCGGAGCCGACTGCTGCACGCCACAAGCCGATGTACATCGGAGAGCGTGCGCTGAGCTGAAAAAGCTCAGCAGCAAACGAGTCTGGGTCCTGGTATAGTTTGTCAGTATAGTCGAATTCCGTGGTGATTTGTTTCGTCGCTTTGTCGGACACTGCACTGTTTCTGCAAACAGCACCTAGCACCAGTGGTGCCTCCTTGTACCTGAGCAGCGCCTCAAGTAGCGGCACGGCCGGCCCCGACACCGGCTCATCGTCGTCCTTTTCTCCATCCTGTTCCATGGGTTCTTCCTCTTCCAACTCCACAATCGGCTCTGCAGTCACCCTCAGAAGCCCGCGGCGGCCTAGCAGCTCCTCTGCCGAACGCAGTGCGAGCGCCGCCGTCTCCGTGTGAGTGTCCTGACTGAGTGTCATCCACACGGCCTCCGTGAGCGCGCGGCGTGCTCGGACACCTTCAGCCGACGTGAGCAGCTCCACCAGTCTCGTCGGGTTGTCCACTCGCCGGGCGTCGGCCGGGCGCGGACTCAGGTACGGATCCAGCGCCCAGGCGACACGAGTCAAACCCACCGCCAGCGCGGCCGTCTCCGGGTCAGCGAACGGCGGCGGCCGCTGCACAGCCTCGGTCACGCGGGCGGCGAACAGCACTGGGGGACTCACCTCAGCACCAATCAGAGCATCCACACGAGCACAGAGGTCAGCCAGCGCCGCCGCGGCCGGCTGTGTCTGACCGTCGGTGTTTGGATCCATCCGGCGTAGCTCCGGCAGAAGGTGGTGTGTCGTCCAGCGCCAGTGGAGTGCCAGCTGCGCCAGCCAGTCGGTCAGGCCATCAGCCGGCGGTCGGCGGTCACACAGGGCTCGGAGCCGACGGCGCCACGGCAGGGCGGCACGGCACCGGGAGACCATGGCCGCCGCCGGTCCGGGCTGCGCCGTCAGACCGTTGGAGAGAGCCACATCCAGAGCACGCAACAGAGGAGCCAGGAGTGCCACAGCCGGGTGAGGCAGCGCACCTGCAGTCACCAGGCCCTTCTCAACGGCTACAGACAGCGCGTACATGGAGGCGCGCTTCCACTGCGACGATTTGGTGAGTCGGTCTTGCAGTTGTTGGTCAGTTTCTTCGTACAGTGCGGCCTCGAGTTTGGCGAGTAGCAGCAAACAGGCGGCGGGTCGGTTCTTGTCGACCTCTGGGGCTAACAGGGTCGCAGCTTCCACCGCCGCCAGCCGCTGCAGGGACTGGTCACCCGACTGACTGGCCGCCAGTGTGACGAGCCGCAGTCCGCGCGGAGATACCGCTTCTAGAGCATGTCGGAGCGCGTGAAGCAGGGGTCGGGCGGCTGGAGGACCGGGCAGCAGCTGCTCCACAGACGACCAGAGCTGCCGCGCACGTGCCAACTCAGCGTCCAGCCAGTAGAGCGGCACAGGTGCGCAGGCGAGCGCCGGCCGCGGCAGCCGGGCGGGTGGCGGCGCCTCGGCCACCAGCTCCTGGATCAGAGGGGTCAGCTGACGGCGCGCGGCGCCCGACAGCAGCGGTCGCACATACGTGTCCAGCGCCGCCTCCCGGAGCGCCTCGGTCTCGTCTAGGCCGCGCGCCACCATCTGTCCAACCAGGTCAGCGCAGCTGAGCAGCGCCAGCAGACCGGGCCGCTCAGCACCCGGCGCGCGCTGACGCACCGCCTCGTGCAGACGCAGCGCGCGCCGCTGGAGGCGCGCCTCCGACAGGCCGGCGCGCACCAGCAGCGCCGACACGTCCAGAGGTGACAGCGCACCACCCGTCTCCTCCGGACCGAGCATGTAGATCTCCACACCGCGGTTACGCATGGCGCGAGAGATCTCTCCGTGCCGTGGGTCCATGGCCAGCAGGAGCCGGAAGGAGGGATGCGGCCGCACGGTGGGCACGGCGCCGTCCACCACACCACGTTCACTCACCTCCAGCACGCCACCCGGCTCTAGCAGGGCGTTCAGCCGGTCCAATACTGAGGCTGGGCAGAAGTTGACATTATCCACCAGCAGCCAATCCCCGGCGCGGAGGGCTCTCACCAGCACGCTGTCTACCCATTCAAACTTACCTCCGGCGTTCACTGACGAATCGGCCAGCGCGGCGGCACGCAGCGCCGCCAGCCGCGCGGCCAGCGGACCGGCGCGCTCGGATGACACTAGCTCTAGCAGTCGGCCGGCAGCGGCACAAGCCGCCGCCAAGTGCTCGGCCTCCTCAGCTGGCGTCAGTCCGGCAGCGGCCGGCGGAGCCGTGGCTTTGCGCACCTCCTGCCAGCCTGCGAGCAGCTGGCCGCAGCGCGCCGCCGCCGCCGGCTGCCGGCCGTCCAGCAGGTGGGCGCGCACCTCGCACCAGAGCAGCTCCTCCAGCTCCTGCAGCGCCTGCTCCAGGTGCCGACGCAGGTCGGCCTGCTCGAAGCCACCTAGCAGCTCTGTGGTGTCCATTGCCGAGTTCATCGTCAGCACGCGCAGACGGTGGCCGCTGAGAGCCGCCAGAGCGCGCGCCACCGACGTCTTGCCGCTCTCCGGCGGTCCTACCAGGATCGCCATCCAGTTGCGGTTGATGCAGGTGATGAGCGATTCCATGGCAGGCAGCTGACGGCGCACGATCTGCAGCTCGAGGTCGGCCGCCGAGAAGACGTGGCTCTGCTCGGCAGCTCGCTCCAGCCGTGCTCCTCCCACCGTCAGCGCTTCCCGGGTCACCGTCAGATAGCAGGGCGGTCGCTCGTACTTCTCACCGAATACCTCTTCAGACAGGCGCAGTACGGCGGCCTTGTCAGCGGCGGAACGCATCCTGTCAGCATACAACAGCTGCACATGGTGTCCGGCCGCGCGCCCTCCATCTTCCACCGCCGCATCAGCCGACAGAAGCTCACACCAGCGGGTCAGGTCGCGCAGGTTGAACTCCCACGGGCCGCCGCGCTGTCCAAACTCCCTGCGCGAGTTGACGGCCGCGTCCAGTCGGCGGCTGAACTCACACATCTTGGCCAGGTCGGCTGAGGGCGGGCAGAGACCGCCGCCGGGCAGTCTACTGGTGGCAGCGATCTGTTTCAGGTCGGCTGGCGTCAGAGGCTCCACATACACCTGGGTGAACCGGTTAAGGAACGACTTGGGCAGTCCCTTCCGAGCGCCGCCCTCGTGCAGCGGGTTCTGACAGGCGAAGATGCGTGTGACACCTGGCTGCAGGTGGAACTCGCGACCCAGCTCTGGGATGTACACGGAGCCGCGATGGTCCAGACATGCGTTCAGACCTTCGAGTACCGACTGTGAGGCGAGGTTGAGCTCGTCCAGTACCACCCAGTGTCCGGCTCTCAGGGCCTGTAGTAGCGGACCATCGCGCCAGGCGAACTGACCACCCTGGCCGCCCTCCACGGGCAGGTCGGCTCCAAACAGGTCCGAGACGTCCGTCTGGTCGGAAAGGTTGATACGCGTCAGTTTGTGACCGGAGACGCGAGCCAGCGCGGCCACCAGACTGGTCTTGCCAACCCCAGGGCTGCCCTCCAGCAGGATTGGCTTCGTGAGCTGCAGGGCGCGCAGCAGTCGGCTGGCGTTCTCTGCCGGAGTGGCAGCCGTCAGACTGAACACACCTTCCAGTGAGCCAGCCGTCGCAGCGGAGCCCTTGGCGATCAAGAACGGCTCAAAGCCAAACTTCGAGTCCGTGTTGATAAGTTTTCCAGGTTTGGCAGCCACAGTCACCCCAGGATCTCGGCAGAGTTTTGAAATCTGGTCAGAGAGGACATGCAGGCAGTGCGCGCGGGCGTTTCGGAGAGCGCCGGCGGCGCTGCTCGGCTGTCCCGATCCGAGTCCGTCCAGGAACACAAGACAGGCGCCATGAATGTAGGCCTGCGGCAGTGGAACGCCAGTCGCCGCTACCGTGTTAACAAAGTTCACCCAGGCCAGGATGTCACGGATGCTGACAGTCACCTTCCTCCCGGCGTCGGAACTGGAGAACCACTCAATGAAGTCCATCATCGCGTCGGCCAGCGCGGCGGACTCACCTCGTGATATCAGGTTGTGTTTGATGATGTCCACCAGGTCTTCTCGACAGCGCGATTGGGCGCACCAGATTTCCGTGAAGCGGTTGCGCAAAGCCGGCGACAACTCCTTCTTGCCGTAGTCGCCGCCGGGGTTCATCGTTGCGACGAAGCGGAACGCCGTCTCGGCTGTGACAAGGTCAGCTCCGTCTCCACCCGAACGCTCCGCCAGCAGCAGGGTACGCTCTGGCTCCAGGACAGAGTTCAGACGCTCCAGCACGCTGTCATCGGCCAGAGAGATCTCGTCCGCGAGGAAGTAGTGTCCGTTACGCATGGCCACCACCAGCGGGCCGTCCACCCACTCGAACAGCCCGCCGCCGCCAGAGGCCGGGTCCTCTCCGCTGACTTCTCCGTTACCATCCCCGGCTGCAGCATCTGAGCGCGGTTCGGCTCGGGTGCGCACCGGACGCAGACCACCCAGAAAGTCGGCTCCCTCCGTATGCATGTGACAGTTGACTGTGTGAAGACTTCGGCCGGCCGTCTCTGCTAGCAGCTGACACACGGTCGTCTTTCCGCAGCCGGTATCGCCGACGAGAAGTACCGGTTCCTGGAACTTCAGAGCTTGGCAGAGAAGCACGGCCAGCCGGCGGGTACTCTGTGTCCACACTAGGTGTCGGAAGGCGGGTAGATGTGCAGCACCGCCGTCTCCTTCAGATAGCAACTGCTCCAACACCGGCCGTGTCACAGGCGAGGTGGCCGCATGCAGCGAGAAGAGATTCTCTGGTGTCACGGTGCGTTTGAAGTGCTTCTGAAGCACTGTGGCGATCACTTGACACTCCTCGTCGCGCCGCACGCGGCCGGCCAGCACCAGGTAACCCTCATCGGCCACGTGCTGGTCCCAGTCGTAGAAGCGAGTCGTCTGATCACCGGCCTGCCGGTAGCGCTCTGCCCAGCGGAACAGGTCGCGCAGTGTAATGAAACCCTGTTTGCCCTGGAAGACGCTGCTGCCACGGCGACGCGTCTGTAGCTCCAGCAGCACCGCCACCATCTTCTTGCAGTAGTTGGCCGGCACGCGGCAGCGCTGGTGCAGGATCGTCTCCAGCTCGGCTGCTGGGATGTCGTCAAAGTGAAGCTCGATGAAGCGATTGCGGAAGGCACGTGACAACATTTTGCGACCGCCGTACTGACCAGGAGGATTCTGCGTGGCGAACAGCATGAATCGAGGATGTGCGCGCACTACCGTCTGCGTCTCCGCGATGAACAGCTCACGGTTGTCGTCCAGGACGCGGTTCAGCGCCTCGAGTACATCCGAGGGCGCAAGGTTCAGCTCGTCGAGGATGATCCAGTGTCCCCGCCGCATGGCCTCTACGAGGGCGCCCTCCTTGAACACCAGCTTGCCGGTCTCGTCGGCACCGTATGCGCCAACATACTCCTGCAAATCTGTGTGCTCATGGTTGTTGATGCGCACACAGCGGTTTCCGGATGCTGCGGCGAGATAGGAGATGAGCGACGTCTTGCCGACGGATGTTTCTCCCTGGAGCAGCACGGGCAGGCCGCCGAGAGACACGGCGCGCGCCAGGTCGCGCAGGTTCTCCTTCACAGACGGAGTGAGGACGTAGTGTTCGGGTGCACGCGGCTCCAGCTGACCCTGACGTACCCAGTAGCCCTCGAACTGCACACACTGTCCGCGAGATGGCGCCGGTATCGGCTGCGAGAGCTGCGCTTTGCTCTTGCCGCCGAGCACCAGACTTTGTATCAGCCCCGTCACGGTCGGGTAGGAGGCGCGGTCCAGCTGCGTGAGGAAGCTCAGACAGAGCGCCTCGTACAGGGAGCGCGGCACACCTCCGCATGGGTTGCCGGCGGCGACACGCAGTGCACGGCACAGCGTGCGCAGGCTGTAGTGGGGCCGGTGGCCAGTGCCGTCCTGCAGCTGGTCGGCCGCCGCCGCGCGCACCCGCTGGTAGAAGGAAACCACGCCGCTGACCTGAGCGCCTGTGACACCCAGGTGGCGTAGGTAGTCTGCCGTCAGCACTCGTAGGTCGGCCGCGTCCTCCAGCTCATCCACAAACAGCTCTGTGAACCGGTTGCGCAGGCCGGCCGGTAGGTCACGCTTGCCGACGTCTGTGGCCGGGTTCATACATGCGAAGAGTCGGAAATCGGGGTGTCGAGGCACCGTCTGTACGTCTCCCCGCTCCAGCAGGGTCAGCGGCCCGTCCGGGGACTCCAGCAGGCCGGAGAGACACTCCAGTGTCTCCGCCGAGGCCAGGTTGATCTCATCCAGCAGCACCCACTGGCCCTCTCGCACCGCCTTCACCAGAGTACCCTCGATAAAGGCGAACGCGAGCGCCAGCTGACGCTGACCCTTGTCCTTGAGCGACTGTAGGCGCTGGCCGACCGCGTGCCAGCCGGTCCAGAGACGGTGGTCGGGCGGCAGGCCGCGGCGCCGCAGCCGAGACGGAGCCTGGCCGTGCACGTGACGCATTAGAGCGGTGAGGTCCTTCCACCGGCCGGCAGCGAACAGCGTCATGATGTTACGCAGGAACTTCTCGTTGGAAGCCGCGTCGAATGTCTCCCTGAAGAGCGTCTCGAACTCGTCTCGCAGCGGCGCCATCACCTGTTTCATGTCCACGGGTTTGTAGCCACCGAGCAGATCGGCACTGTCACTCTGCTGGTTCATGTTGATCACTACCAGTCGTCGGCCGGTCCGCTCGGCCAGGTATTGCACGCTGCTCGTCTTACCAACTCCCGTCTCTCCCACCAGCAGCACCGGTTCCCGGCAGCCGACCGCCACGCCGACCCGCTCCAGCAGCACACACGCCTGGCGCGTGAACGAGAAGGTGACGGCGGGGCGGCCGGCGGAGCGCGCCACCGGCAGCCGCGCGCGGCCCACGGTCAGCACATCGGCCGTCTCTGTGACGCTCGGCTTATGGCTGGTCACGCTGAACTCCACCTGAGCGCTGAGCAGGCCCAGCCGCGCGCCGATCTCCTGCGCCAGCGGCAGGCGCAGCTCGCGGCGCGCCACGGCCGCGCAGAAAATGTCCGCGGCGTCCTGGAACATCCTGCTGGCGCACTGCGCCGACGTCACGTCGAAGTCGTCACCAGCGCGCTGACACCACTTCATCAGGTCCCGTGTCGACACCAACCGCGCCTCTTTCATCTGAAGTCGCGCAGTTTCGGCCCGCTCCGCCGCCACCGTCGCCCCCTCAGAGTCGTCCCTGACCGAGGTCATCACTGTGTAAACCTCCAGCAGTCGACTGGCGACGGTGTTCAGCCGCGGCCAGCGGTGTACCATTGCCTCGCTCAGCTGGCGGCCCGACAGCGGCTGCACGGCAACACGCAGCCACAGCCTGTCGAGCAGCGCCGCGTGCGAGGTCTGCTGTTTGTGCAGCGCCCCGCCGGCGCCCGGCAGCAGCCGCTGTGTGGCGAACAGCTGGAATCCGGGCGCGGCGCGCACCAGATCCCCGTGTCCGGGCACGGTCAGACAGCGCGACTCCAGCAGCGGCACCAGCAGCGAGACCACGTCCATGGGCGCGCGGTCGATATCCTCCATCAGCAGCCAGCTGCCGTCAGTCACAGCCTGCGCCAGACAGCCCGGCTGCCAGACAAACTCTCCCGGCACCTCCGTGCACCGGTACGAGCCCAGCAGCAGCTTGCTGTCAGTCTGATCGCCCAGCTGGACGCTCACCAGGCGCGGGTAGCCCACGTGACCGGTCACGGCCGCCAGGTGGTGAACTAGAGATGTCTTTCCCGATCCGACGGGGCCCTGCAGCAGCGCCGGCCGGCCGGCTGCCACAGCCAGCGCCAGACTGCGCAGGGCGGCCCGCGTGTCCGGGACGAGGACCAGTGGACCGGCGCAGGCCGCCGCTGCGTCCACCACCGGCAGCGTCACGCCCTCAACACACACCAGCTGACCGCAGATGTCTTCTGACGTCAGCAGCGGGGCCGGTGACGTCACCATCACGTCACGGTCAGGTGACGGTGATCTTCCGCCGGCGGCGGGGGGAGTCACCATTGGAGTGGGGTTCAGGTGGCGGGCTGTCAGACGGATCTCGTCCTCCCCCGTGACGCCGCTCGCCGCCGCCAGTCTCTCCGTCTGTCCGGGACCCATGCCAGAGATGAGCGCCAGTATCCGGGCGGCCAGCCAACGCGTCTCCGGGTCCGGGTCCTGGAGCAGCGGCAGACAGCCGGACCAGTCCCACAGCTGGCGCAGTCGTTCAGGGAACCGCTGCACCAGCGGCAGCAGGGCGACCAGCAGGTCACGCCGCGCCGGCCCTTCATCCAGCCGCGGTTTCTTGGAGCGCCGCTCGGCCGCCGGCGGGTCGGTCCGGCCGGGCCACGGCGGCCGGGAGACGCCCACCAGCAGGAACTCGACGGCGCTGTCCAGCTGCGGCAGCAGGCGCACTGTGTCGGCCAGCGCGGCCAGCAGCGGCGCCGGAGAGTCGGCTGCGCGCCGCCCGAGCTCGGCCAGTAGCGCCGGCACCAGGCCGCGCGCCGCACACAGCACGGCCGCCCGACCGTCGCCGTCTCTCATTAGGGACAGCAGGTGGCGCCATACAGCTGCCCTGTTCGACCTCTGAGATGGACTCAGGGGCTTGAATCGTCTCTTGGCATCTTCAGATAGGTGATCCCATATTTGCTGTAGATGTTCAGTGTGCAGTAGTGTTGTAGTGCTAGCAGTTTGATTATCATCGGTTTCCATGACTTGGTTGTTCATGGTTTGACAGATATTAATCAAATATTGGGTAGATTACTGGAAACTCTGACTTCATATTTTCAAAAGCAGTTCTTCAAAACAACAGACCAACTTACTTCATTGGTCACCATAGTCATCTGAAACATTTAGTCATATTGTCAAAAATAGCATAGAGCTGTAAAAAATAACTAACAAATGTTTCACTGTCTATTGAAAAAGCCATAGGGTGCCTTTGCAACCTCAAATTGAGAAATCAACATAACCATGGCAACTTTTCACAGGCAATGGGCCTGCACTCTGCAGTCATCTGTTGACTGGTATTTAAACAAAATAGCATCCATAACCATTATTTAGCTACTGGAACAGTGGGAAATATCTGACTGTAACACATCCTATTTAAGAACAGCAGTCATCCAAATATCAGCATACAATTTGGACTGGATCATTTAACCCTGGCTGACAGAATGCAGAGTTTTATCCATAATTTGTTACATTATTTGGTAGTGGTTAAAAAGTTTAACAACAGAATAGGAACTATTATATTAATCACCAAGAGGATTTGTAAGGAACAACTGTAAAGTCCTTCTTGATTTAATGCCCTGCATTTCATGCTACCACACCAATGGAAAATTTTAACACAAGTTTTGTGTGCAAATGTTAAGACTCAGGCTCAGTCTGAGCCTGAGGAGTCTGCAAAATCTGTTACAAGATGTGAATGGTGAGCAAACAAAGCTTTAGATTTGATTCCTGAAAAGTTTCACACATTACTGATAAATAACGCTTAATGCATCAAACCCCTATTCCTCCACAGGTATATTTACATTCAGCTAAATTTCATTGAGGTATGCTAAACAATATTTTGTCACTATTACTCTGATCAGGCAGGATACGCCAAATGTAAATATTATAAGACAATGTTATTATCATCCATCAGTGTCCCAAAATTTGCCAGTTTGGGTGGGAAGGGGCATCCAAATCAAAGTAATTTTCCACACTCACATCAAATTTTCCAGAATAATTTTTCACTCCCTATTCTACCAATAAAGACAAAGAGTATATGCGCGTAACATTTACCTACCTCCATATTCCATTCAATTATCTTATAGGTAAAGGCCTATCCCATCCACATTTCATAAACATGGAGTGATCAGATTAAAAACCAAATGAACAAAACAATTTTTTTCTCAAAATGCTTACAAGTTGAAGAGAAATACTGATAAACATACCTTGAGCTCAACATGCTCACTAATGCTTCAAAAGTTTTTTTACGACGAGAAATGCTGCTTAGCCTTAATATGTGGATTGAAAGGTCGTGCGCATGAATGAAATATTTGACTGTATAAGTAAATGTAATATGCACACAAAAATTAAGTCAATGGCATTGATTTGATAAGCATACCCACTGCGTGGGCCATGGACAGGCATTCCCAGCCCCAGCGGTTGTATAGCCAACGTAGCCTTGCCCCCGGCTAATACAAGATGACAACATTGACCAAATCATATAATTGATAAAAACCTGTCAGTTGACAAAATTAACCAAGTAAGCAAGAGCAAAAATATCGTACCTCATAGACGTCCCGCAAATCGGAAGCACATCCCACAAAAGCGGCATGGAAAGCACGTGTTTTCACCAGCAGGTGTATCGTCGCAGTTGCGCCATATATGAACCTAGGTGAAGCTACCATATCTATGCGGTACATAAATCCTTTCTTATAGGTAAATAAATAAAGTAAATAATGATTCTCTTATGGGGCGTTCCACGACAAATCGACAAGTGCCCTGCACCCTCATATTTTATTTTTTGCTTAAAATTGGTCTAATGGGTTGTGATGGGCGGGGAAGCCAGCTGTGGCAAGGATTTTTTTCTTCGAACAACGGTTTCCGAGATATAGCCTCGGGCAATTCTTGCAGTTTGCGCTGCAGCCCTATGTTTGGCGGCCTATAACTCAGAAACTATTAGTTTTTTTTTTCACGATAAAACTGCATATGGCTCAACTCACAATCAACTAACAAACATTTTGGCTATCTCGGATTCTCAATTTTTGAAAATTTTGATCACGTGACCTTTTGTCCTATTTTTCAAAGAGTGACCTTGATATTTTTCCCACTGAAAGTTGCAATTTTGTCTGATGACGATTAAAGCCTTATCAATTGTCATTCATATGCGATAATAAAAAAGTGGTTATCGCCCTGCGTTGACCTCAGGTCAGGTCATTTTTATGACCTGTCCATTATTACGAGCGGGAGCGACAGCGAGATCTCGAGAATAAAGCAAGATAGCGACAAGCGGTAAACGGTAAAGGGTACACACGGATAAGGTTTATAATTTTTGCTGAGGTCATTTTCAGGCCAGGTCAAAGATGACGGCACAGGAGCTATAAGGAAGTCAAAATAGCGGCACTATACATATATATGAAGTTTTTCTCGAATAACTTTCAAGGTATCCCAGCTAGGAACAAACTAATAGCACCATCGTGATCCTCTCGTCGATCCGCATCGAAACATATGTATGTTGACCTCGAAAGGTCGAAAGGTCAAAAGTTGACCCTAGGTCACGTGATCTAAGGTCAACTTTTGACCTTTCGACCTTTCGAGGTCAACATACATATGTTTCGATGCGGATCGACGAGAGGATCACGATGGTGCTATTAGTTTGTTCCTAGCTGGGATACCTTGAAAGTTATTCGAGAAAAACTTCATATATATGTATAGTGCCGCTATTTTGACTTCCTTTTAGCTCCTGTGACGTCATCTTTGACCTTACCTGAAAATGACCTCAGTAAAAATTATAGACCTTATCCGTGTGTACCCTTTACCGTTTACCGCTTGTCCCTATCTTGCTTTATTCTCGAGATCTCGCTGTCGCTCCCGCTCGTAATAATGGACAGGTCATAAAAATGACCTGACCTGAGGTCAATGCAGGGCGATAACCACTTTTTTTATTATCGCATATGAATGACAATCGATAAGGCTTTAATCGTCATCAGACAAAATTGCAACATTCAGTGGGGAAAATATCAAGGTCACTCTTCGAAAAATAGGACAAAAGGTCACGTGATCAAAATTTTCAAAAATTGAAAATCCGAGATAGCCAAAATGTTTGTTGGTTGATTGTGAGTTAAACCATATAAAGTTTTTATCGTAAAAAACCAATAGTTTCTGAGTTATAGGCCGCCAAACATAGGGCTGCAGCGCGAACTCCAGGAATTGCCCGAGGCTATATCTCGGAAACTGTTGTTCGAAGAAAAAAATCCTTGCCACAGCTGGCTTTCCCGCCCATCACAACCCCTTACACCAGTTTTCAACGAATAATACAATATGAGGGTGCAAATTTAATTTTTTATTTGTCGATTTGTCGTGGCACGCCCCATATGTCCCTTCTTTCTTCGCCAAAATTTTGTTTCTTGTAGCCTCATAGGTATCTCGCAAAAAACCGCGTTCCATACTTCTGGTATCGCCTTCGAACTTCATGGAACTTGCATGGAATGGATCTGAACTGAACTGAGGCCGGCGCCCGCAATTGTTCCGTAAAATCCCAATGTTTTTAATCGCAACATTGATGCTTTACGCCCTTCCCCGGGAAGAATTGTTGAAAAATCCTTACAAGTACCTCAGAATGAGTGCCTGTTCGTAACTTCAAAAACGGGCTAGCCCAGCACGCCACGGGCCCGAACCAATTCCTGTATCGTCATTCACTGTCCCATGGACCACACGACTCACAATCGCCTGACCGATTAAGCTAAAATAAACCTGTGCTGTCTACCTATCAATTGGCTTTCAGCTGTCAGACTCATCAGCAGATAAATGGAAATCATGTGAGACAACGACTTCCTTCCAGACAACTTCGTGCCGTGGTATTGCGCCGGGACCGCTGCCGTGTCGCCTGAGTTACCCCGAGGTTGAGCAACTATTTCGCCGTTTGTTTTCTGCATAATCTTCTCAATCCCTTACCCTTATTAGGTTCTGGTGATCTTAACCACACATCCTTCTGTTAGTCATTGAAGCCAAAACGTCGCCACATCAACTGCCAACAATTACACATCCTGTTGATCTGTAATGTGAAACTGAAATTTCTAATGCCCGTAGTACGATGAATTCGCGTAGTCAGACTGCAGACAAAGCCACAGTTCGTGCCTCGTTTATTATAGTGGAAATCACGACGGACACTTTGGTTCTAGGCACCCGACGCCGATGTCAGGCACCAGCATTCTCTCTTGATACATAAGGTACATCAGAACCTGAAACGTAAAGAGAGGTTCGTGAGAAGTGAGATACAAAAGCAATGCACGTTACCCTAGTCAGATGCCGAAACTTCCAACAAGCTCCCGGGAATTGACGACAATTAACGACGGTGTAGATTATCGATTGAGCTATTCATTTCGGGAATAACCTCAGTTCTTGTAAATAGGGACCTCGAATCGCTAAAGACATGAATGATTCGCAGTCAGATCGAATTCACAATTCTCTCATGTAGATTCATCTCCAAACTAAAAAGCCAGGCGAAATCGGACAATAATTCAAGCATCGATTTTGATCGATGGCATACCTATGTTATTCAAACCGTTACTTTCAAGTTCCTGTAGCAACGAAGGGCGTTAGAGGAAATACGAGCTTCCCATCACATGTCAAAACAGTGTCAAGTTCAATGAGACCACCAAAGTCATGCTTACAATAGGTTGACAGGCTGAGTTCAATCGTCCTTGGAGCACGCCTGGAAGAGGCCCAGCTTCCGCATCCTCTCGAACTCGGCTTCGGCGTCGTAGTTCCTGGAATATGGTGGCGATAGTCAGTGGTGTCAAAAGCCACACCGGTAACGTCATTGGATGACCAATAGGTACTACTTTACTACGAACAACGGTGACCACACGTATCTGGGGAAAAATATGTTGGCCCAATGTATCGCAAAGAACGTAAAAAATCAAATGTCATAACATTTCAAAATGAAGATGTGCATTTGGATTGTGATCTCAAAGGGAAATAAATACTGAAGTCATAGTGACTATTCATGAAAAAACGATTTCATTCAATTCAACCATACAAAGCCACCACCACTACCACCATCAAATGCGTCTCTAAGACCGCTGCACCGAGTACTCACTTGTAGAACTCGGCGTACTTTTGTTTCCGCGGCGCCTTCACCAGGAAGTAGTAGGCGGCGACAGCGGCCGTGGTCACGCCCGCCGTGATCGCCAGGTTCTTCTTGATGGCCGCCTGCAGCAGGTTACGCATCTGGGGCTTCGCGAGAGACATCTGTCGAACAAAATATCAGCGGTCAGCGGCCAGCGCTGATATGGGCATGGACAGACACACACAACGCTGTGATCTAGCAGTTTTTTTTTTTTTAGAATAGCTGAAGCGGTTACCTCGCATTGTCTCTACGCAAAGTATCGGTGCATGGACTGTCGGCCAAACACTGTTCAGTTGGAGCGCCCAAGTGCAGCGGCTAGGCCACGGCCTGTGCGAGATACGCGTAGCAAACGCTGCAACACAATCCTACGCCAGAGGTAAATAAAATTACTGTCTGAAAACCAACGAGGCACTAGCGTCTGAAAACTGGGTCAGAACAGGTGGAGATTAGGCCAAATATCATGCTCGTGTCGCTAGCATCTGGCCTCGCCGACTGCCTCTAGTGGATACCGGCGACGCTTGGGTTTATCAAGCGGGCGCTCATTGCCCTCTCTGCCTACATTTGTGGGTACAAACATTCAAGTTGGATTGAAGCTGACCGCTGTTCCAGACAGCCAGAGAGCAACAAAGCCACCGTATCCACAGCTCCTAGTGGGCGCAAAACACCACGAACAGTGTGTGTGTGTGAGGTCACGATGAACCAAAATATGATGCAGTAACCATATACTGGGGGAGACTTTCGGTGGAACGGACCCCCCTGATTTTTCGCGAATACCTCGCGTAAAAAAGACCGTTCGCGACCGAACTTTCAGTACCCTAGGGTTTAGCAGTTTTACACCTACCCTGAAAATTTTATGACCCTGACTCAAATGACCTTTGACTTGTGAGTTGTGACATATTTCTCGAGACTATGTTTGGCAGGAAACGCGATTCGGCGTTAGTCGGCTCGCATTAGCCGCGCGTTTGCAGTCTTTTCGTAGTTTCAAGCGTTCAAACATGTGATTTGATGTTGCTCCCATGCATTAGGGTGGGTGTCAAGGTAACCTGAACTCTGAAGGTCAGGTCAGGTCACTGACCTTTGGTGACGTCGGTTCACTTTTTCGAGTTTTACATGTTGCTAGGCTAGTTTTTGGAGCTGAATTCGAATTAAGCAACCATTTGATCATTAACGAAGTAGTTCTGGTGCCTTCGTAACATGTTACGAAGCTGCCAGGGGCGGTTGACACCTACTTCGAATAGGTACTCGGCAGGACCCCTACTGGTTGACCTGACCTGACGTGACCTGGCATAAATGCATGAAGACATCATCTGTGATCAAAACTGACATGATATGCGTGATCAGCACCCCGAAAACCCCATTCCAGCCCCACTTTACGACGCTCTAACAGGCCCCGATTTTACCGACTTTTGAGTCATTGACCTGACCCGGAAGGTCAACCAATGACCTAGGACCTTAAAATTGGGTATCATTAGCTTCCTCTCGTAACGGACAACACGCTCGTTTTTTCCGCAAAACTCTAGCTCGATCAGGGTCCAAACGGCAAAGGAAGGGGGGGGGGTCCAACGGACCTTTTACGTTCGCGGCTGGCAAAACACGGGCGAGGGTTAAAATGAGAGAGGACACAAGGTTGATAGGTACCTATGGTACGGCAAGCTGTGCTGCCAGTTGCCTGACTCACTTTGTGCTCGTGATTTTGCGCACAACTGCGGACTGCGGAGGGCCCGGAGTTAGCCCATTCCCCTTTACCGCGGCCTTCTGCAGCAAACATTTTGTCATTCACTCCACTTCCAGGACATTTCAAATCAGGAATATCGCTAGACATAACACCAGCACCGAAAAATAGACAATCATCCAGAGCACTGAATTTCAATCATCATAGTGCACTAAGTTCTCTTCAGACGACTCGGCGAGCAAACTACCTCCCGCACATAATGCACGCTACATTACACATAGAGCATGAGCATTGAGCAGTCACCATGTTCCTCCAGCCCAATTATTTGATCAGTCTTCTCAAGCCCCATGAAACCGTACTTAAAAACTGTTAACAATGCCAGTCACCTTGCTCAAGTATGGTCCACTACAGACACAGCCTCAGTGGCTAGGAACCCGAAGATCAACCAGCCCAGTCCACACTCTGCATCCTAGTCCCAATCATTCAAGGCCTGTCACAAACGTCTACCCAGGGGGACTTCGGGACGGGTGGCCTCAGATGAAATTACGCACCCATCATCAATTCGGTTTATGACTCGAGTGTAGTGTAGCAAGTGAAGTTAACTAATGTTAGGTCTAGTCATCTTTGCATCAAAATTTCTGAAATAGCCTGGTTGCGCCAAAATTTCTTTGACCATTTGTGAGCCAGCATTTTGGCGCACCAAGCTCTTCTGGATGCTGCAATGAACATTTAGCACAATCCGCCTCTTAAAGTGGAAATGTCTACGCTGCTCAGCCTGGCTCTTGTGCTCATGAAAATGATAACACGATCTCCGAGTTATTCAGGCCTTATGAGCAGGCAACAACCGAAATACGGAAAACAGCGTCACCAAACGCCATCATAATTTAACGATTCCATGACGGTTTTTCGTCCAGCAGATTTTCGTCGGGCAATTTTTCGTCCGCAGATTTTCGTCCGACTTTTTTTCGTCTCGCATTTTTTCGTCTGTACATTTTTTCGTCTGTGCATTTTTTCGTCTGTTCATTTTTTCGTCTGTACATTTTTTCGTCCGGACATTTTTTTGTTCGTATATTTTTTCGTCTGTGCGTTTTTTCGTCCGGACATTTTTTCGTCTACAATTTAACGTAACGTAACCTAACCTAACCTAACCTAACCTAACCTAACCTAACCTAACCTAACCTTACCTAACCTTACCTACTGATGTTTGCCTACCGGGGGATAAGGAAAAAGTTACTTGCATGAATAGATTGCAAGCAATGGTAAGTCAAATATTTTTAGGTTAAGTGGTTATGCATCAGGCTTCAGGCCTTCGGCCTGAAGCCAGATACACAACCACTTAACCTAAAAATATTTGACTTACCATTGCCTGTAATCTCTCCTAAGGCATTGCCTTCGGCACTGCACTGCTTCGCCCCGAGTATTATTATGACGTCATTTGCCTCACAGTTGAATATAATTGTAGTTTGTTTTCACTCAACCTTGGGTGCACAGACGTAAAATTTATTGAACGAAAAAATGTCCGGACGAAAATATGTACAGACGAAAAAATATACGAACGAAAAAATGTCCGGACGAAAAAATGTACAGACGAAAAAATGTACAGACGAAGAAATGCACAGACGAAAAAATGTACAGACGAAAAAATGCGAGACGAATAAAAGTCGGACGAAAATCTGCGGACGAAAAACTGTCCGACGAAAAAATGTCAGACGAAATTTTGTCCGGACACGTAATTTAACGTTCTCATTCTTAGAGCATAACATAAGACCCACAGCAAAATGCTACTAAAATTTAACCACGCTCAATTAACATATCTAGCTCAAATTGAAATTTAAGCTATCATGGAACGACTTACCTTTAGGCTTTTCTTGTAAAATATTTCCAAACCACTCCAAACCACTGACACAGCCCTCGAAACCAAAAGACCGACAAGGAATCCACTTGATACGATAAGCTGAGGACTGCTGAAAAAGAAAAACTACACCATTAACTTTTAGCTAAATGACGTCTTTGCAAAAAAATATATTTTTCATAGGTTAACTTGACAAAGATTTCCTTTAAATATCATTTTGAGCTGTACATCGACAAGTATATGTGACAAAATACGATAATATCGAAATAAAACGTAAAAATGAACTGTAAAATATCATTGACATCATTTGAGTATAATTTTGTAAAAGTAAATAAAGATGCGTTTTAAATGCCTCAATATTCAAGGCTCGAAGAAACCTCTGAGGAATGGTTTCACAAGCAACATATGACATACTTAGATCGTATATCTTTTTTTTTATTAAATACATTTTTGCTGGTTTTTACCTGCAGTGAAAGTAGATATTCGTTAGCTACTGGTCTAATTCAAAGCACATTTTTCTAATATTTTGTTTTTGACTCATAAACTATTCAAACCATCAATTAAGTCGCATTTTTTGGTTTAAAACTATTGACGTC
Organism: Amphibalanus amphitrite; assembly: GCF_019059575.1. Classification (NCBI taxonomy): domain Eukaryota; kingdom Metazoa; phylum Arthropoda; class Thecostraca; order Balanomorpha; family Balanidae; genus Amphibalanus; species Amphibalanus amphitrite. The sequence continues at coordinate 1,229,804 of NW_024881531.1, read as the reverse complement.
ACTGCACAAATGTTTACAAATTTATCTCTTACGTCCAGTTGCTCTATAACTGCTTTGTGGTGACTGGGCGTTGCGATTTCAAGTTGTGTTGTGAATGCTGGTGAGTTTTGTAAGTGGGTGAGTCATCTGTATGAATCACTGTGTTTTAGTTTTTACTTTTTTATTGCATTGATCCAATATTTGCTTTTACAGACTGTGAGCAGAACATATGTGTCCCAAATCTTTTTTATTGATCCTGATAAACATTAGGGCTAGGTTAGATTAAAGATGCTGAACTTAAGCTTACCAGTGGCAGTGAATAAGACAGCGTGGTATAAGGCCTGACACCTGGCAAAATATCATCTGGGGTGTGACATAGCAGGCATGAGCTGGCATGCTATTTTGATTGGATTGCCGGGCAGTGAAAACTATTGCGAAGCATGCTTTTTAGCTCTGCCGCTTGCACCGGCCTATCATGGCTAATGTGCGTGATGGGCCCAGATGACCTTGTAGGTGGTTTGCCATAAAGCTCCAATAGATATTAATAGAAATACTGTGCCTGACTCGTGGCACAATGATAAAAATGTGTGGTGTTGTGTTACTGAATATGGCCATGTTGACAATATTTGGAAGGTGCAGTTTCGCCCAACCTGAATTTATTAATGTGTCGTGCCCTAACCGTGAAGTGGTTACTTCCACAGTGTATAATGTATATGTTACCTACTTCTAAGGTCATTGCTGGGCAACAGTGAAAACAGGGCACCTGGGGCGATTTGATAAACCACGTGACTTCCAGCATGTAGAAGGCGTTGAGAGGGGGTGAACGTGAAGTACTTCATAATCACATGACTCACTATGCCCTCTGGCGCCCTGTTTTCACCGGTCTCTTTCATGCCTGGACAACATGGTGAATAATGGCACCAGCATGAGCAAGGCCACTGCCAGGCCAATGATGGTTATTCATCAGAGATTGATGACAGTCGACAGGCAATCAAGTCTTTTCTAGCATTTAATATGATTTTTTTTGTGTATATTTTGGATAGTGCCACCCTATAATTACTTTTATTAACTTTTTCCCTTGCCCTACCACTCACCAGTAATGATAATTTTGAAGACCACTAGGGCCTTTAGGGTCTTGAGCTCATCAAGCTCCTTAACTAGGTAATGGTAAAGGACTCTTGCTTATGTCAAGGGATAGAGCATGTGATTCAGGGCTTTTCCAATTGGGCCTTAAATTGGTTGAAATGAATGATGAATTTATTATGTTTATGCTGCAAATGATGTTTGAATCATTGACTAGCTTCCCTGTGTTTTTTTTCTTGGAGCCTGTAATATGAAGACTGGTATTCAATTGATGTGAGGAAATATTTTTTTTCTTTTTCGTGAAAGCTGTCCCTTATCTTCTTGTCCACATGTACACCTACCTAGACCTTACCTTACATTTGATTGAAGGTCATGGGTATAGCCAGAAGCCACTTGGCTTAATGCCATTGAGTCTTGCTCTTCCTGAGTCTCAGACGGCAGACCTCAGTGCAGGGATGTTTATTCAGGACTTTTAACCCGCGCCGGGCCGGAGCTCTGAGATTCCGCGCCGGGGAGGGGGGGGTGTCTGAACACCCCCTTCTAACTCGGCTCCTGGGCCACATAGCGAGACGCGGTAAGCGGCAATCGAAAGAACGTCCAAAATAAGGACGAAAACACTTCAGTCATTTTTTGGGTCAGGTCAAAGGTCAGGTCACCAGAGGTCACCAAAGGTAAAATGTTGACTATTTCAACATTCTGGAAACAGCCGACGGCTATCTCGGGAACCGATAGAGCTACAGCGCCGCAGAAAAGCGCATTCGATAGCCCTTTTACAGACCTTTCTGAGTAATGTTCTCAGATTTGACCTCAGGTCAACGGTTTAGCCTCCAGAGGGCAAAAACTCCAAAAATAGCCGTTTTTACGAAAAACGTTTTTTCGGCAATAACTTTTGACTCAAAAGAGTCAGGACATTACTTTTGCCAGCATCGTGTTCCTCTCGTCGAGACGCGTCGAATGAACTATAATTTGACCTTGAAAGGTCAACTTGAAAATTTGACCTCAGGTCAAGGTCATGACCTGACCGGAAAAGGTCATGTTGCATATCAGTCGATCCGCAACGTCGAGCCGAACACATCTAAGGCGTTTTCAGCGCTCTAGCACGCCTCTATCAGAAGTTATTAGCGAAAAACTGTTAGATTCCGTTCGTGACCTGAGATGACCTCGGGGACATGACGAGGGGTCACAGTTGCCATTTTCCGGTTCAGTGTGTCAATCTTACCTACATCTCGATGTTTGAGAGTGTCTAAAGGTGTCACCGATATCAAAATTCCGAGATATACATTTTATAGATAATGTTGCTCTAATCAATCGCTGAAAGTTTCAAGGCAATCGATCAATCGGTGTAGCTATGACGAGCATTCTTATTTTTTCTGAGGTGAGGTCACTTGACGTGATCTGGTGACCTGACCTAAGGCGACCTGGGTCTGAAATTTTCACAACATGTGCGGAAAAGATGCACGAACAGGTGTGCCATAAAGATTTTGAGATATCTGCGAAAAACCGCACCCCGGCCCGGCGCGGTTTAAGATTCATTATGTGGGTCATTAAGAGCCAGTCAATTCACACCTTACATGTCAAATGTGTTTTGGCAGGCATATACCTCAGCTGGGAGAGTGCCCCAGTCATTAATGGTTTGTATGCTGAATCTGTTTCACTGGGCGAGACCGCGAGATACTGTCCTAAACTTCCCCCTATTTACGCTAGCAATTTTGGTCAGCTCGATTTTAATGGTGATGGAGTTGGTTGGCAGCATATCCATTTAACAGTGAAACAGCTGGTAAATGGTCAGTATCCCTCTTCTGTCGGTAGTACAGCAACAGCAGTCAGAGACGTTCTAGTCTCCCAGGAAAGGGAAGGTGCTCGAATGGTTCCCAGTTCACCATCGTGTGAGACGACTCTGAACCCGCTCCAGCCATTGCTGATATTCTTTTGCTAATTGATCCTCTGACAGTGTTCCAAACTCCAGGTAGAGGGCGGACGAGCTGCTCTTAGGACAAGCGTAAATTCAACTCGTCGATGTGAGCGAGGGCAATGGAAACACAGCAAACATCTGCAGGGCATTGGAAACGGCCGCTACCGTTTGGGAGTGACAAAATTCAGTTCAGAATAGATGGATACTCTTAGGTTTCTTTCTTCTTGTATCATGGTAGAGGGCGTTCCACCCTGTTCACTACCACAGCTGCACAGGGTATATATCCATGTGGTGCATACTGTATGCTCTGTACTGCATACCTTGTGCCTGCCCCAGGCTGCAATGCTGCTCAGGATTACTTGTGTTGTGCATGCTGTTCAACACTCCAATGAGTAACTTTCCTGTGTTGTTTGTTTCAGACGGAACTAACATCTCTATAAGTACCAGGTTGTTTCACATAGATATCTATTCAAAATGAGTTTCTTTGGTAAGCTGTTTGGCGGTAAGAAGGAGAACGAAACCCCATCAACGGGCGATGCCATCCAGAAACTACGAGAGACTGAGGAGATGCTCCTCAAAAAGCAGGAGTTCCTAGAGAAAAAGATCGAAGTCGAGCTAGCCACAGCAAGGAAAAATGGCACGAAGAACAAGAGAGGTAAGTGGAGGAGGCCGGAGGCTGTGTCATTCCACGCAGGGCCTGCGCTTCTACATGGACCTACGTCTTATGTTTTCCGAATGTTGTTACGTTTTTGTGCCATTTCGTCATCTGTTCATCGGCGACAGCCTGTTGAAAAAGTCATTTTACCTTTATTTACAGCCAATCATTAATCAGAGGGGGGATACTACCTTAAGTGATGCTGTAGCCTGTATCGTGTTATGGCCTAAGTCTTCGTGAACGGTCATTCGGCGGGAAAAAAAAAACGTTCTTTCGGCTTGTATGGTTTAATGCTGCCTAGTGCCTATCTTTCCTTGTAATATTGGAATGCATAGTTTGTATTTGAATGAACTTATATGTCACCTAATATGACTTCTTGCTTCAAAATCGTTTTTACTCGATATGTTCATCTATTCGCCGTGATCTTGCGATGTCTGTGCCCCACGTCCCGCACCCGGCCTACTGTACGCCGCCTACAAACTATCACCTCCCGTGTCTGCCGCCAGTGGCGCTGTCGGCGCTGAAGCGGAAGAAGCGCTATGAGAAGCAGTTGCAGCAGATTGACGGCACGCTCAGCACGATCGAGATGCAGCGCGAGGCGCTGGAGGGCGCCAACACCAACACAGCAGTACTGCAGACCATGGGCGAGGCAGCCAAGGCGCTCAAGGCGGCGCACAAGCACATGTACGTACCCCCGCGCCGCTGCGGCGGGGTTAGAGCTGCACGCTGGGTCCGTAGGAGCCGGCTGCACGCAGCACGACAGCGTTATGACAATACCTGCGGCACTGTCGCTAAGCGTGCTGATTTTAATAGGAAACGGGAGTGGCCGATGTAGATGCTAACCGACTGAAAGTTATTTCACGAAGTTTCTTGATTTCTGTTGGAACTTCGACTTTTTAGTAACTTTCCAGACTCCTTGAGATGATTAGCTGCCTCTTTTCGAGGAATGCAGCCTGGAAAGTTGGGTAAGCTATTCACTTTAATTTTCAGAAAAAGCCTTATTCTACAAATTGACTTCGGTAAAGTTTAAACGAGGTTCTTTTACGATGGCAAAACATCGACATTTTTCCGACGATTTCCTCTCAATTTGCACTTTGCCCAGCGGCGTATTTAGAAAATCGCGAAGGGGGGGGCCAAGGGTTAGGAGGGCGCCACCTCACCCAAGGAGGGCGCCATACGGTGGCGAGATAAAAAATCCTTATCGATCGCTCAGGGGGGCGGCGTTTTTTTTACCACGCCACCAGCTTTTTTTGCGTATTTAAGGAAAGCGGCGACGCGCATTGCTGCGAAACTTGGTATCGACTATCGCGTTAATATCACACGCGACAAAAAGGTTGCAAGTCATTGGCAATAGGTACGTACCAAATTCATTTCGACGGAGTGTTCTTTAAATACCGCGCCGAAGGCGCGCAAATTTTTCAAAAAGCAACCTCTTTTTTCGCTTTTTAGGCACACCTGTTATGTGTTCACTGTTCAAAGCCTTTCTCGTTCTTTTAGCAAAGTTGGTGGGACAACAATAAGGGTTGGTGGGGACGCTCTGCCCATGGGTGACGGTGTAGAAAAAGTTTTTTGGTGACGGCATCCACAACAAGGTAGGAGGGCGGCGGCCAGCAGGAGGCCGCCAATGGGTAGGAGGGCGGCGAGGAACAGGAGGGCGTCAATAGATAGGTGGTGACGATCAACAAGAGGTCGCCAATAGGCAGGATGACGGCAATCAACAGCAGGTCGTCGATAGTTAGGAGGGCGGTCATCAACAGGAAATCACAAATGGGTGTAAGGGTGATGATCAACAGGAGGGCAGCCATGGTGAGGAGGGCGCCTTTGCCCAAGAGGGTGACATTGAACAGGAGGGCGCCTGTGAGGAGGTTGCATATTAACAGGAAGGCGCCAGTAGGTAGGAGGGCGGCGATCAACAGGAGGGCACCAGTGGGTAGAAGGGAACACGAGGGCGCCAATAGGTAGGCCGTTCCAATCAGCTGAGTATTCAACAGGAGTTACAGGAGGCAGCCAATAGGTAGGAGGGCACCAATAGGCAGAAGGGCGGCGATCAACAGGAGGGCGCTAGACGGGAGGAGGGCGGCAACCAAAATTCCAGAGGAGGGCGCTATAGGCGCCCTATCGCAGTGGGCGCGATAGGAGTGCGCCCACCAGCAAAAGGGCGCCAGTGGGTAGCTGGGCGGTGACCTACATGAGGGCGCCTTTGTGTAAGAGGGCGCCGATTTATAGGAGGGCGCCAATAGGTGGGAGTATGCCGGCCAAAATGAGGGCGCCAGTGAGTAGGAGGGCAGCGATCAACAGGCTTAGATTAGCGACTACCGCTACGATTAGAGCGCTGAGGGCGCCCGAGGGCGCCCTCCAACCACATTTTCCCTGTAAACACATTCGCGATTGGAGGGCGCCTTCGGCGCCCTCCAATCGCAAAGGGCGCCTTCGGCGCCAAGGGGGGGGGCCATGGCCCAGTGGCCCCCCCCTGCCTACGCCCCTGACTTTGCCGTAAACTTATCTCCGCTGACTGCTTTTAAACGACGGAGAGCGACCGGAAGCTGGCATTGTGCCCGATGCGTTCGGTTACCGTCTCTGCAGAGATAACGTCTGATACCCGACAGACGAAGGGCCAGACTTTGTGATGAGTGATCTAGAGCTCGGTTTCGTGTATCGTTGTCACTCTTGGGATATCCTAGTCCGTCATCCGCTTTGCCTGGCTGTTCTAGTCTGCATGGAGCGGTGTAGGCAATAACTCACTTTGTCTGTAAGTTTGTACGTCTGATCTGAAGCTCCGGTGATTTTGCAGCTAGGTAGCCGACGTGGCAGCCAGGCTGTCCCGTGCCTTACAATCCCGTAGCTAAAGAGGGTGCATTGTTCTGCATACCACATTGCAAGACACACAAGACACACTTCTCCGTACTGGATTATGCGCAGTGATTCTAGTTATATTAGTTATTCAGTTATTCCAGAGGTCTGGGTAATATGCAGATAGTGCAGAGGCTTATAAAGACACCAATGATTGACGGTACATATTTCTTGCTAAAAAGTGTCGACGCGGGGCAGGACGGATGGGTAGATGGTGTGTTCAGGGAGAAATGCCATCTGATGCGTTCCCAGAGCAGGCGCTTTGTAGAAAGGGATTATATGGTACCAGTGAAGAACTTATCTATCTGTGTGTACAATGCACACTGTCCGATGCTTAATGTGTTTTTATGGAATCAATTTTCATTACTAACTTAAGCACGGTTTTAAATGGCATTGCCAAATAGCCGGAGGTAGGTATAGTCCACAGCAGAAGTAATGTGGGGTTTCAGTCATGGGTATGATCTGCTTCTGAAGCTTAGGAACGATTAGCCAGACTACAATGAAACTTTGAATGTAGCTAATATGTATCGCCACCCTTGCAGCTGCAATTTTAGCTATTGACATCTTCTTTTCGATCACTCCGCATTAAACAATCGCCAGTCAAAGCCAATCGTTGCAATTGGTAAAACCCTACATTACTTTAGCGGTGGGCTGTACCTCCAGCCATATCCTTTCGTTACTGTGAACTAATAATTTTACGACCTTCTCATCCATACTCTTTTCTCTCTGTGCTGCGGCACTCACTGTTTTACGCGGACGCTTTTATCCAGTAGTACCTACCGAGTCCTCGTCGGCTGGCTGGCTCTGCGAGGCTGGCCTGGGGCTGACTTAGGAGACTTACGTAGCGACTAAAGTAGTGACTAACGTGCAGACTGACGCACAAAGTGACCTGACTAACCAACGTGATCCACTGACGTGACAACTGACATGAAGGCTGACGTGTTGAATGACGTGGCAAGTGATCCGTGACTGACGTTGCGCCCCTACCAGCCAGTTCTGTAAATGACGTGGCCCTATCGCCGACCAACCGTTGCTAGTGGTATTACGGTCTGTTTGCTTGGTTCGTCAGACACGCTAACGGCAAGTTTTGGGCCACGGTTCTCCCCCCCCCCCCTCTCTCTCTCTCTCTCTCTCTCTCTCTTTCTCCCTCCCTCTCCCTCTCTCTTTCTCCCTCCCTCTCCCTCTCCCTCTCCCTCTCCCCCTCCCTCTCCCTCTCCCTCTCCCTCTCCCTCTCCCTCTCCCTCCCCTCTCTCCCTCTCCCTCTCTCCCTCTCTCTCTCTTTCTCTCTTTCTCTCTTTCTCTCTTTCTCTCTTTCTCTCTTTCTCTCTTTCTCTCTTTCTCTCTTTCTCTCTTTCTCTCTCTCTCTCTCTCTCTCTCTCTCTCTCTCTCTCTCTCTCTCTCTCTCTCTCTCTCTCTCTCTCTCTCTCTCTCTCTCTCGGCTCCGGACAGCTAGCCTGAGCGGCTGAGTGGCCGAGCTACGTCCAGGCCGTTTGTTTTGCGCCTGCCAGACGGAGTGGGACTAGCAATCTCCGCTCAAACGTTGGCAGCCGCGCGGATGGGATGCGTTCGATGGCACGCACTCTGTCGCTGATGGATTGTGCGGAGGTCAGTGGTTTCTGAAAGAGTGGCGACAGCGGCGGGGAGGAGTATTTGTTTGGGTGGGTTTCCCGCTCATCCGGCGTAGGAGGTTAGCTAAACGTGGCACAAATAAAGAGCGGAAATAGGCTAGCGTAGAGCGTAGTTATATTTTGGATAGATTTATTCGAGTAACTCATTGTCTTTGGTGTACATGTTTGCTTTCCTTTTGCACCTTATACCAGATCAAGACTGCTTTTAGGAACGAAAAAAAAAAGACTTACCAAGAACACCGAGTTTTATGACGTTTAGAAACAAACGGAGCTTACTTACATTAATTGATTCGCTATACGTCAAATACCCAAAGTGATCTATTGTAATTACTTACGAACTGTGGTAATGCAGAACAATCAGCTTCTGTTATGCTTTTTCTGGGAAACATTCTACGCAGTGCGTACCATGTTTCATGAGGTTTCTGCTAGTTTGACGTCGGGACCGATAATCACATGATGTGGTCGTTTCATATCAATGCATAAACTGGATCATGATTCAGACACCGAATATAATAATCGATGTGGAGTGCGGTTATTCTGACCGTCCTTGGAAACAATCTTCTGATTACATTCTGTCTCGTGAGGTTTTCTTGTGTCGGAAACGACTAGGAAAATCTGAACTGTAAAACAATGAGCTCTTCGTCGTTTTGGTATGAAACGATTCACACAAAGTAGAAGTAGTAGACACTGAACATAACATTTCTGCCTTGCGCTTTAGGTGTGCTGTTTTCAGTAGGGATGTGCCTGGCGCTATGTCGTGTGAAACCAATTCTGTCGTAGTGTTGGCATTCACTGGTCAATAAAACCAAAATAGTTCACGATGCATTCCACCGTCGCTGTATAACTTTCGCAGTTTTCTGTCATGGATGTTGAGCGTTTTTAAAACTGGAAGAGGAACCATTGCGCTCAGTAGACAATTCATCTGGAATTGCTCTGGAGTTAGACATGGCTGATCAAATCCGATCCGTTCTGGCTTGTTTCCCGGACGTTCAGTTGAAGTCGCATCATCTCCTCGGCCTCCTAGCCGGGCCGTTCTCGAGTTTCATGTCTGTAACGGGCCCGTTTCTGAGCCGTTACGAAGGTCTGCCTCGCAGTCTAACGGGCGTCATGTTTTTCTGGATAGTCATTGATCGTTTGTGTGTGCAGTCTTCCATGAACCAGACCCATGAAGTGGACCCGCAGACGGGCGGAACCCTCCAAATCGGGATGCGACGGCGGCCCCTTGTGGGGGTGGGTTGGTCAGGTCGCTGTCTTGAAATGAGGTTAGCGCCTGCTGATCAGGGAGAAAGATTCTGGATTGATAATTTTATGTTACATTGTTAAATGCAGACCATCCTCCTTTAGTCGCGCCTTTGGGAGATCCACCGTGTGTTTACATATGACAGGTTACTTTCATTGCCATTGTAGCTGAACATTCGATCATGCCCCTCCATCTCGTTGACCTTATCCAATGGAATCGAATCTAATGCTACGGTGCCGCGCGGTGTCGGGTGGGGTCCGATGGGACCCGGTTTGATCCAGTGCGGGGGAGTTACGGACCCCCTCCACCCTCCCCGGTCTGCACACCCCATGACACCCCCCCCCCCAACCACGTGACCTTTCGGCGCTTGAGTATCGCTCAAACCCCGCCCGACAGCGGACCTCGAGTTAGAGCGGCTCCTGTAGCACATGTTGAAATCACAGCATCTTATATTTGTCACCACGGTCCACGAGTCACGACTGCAATGGCAATTTCGGCAGTAGAAGGTCGAGAGGTTGCTTCAATCGCTGCGAAAATCCTGTTGCCATGCCTATGCAGCGTATTGATGAAAGCCCCTCAGGTAGAGCCCATTTGATTGAGTTTCCGTCGCTGCCAGAGGTCGTTGTTTTAGTCTAATGCAAGTGGTAAAGGTCGTATGTCTCGGCAGAGGTCAGCGGAAGTCAGATGTTCCTGCCGAGCTCTCCAGGCTTATGTCGCGTTCCTCAGACTTCTTATCACTGTCTGTCGGAGTTGGAAGCGCATGATAATGCCCAAATTACACACACTGCTGTCTGGGCTGAGGTCTGCAGAAAAAAGAACCTGAAACATCTGTGTGTGATCATATATTCCAATCAGCGTCCTGTAGTGGCCACCTGCCCTCGCAGTTTTGCAACCAGCGTCGGGTGGGTGTGGGTTTGACCCGCCGCTCACACTGACCATCAAGTGCAGCCGCCAGCGCTTCCGGTCTCAGAATTCATCGACAAGTCGCCGGGGCGTGTGGTAACGGCCATGTGTCAGGCTGATGTTTGACAGGTGACAGTCCACGGCGAGCCTTCAGGCTAGCGTTGTATTTGGTGCATTTGTGCTGACCTCTATGTAGGTTTCAAGTTCACTAAGGTCACCAGAGGCCAGCAAAGAGCCTGTGGTCTCTGGTGAGTGCCAATGGCGCACTGCCCGAGTATGCCACCACCGTGCCGGCTCGCCCGTCTCACCGGTAACAGCCCCCGCTCGTAGCGGCCACCGCTGCACTCCTCTGGCGAGTCTGGCGAGTCGGTGATCGGCTGCCGTGCCCCGCGGCCTGTCCCCGGCGGCCCGGCGGCGGGAGGGCCGCGCTGGCAGGCGCGACGAATGCTTCTGTCGGCGCCGCTGGCAGCCGCGGACGCCACTGATCCCTTGTTGTGACAGCGTCGTGCCAGCGCTCGTCACCAGGCGTTACTGTGGGATTTAATTGTGTTAGTGGTTGGTCTCCTGCCCAGCGACTGATACGGGACGGTTGCGGTATTGGCTGCCGAATTGGGGAGCTCTGGCTTACACTAAACCGCAGTTAAAGGGAGAAGAAAAGTTTTAATTGCTTTTTAAATCTCCAAGAGAACGCTGCTCATTTTTATTGGAGTTTTTGCTTATTCTAATGCCTGCTTATTCCGTGAAGCCTTTTTGATATAAGAAGAATACCGAACGCATACACGATGCAAGCGAGTGGCCGGTACCCATCCAAATTTACAAAGTTTGTCAGAAATGTTCCATGAGATGTGTGCTCCCCAAATTTATGGTTTTTGTAAGTGGAACCGATCTCGCACAACCAACTGTTTCCAGTGACAGTTGATGGTGAACAGACGTATGGTATCTCTCGTCTAATGACAAACGACCTTCATTGTCTGACTGGCGAGTTGACCGTCGGCCATCAGTGCTCGCTCAGACAGTGGTCGATACGGGAACTCGTCCCTGGGCAGAAGACCCGACCTTGGTAGCTTAAAGTTCTCGCTTTAAATCAAAGAGTATCGGTCGTCACCTCTGCGTATTATTCAACAGCTCTTGTGCCCTATGCTGCAGTCACCGGCGTAATAATGACTAAAATCTTTGAACGGGATAGAGGGGTTGAAGGTAGTTAGAAGCAAACATCTCTCTTTCCGGAGGTCGAGTTTGAATAATTACCTGCCCGGTGCTCCATTTATGTATCACGCCTTATCGATCGGACGATATACGAGTGGCACTGAGGGGCGCCATCGGACCTTGCTGCTTCAATACAATGACCCCGGAGAGCATCCATCAACTTCTTGCCGGCGGTAGACTCCCCTCGAATAAACTGTTGCTAGAGAATGATAGATGGTGGCGATGGCAACGGAAAGAATCCATCAGACATGTCAGATCAATATCGACAATCGAACACTAAGCGCATCGACATTTGCATAGCGAACTCAGAAGCCGTCCTTGAAATGATGACTATGACAAATTGTCTGGCGCTGATGACGATTAGAGAGATTGAGTGGTTCGTGAGTCAATAAGTTAACACGCAAGGCTTTTTAATGCTTATTTTCATGAAAATGTTATCTATGCAATATCTTCATGCATACCTTACATAGTAGGCTTGCAAGCGTATGTAACATTTGCTAGCTTTGTGCCAGGCACAACCGTGTTACTAGTTGGCGGCGGAGCCTTTTATTATTGATCGCCCGCATGGCGCAATGTAAGGGAATGGGAATGTAGTAGAACGCTCATTAATGCTAGTAGCATAGCAGCTTCGCGTAGGTAGTAATACCACAAAATCCCCATGGCAATCACAGCGATGATGATAATCCCCATTCTACCCACATTGTGAGACCCATCCCATCCCGCGATCATGTCTCCGGCTCTCCGCCTTTCCCCATTGCCAGCGGCGCGGTGTTCATATTCCCATCACCGCGACCACGGCGTGCTGCGCCACCGCCTTCTATTTCCGTGCGGGCCGATCTGCGCGACCATCGAGTGGTGGTCGAGTAGGTATTACGCACGACTGGCCCCCAAGTGCCGTCCGCGCTCGGGCACTCTGCTGACGAGCTATCGGTGATGGAACACGTGATCGGTGACCTGACCCGGTGACTTGTCACTGGGTGGTGCTGGTGATCAGTGACCTGTCAATACTTCATAACCTGAAACACTGACTGGTTACCGGTCACGAGTCGTCACGGAGAACTGTCTTGGACAGTAATAACTATGTGACATTACACGGCGATCGGTCCGTCAGGTCCGTGACCCGTGTCCAGTGGAGGTGGTCGCAACCTCTCAAAGTAACCTCTGACCGTTCACGGTACTCGGTGATTTGACACAATGACTCGTGACCTGTCACGGTGACCCGTGGACTATCTCGGCAGTCGACGCATATGGGATGACTCGGTTACGCCGCCGGCTACCACACTGACTTGTGCCTTTCTCGCAACCCTATGTCTCTTCACGTCTAGCTCTGCCGCTGGCCGCGCCTTGTGTTACGAGCATCCAGCTCCTGACGGCCGGGGCCGGTGTCGATAGCTCCCCGTGCTGGGGGTGACAGCCGGCGCTCGGCACGGATTGATGCCCTGTTTCCGACTGAGTGCCGCCGGTCGCCACTGACCGGCGCTGGGCAGTAGTCGTATTTACGGCCAGCCGGGCCGACAGGGTGGCCTGGAGTGACGTCACGCTCTGGCGGGTCTGTCAGTGACCCCAGGGCACTGTTCCGTGTAGCAATACTGGCCGTGCTCTGTTACGCTTTGAGTTTCTATGACAACCGAACTCGAGGTCATAAAGCTAGCATTAACCAGCAACCACCCATCAATAAAAAGGTTTTGGCTTTCTTTCACTGAGAATCGCTCCAGTACGATTTGATAAGTGCGTTTTAAAAGCTCCAGTGTCACTAACCAAAGCGAGCTCTCGGAACGTGATCGTGTGTAAGATTATCGTATCTGGTTTCTACTTCAGTATCGAAACACGTTACTGCTACAGTTTGGTGACACTGATGAGGTTTGCCATGGATGGCCGCAGGAGATTTTACGGTAGTCGCTTGAGCTACTATGAATTGTATTGTATTGTATTGTATTGAAAAATCATGAGCGATCCACATTCTCAAAGTGCGTGGCGATTACTGCTCAGAATCCGTAATCCGTATTGGGTATTGGTCGCCGACTGCCATATTGATTGATGAATATAAGTGCCCTCCTTCTCCAGTGCGGAGTGCCACACGGGTGGCGATCGTCCCTGGAAAAGTCGCTTAACGGCGGATAAAGCCCATTTATTTGCGTTCTTTTGGTGTCCCCCCGAACGTTCCTCCGACAGCAATCGAAGGGATTGTCGATATTACGGCTGACGACTGCGATTTTCTAGAAACAGCAGCACGTTTCTCGAGAGTTCAGGGAAGTTTTTGCTCCGGCCGTAGCAGGCGGTCACTGATGATAATCAAGGTCATTTGCGACGCCACTTACAATTGTGAATGAGTTTTAGGTAACAATGGCATTGAAATTACTCGGATCTCAGCCTGACTCTTTAGGTTGTGGGCATACTTGGTGGCTGTGGATTGCCCCGAATCTGTATGATTAAAGACATTGTGAATTTTGTTTTATACCTGAAAATTATTATCCATATTTAACATAACAGAACACGACTCGAACACAGACTCAGTCAATAAACTTTTTTTTGCAAGGTAGTCTTCTGCCAAATATCACCAAATTTAGTTACTCGGAGAGCTGCTGGACGGAACTTTGAACAACCCTTCTGAACGACCTTTGAGCCTTACGATGTCTTTGTCAAATTTAATCACAAATGCTGCAATATATGTCGAAGTTTCTTCCAAGCAGCCTCCACCGGATCCATCAGCTTGTCTCTGAGAGGTTCTGACGCAATATCACGACAGAATGCTGCACCTGACACCGGGCGATATTTCCAAGAGCCGGCTGGAATTGAATTTCAGTCCGGCTACAAGACAGTTGCCATGGCACTGTAAGTCTCTATGTTCGAGTTACAGATTTGTCGCTGCCCGGATAGGTAATGTGTGCCAGGGGTGTCGTTATTGTCGAGTGGACTGTAATTGAACCTGCACGTGGGTGTGTCGTACACCGGTGGTTCCTGTGTCATGGGGAACCACCGCCACCTCCCACATCCTCGGCCACCTTACCACCGCTGGTGCCTCACTAAGGTCAATTTTCGATCGCTGCTACCCGTTTGATGTTTAATAAAACGTAGTTATTTGCGATCGAGTACAGGCTTGTACTCGAAACTCAAGGCCTTGTTATCTGAATAAATTGTTTGGGATTTCTTGCATTTTCAAAGCGCTTTGATATAAGAGCTGAATAACTAATTTTGTGTTGCCCTCCTGCATCAAAGTATCTTACATGTTTCCGCGAGCTGTGTCTTCATGACAGTTTTCTCCATGCACAGCAAACACACAGTGGGATGTTTTCTCGGCTCCTGTTCTTCCTTGAATGTAACTTCTAGCGATTTCCATGAATCTGTGTAATAACATTGGCTAACTTGGTAAGTTCTTAGCGCAATGTCAGGTATAGCCTAGCGTTGTCGCACCCACGGGACTGCGTTTCTTGCCTCCACCAATGTCCAAGTATAGACCGGCGACGCGGCTTCTGACAGCTTCACACAGCAGCATACCATTGCCTTTCCGGAAGGAAAGATAATACACAGATGGAGGGGTAACTGACACCTTCTCCAGCACGGGTATGTTCAGCAGAGCTCTAGAGGTGACTGACACCCTCTCTAGAGCCCACCCCAGTCAGAGGTGACTGTCATCTTCTCCGTAAGGCACTCCCAGCAGAGCTGTTAAGGCGACTGGCACTGCGCTGTCTCCCACAGCGCGTTCTTTGATCTTAGTGGGTATTACCGCTCCTGTTAATGCTTCCTCTTATCGTCCCACCCCGTTGTCGACGTGGTGTCGCCCCGGAGATGACCTCCCGTTTTTGTGGACAGTTCTGAAATAGCGGAGGTATTCTCGACCCATCATCTCTGAGCCGTTCTGGAGTAGCTTCTGCGACACTGACGTCTGCTGGATACTAATTAATGCCTTTGGGACACAGTATTGGGTGTCACAGGCTATACGTGTTGATTGCTCCCGCCGAGAGGTGTTCTCCGACTCAAAGGAAATAAGCTGAATGATCTGTTTGACTTTGAATGACTGATGGAATGCTTAGACTGGATGGGTACGATTGACTCGGATTCACGGGAAAGTTGAAGCTGGATGCGTCCAGAGAACGTTCTGGTTAAATTTAGTTCATTTATCCATTGATGGGGATTCGCTTGTTTTGATGTTCAATGGCCCCGGTCGGTCTTATGCTAGTTAACGCCGTTGTCGCTAGATGGCAGCACTAGTATGCGCCTGAATGGGTATGCTGTGCCGCATGGCCAGCATCGGAGCGCGGCAGCGATGTCGGCGGTGGGGGCTGGAGGACGCGGCCTGTTTCCGGCGCCCTGTCACCGCCTGGATCCAGGGGGACGGTTTCACGGCCGTGCTGCCAGCCGCTGCTAGCGCATTTCGCGAGCTGACGTCACATTTGTGGTAGTGTTGGAGCAATGGGATTGTTGATGTCTCCATGGAAACCCAATTTGACACGTGTGCTGGCAGCGCGCTGATAGCTGCCGTGAAACAGGGCCCTGGTCATCACCTGCCCCTGGACGGGCGTGTTCCCACAATTGCTGTAGGAGGCTAGGAGCAGGATCTTCTGCTCTTCAAGACTCTTGAGGGGCACGAATCTCACCCTAAATGGATCCTTCCCTGGAAA
Source organism: Amphibalanus amphitrite (assembly GCF_019059575.1). Classification (NCBI taxonomy): domain Eukaryota; kingdom Metazoa; phylum Arthropoda; class Thecostraca; order Balanomorpha; family Balanidae; genus Amphibalanus; species Amphibalanus amphitrite. Next base: position 1,213,729 of record NW_024881531.1, on the reverse strand, counting down.
TAAAGAAGATATGATATGAAAGCAGCTGGGCAATGGGAGCCGATACGCGGAATTTAGAAATTTGAATATGTTAGCTAGTTATTTCTGCAAACCAAAGCCGAGCGTCGGGCTCTGAGACCCTGATGCCGGCCCGGATGTGCTCTCTTATGTAAGATACCGAGTAGAGTTCTCACCGGGGCCGGCCCATGGCTCGTTTCCGACTCCCTGGAGTCATTGTCCTATTGCGGACACGTGCCACCGTGAACGGGTATTGAATTGGGGTAATGACCTGGATCACTGGACACCTCTCTCTCTCTCTCTCTCTCTCTCTCTCTCTCTCTCTCTCTCTCTCTCTCTCTCTCTCTCTCTCTCTCTCTCTCTCTCTCTCTCTCTCTCTCTCTCTCTCTCTCTCTCTCTCTCTCTCTCTCTCTCTCTCTCTCTCTCTAATTTTTTATCTGATTTCTAAGTGTGTTATCTTTCCTCTCCTTCTCCATTCTACTCTTCTTTCCTCCCTGCCCTCCAACAAGGGATGCTGATCGCAGTAGGTGAGCGCAACTAAAAAAAACCTTCCCTTATGATCGCTGTCACCTGATTCAGGGCTGAGAGCTGATCATACATTCGAGCTACTACACGAATGTATGATGCTTGTGCATATGTTTACTCCGCCACTTTTCGTTTACATTCGTTGGCGGCTTGTCCTGCGGGACTGACGCTGCCCGACCGCGCGAGGGTCTCATCAGGGACCAGTACGGGGGGGGGGGGGGAGCAATTCGCCAACAGGGGTCCTTAGGGAGGGGTGTAGGCGCGCGCGGCCCCTGGGACCGCCGGCCACCCGGCAACGCATGTTGATAGCCTGATGATTTGCCCGTGCTACGTGTTTATGCTGGAAGAAGCGGACAGAAAATAACCCAGACACGCCGAATAGCTGCGTCCTCTGAGACCGATGGTGCCCTGAGGTCGGCCTAAGAGGCTTGTTTTTGTCCTGGGCAGTGACTCTTGGTTGGCTTGTGGTGTAGTCGGTAGTCGGAATTGGAAGTCCGCAAAATGTGTTAGACAAATTTGCTGGTTGCGCTGTGAGTTAGAGAGAAGTATTTACTTTGATTGTAATGCCTCCTACAGAGACCGCTCACCTCGCTTTTTGTGGCTATCAGTAACGGCCACCACATCCGCGAACCATAATCACTGTTGATGTGTGAAATCCGGCTCCTTTGTTTCCCGTAATGGCCGTGCTCCAGTTTTGCGTGTCACATGTCGCGTGATGACGTCACGGTCACGTCAGCGGCGGCTCGGCCGTAAGCCCCGGGGCGCTCGGTGGACCCGCCGCCGGCAGAGGTGGCTCTCGGACGGCGTGGTGGTCTCACGGACCGGCACGTGCTGATGACGTCACTGCGCTCGTGCGAACGCCGACCGGCCGGAAATGTGGGAGTTGGTGGATTCGCCTTGTATGGTGTTCAGAGAACTCATATGGCGAATGCTTGGATAAATGGTGTTGATTTGCGCAGTTTTGCATTCGGGATGGAACTTGGCATGGAGCGGGTTTCTCTGCGGGAGACAGTTTGCATCGAATAAATGCAGAAAAATCTGTGAAAAACGGGCAGTGGATGCATAACAAGTCACTGCCTCTCACATTTAGTATTTTTGGCCTTATTCTGAAAAGCTCCGTTTCTCCTCTGAAAAGAAAAGACGTTGTTTGTTGATTTCGGCACGATCTCGATAACATTAGAGCGATACAATCATATTTTCATGCAAATCGGAACCCACGCCGCGTCGGCCACCATTCACTAGCTATCCATAGCTCACTAGTCACTAGCCCTAACCTTGTCAGAATTATTGCATTGCAAGCGTTCGGTTACTCAATAGCATTGCAAAGGACCGAGGTACCATGAAAGCTTCGCCATAGCCGTTTGGCGAAAACGTCCACGAATACCATGTCGTTTTTGCTTCCGACAGTGGCGATGGCGTCACGGTTGGGCGCAGCTCGCCGCCTATGACGCCAACGTCTGCCGCAGAAGCGCCGAGAAAGGCGCTCACAGATGGAGAGTGGCGCTCACAGCCAGCGTCTCTGTCACATTTCCGCTAATATCCGAATGCCGGAGCGTGGTCCCAGTTAGAGAGAAGGCGTGAATGGCCGCCCTAGAAAGGAGTCATCCAGATGAAATGAATGAAAGAATGGACTTTTTTGCTTTGATTGTGCGGCTCCTCTGTCGAAATAAGTGCAGTAGAACGCAATAAAAGAGTTGAGATGAAGAATCTAAAAGGGCTAGAAGTTAGCAAACGCTTTTGAAGTGGTTCACGCTGTTTCGCTGTACGGCTATATTGATTTATTTTGAATTTGATTCTTTTTTGTTATTGTCATGTACATCTCAGCCCGCTTTACCGTGGAACTCTTCTGGAAGCAAAGTTCATATCACAGATAACAGTAATACTGTTATCTGCGGTCATATGCTTTTGAATCTGTAAACGCCTCACTGTTGGCATTATCATCGACTTAGCTCATATGCATTGTTTTTGCTAATGTGCAGTATTTGACGTCATTATTCACAGCATAAGCACACAGTGTCAGCGGCTCCAGTGATAACGTTAAACATTGACTTCAAGTTTAATGGATTGGCACAGGAGAGCACGGCAATTTTATTTCCCCGGCGGATTCTGGGCTTTTAGCTTTGGCTGTTTTAAAATTTGACTTGCGCATTTTGTCGAAAACATTTCGGTTGTCAAATGCAGACAAGCATTTAAGCTGAGTTATTAGCTCAACCTGACCAAAATACAACTACAAAGCCGGCCACCTTTCCGTCCCCTCTGCCCCAGACACCGTCTGTATCCTGTCCGCGACGATCGATGACAGCCAGACGACGTATCTGCGGCGCTAATCCGACCACGTCGTGTCCGGCCACCCGACCCGTCTTTCGCCGTCCTTTTGCGCCGCTCGCCTCCGCCCAACCCCTGTCCTCCGCCCGCCATTGGCGCCGTCCCCCGCCCTCCGCCTTTTGCGCCGCTCGCTGCCGTCCCACCCCTGTCCACCGGCTCTCGGCTCTGCCCGAATTTCATTTCGCCGCGCCATTTTCCACATCTCTATTCAGTCGGCGGTGCCGCGAAAGCTGGCGGCTTGGCGGCGGCAGTTTGACCATGCAGCGGCGAGGTCAGGGCCGCTTTGGTGGATGAGCTGACAGCTGATTAGCGATGGACCGTTTTAGAGCTTCCTGGGCGCTTTATCGTGCTGATAGACGCGCCATGTTGTGAATATTGTGCGCTGCTTGTGATGTGTGTTATCTTGGCAGTCTGCCTAGTTGTTTATTTTTGTTGGATGTTTCTCTTCATCGCGCAGTTATCCACCCGCCGTTCTTTTACGTCGCTCGCTACCCATCTGAATGTTAGATGATTTATGACGCACAGTTATGCGGAATGTTGTTCTACTTGTGACAATTTTCGTGTAAATACTAAGCGAAATATGCAAGAGTCTTGAGCCCTCGGCGATATTGTATACATGTGTTATTGATGTTACGCCGCAAAAGATAATAAGACTGCAAAAGAAAACAAGAATAACGCTCTGATGTCTCAGAACAGCGCTTCTGTTGGATTTTCTGAATTGCTTGCTTTTGTAAGCGGTACTCCTGGCAAACAACGGAACAAAGAACTGTATGAAAAGGAGTCACGCAAACATACGTGCATTATACTGAAGCTCGTTATTGTTCGTAAAGTAGTGTTTGTCTGATATCGCTGATGACAAAGCATCGCATAGCGTTTGCGACAAAGTAAACTGACCGTCCGGGCCGGGTGTGACCAAGCAGCATCCAATGGCCCTCCTGATCGGGTGACACTGGCTCGCTGCGACACTTGGTCAACACCTTTATGCATGTATGCATGCATTGTCTGCATTAACGATCATGAGCTATCCACACATGACATGACGTTTACTACTCTCACCTTTGCCGCACGTGCATCCGGCCTGGCGACCGTCCCTTAAGTCCACACTGGTCAGTTTGCTCTGCCGGTATTGGTTGCATACGGCGACCATTTGCCGTGGTCGCCGTGGTCATTTTCGAGCGGGCTGTTTGCGCAGGCAGTCGTTTCCGGCTCTGTCGCCGCTCGGCGGTCCGACCCTCTCAGAGGTCGATCTAGCACTCCGGCGTCTCGGGTATCCAGCGCCGTTGGTGGTTCGATTGCACGGCGGCCGGTCGGTTAATGCAGCTGAGTTGTGTTGCTGCTGCTGTGCAGTGGTTTCCTATCTGCCCCGAGACTGGCTCAATGCAGTGCCCTTGTTTGTGAGAGATGAGGAGATCCGGGAGGGAGGGAGCGAATGGCTCGCTCAAGCGAAGATGATATCTGCTACTAATTATGATTATGTAATGTATTGAATAAGTCGATACATAGATATAATACAGCTGAGAGCCAGCAGATTGTATGTATTTCACGTCTCCATTCATGTGGTTTTACCGGACAGAGTAAGATGTCCTGAAGTACTATTCATGTTTTATTTACATAAGTTGCCTGTGATTGCTGGTAAACACTGGCTGCTCTATTGGCTCATATCCGCCGAGAAACTGACCATGAACGAACAGTTACGATCGGCGACAGGCTTCCAGCTGGCATAAAATAATTCGGTACCCCAGATCTAACGTATAAATAAGTGTAGCTGGGCATTGGCACAGCGTTTGATGCTGCATCCCGAAAAAGAACTAACTGGCAATGCTTTTTCCATCTGCTGCCATATATATATATTTTTTTTGTTCATTCGAACCGCTTGGGTAGCTGTGCTCGCTCTTCAGTCGCTTGTTAAACACTTTGAAGTCCATCTCGGAACTTTCTGTTCCAGAGTTAAACCCACTCCTGGCTGTTGGAAGCTATTCGACAGCTCTGGGGTTTAGTGTTGTCCCACTGCTCCGACTCATCACGGCTGTCTCAGTGGACTTCCCGCTCTGCCAGCGTCCTCGTGACCCCTGCGCTCTATGCAGACTGTCTGACCGCGGTCGTGTTCGGTTTTCGATTTCCCACCGTTCGCTGTGGTGGCCAGTTCCGTCCACAGCACGTCTCGGTCGTTCTCCGGCGCCGGCGGCATTTAAAGCGGGGACGTGCCTCGCAGTCGCTCTGCGCTGACACCCCGCCCCGCCCCGCCCCGCCCCCGCCCACACCCGCACACGGGTGCCGGCCCGTGCGGCCGACTCGTGCGTGCCGTTCGCTGGCGGCAATCTGTTATGGGATGGATGTGTGGGATGTTGGTGGCTGTGTGCGACATCTGTCCCGACAGTAATGACACCACTTTAACGGTCTGGTAACATCAAATCGCTCGCTTGTTGTTAGAACTGTTGCCTTCCAAATACGTGAACTTGTTTCAAAGTGGAGCTGTTGACAGTCTTTGCAGCGCTCTGCAAAATTCAATTACTGGTTATTTTCCTCCCCCTTGATCTAACTTTTCTGAAGGCTCTGACATTCCGTGCTCGTGCGCTCCTATAGTAATTTGGTGTGCTGCTGATAAAAGGCCGATTCGTCATCCCATAGGCTTCCTCACTTCTTCCAAGTTCAACTGTCTGAAAACAAAATGACAGCAGGCCCGAAAGCCCGTCACAATGTCTCAAAAACAATGGTCTTCTTTTCTCTCGGTTCGAAGATATAATCCTCTGAGTTTGTTATAATACAAATAAATGACGTTAACTTCGTATGAGGTAGTCATTTTCCAAAGCTCGGTATCGTTCTTTACATATATGCAAATTGTAATAATTAATCATTTCTGTCGTAAAAACATTAGATACAAAAGGTAACTAAGTAATCAGAGTTGTGGTGATCTGACCTGACCTTTGACTTCGACGAAAATGTGTTCAGTATAAATCCGAGGAATAAGAAAATGTCGGTTTAAGTCTGAGCCCTTCCTCACTAAACCTATATTAGCACATCATACTTTTTATTGCTTAGGTATAGTAAACTAGCATAACTAAATTTTCTGCTAACTAAAACATGCGAACAATAAATAGCCTTTCTCACTCTTTTATTTTTAAGCACGAAAGGCGCTGCCGCTGTAGTGTCATGTAGCTCAGCAGTGACACTCTGTGGGCCCACACTTCTCCGGCGCAGTCCGTCCGCCGTGAGGAGGAGGCGACGTTTCAGTGCGGGCCAGACTGCCGCAGTATCGCCCACCACCTGTCCGTTACACACCTGTACCGTCCGCCCCCTCTCTCCCGGCCTGCTGCGGAGATGGAACTCACCGTCTGAGTGGGGCTGAATGTCTGCGGGATCGCGGTGTATTGTCTGTGGGAGTTTGCAATATGCACGGGATGCATATTTTCTGGTTAGCTCACATTTCCCAGTTCCTCGAGACATGTCAGCTGTCTTGTGATTTTCCCGTCCAATCCTCTATCAAATATATTTTTATGCGACTTGTCAAGACTTGTGAACGTAATCTCAAAGCGACGTCATGCACACAATTTCCTGATATTATGTCCGTTCATCCAGCTTTGTCCTGGTTCGTGGATTGTAGCTCTGCCACTGCTGGTCGGGTCTCTCGCCGCCCGTTCCGATGTCAGAGCCGCTGATCTCCCCATTAGCCGTCTGTATCGGCCGCGGTTCTCTGTCCCGGGGGAGCACCGGATCATCCCCTCGGCGGTGCGGGCCAGGCGGGACGCTCCGTCCGCGACACTCGGAGAGGGAGGGTCGGCGTGCGTACCATCGGGAGACCCGGTCAGCCTGTCTCACTGAGACCAGTCAGCCTGCCTCACTGTGACGGGTTAGCCTGTCTCACTGTGGCGGGTCAGCCTGGCTCACTGAGACGGGTCAGCCTGCCTCACTGAGACGCGACCAGCCTGTCTCACTGAGACGGGTCAGGCTGCCTCACTGGGACCCGACAGCGGCGCCCATTGCCAAGCACATGAGGTGCCTTCGGCGGTCCATTTATGTAGACCAGACTGACTATAGCTGGATTGCGCGTCAGCTACGGCTTAGTCTCAGGTCGCAATTAGAGGCAGGCTTAGCGGCACCATTTAACGGGTTTGGAGGTCCCAGTTAACGGGTTTACTGGCACCAGCTCATGGGTTTGGCGGTCCCGTTAATAGACTTACGGCGTCAGCCCATAGGTTTGGTGGTCCCCGTTAACGGGTTTACCGGCACCAGTTACCGAGTTCGGTGGTCCCAGGTAACGAGTTTACCGGCGTCAGTTACCGGGTTTCGCGGCCCCAGTTACCGGGGCTTAACAGTCCCGACCAGTTGGCTAAACGGCCGCAGTTAGCCGGCTTAACTGCGGATCGGCAGCGGTCCGATCGAGCCGGGAGCACACCGGCCCGCGATCGCTGAGTCCGGCCGGGGAGTCTGAGCCACTGCAATAATAATGTGGGCTCTGCGGCCAGGTGGCTCACCAGAGTCTGGTTGAATGGCCAAGGTGGCCAAGGTGTACGGATGGCGGTACTGCGAATAGTTCATGTTATGCTGCTTCATTCAAGCGTTTCTGAATACCCGGTGCGCAGGATAACTTGTATGGGATGGTGTGTAGAGCGTACCTACTCGGCAACTTTAACGTCTGTGAGGAGTCATCTTGACTCCCAATATAGAACCCTGAGGGTCGCTGGTATCAGTGTGTGAGCTCTGCAGTGTACGGAGTGTATTGTAATTGCTCAGTACTGAGGAAATCCTGGAGATTTTGTTACCACTTACCCCCTTTTGTGTGTATTTTTATCTGCAGACGCGATTATTACTATCACGGATGCGGATGTGATTACTACTTATTAGAAAAGTGGTTCATCTGTACAGGATGTAACGGAAGACACGACACTAATTGTTCAGTATGTATATGGTATACATTGGTTGGTGTGTTTCTTGCGTCACGTGGGTGGACATCACTAGTATCAGTTTGCCTGAGGGTATCTCATTTATCACATCCTGATCCGGGAGTATACATCTTTCGTTGCAATGGACACCACTGCAGTCCCGGTGCCTAACCCACAAATCATCATCATCGTCCACATGATGGGCACTTTCTCTCGCTCGATCCTTCAAAGGAAGGGTGCCACCTTTTGGACACAACGCAGTTTTTACAAGATTAGCCTCACATGAACCTAAAAACCGGCTTCACTTACCTATGCTCGAGACGGTCAGCATTGAATCCGCACGTGAAGTTATCATTTGCGAGTTTTGCTGCCAGCATTCGGGCAGGCAAAAATCTTCAGCACTATTTCCTCGTCGTGTTAAGGGTATTTTATAAAACATGAAATCAGCAAAGGTATATATAAAAGTTATACTTTTGAAGCATGTTTTATCATTTTGAAAGGGTATATTTTTTCTTTATGGTATACACTTAAGTTTTAAAATTTTAATTGGGAAGTTTTTCTAGTAAGTTGCATGAAGGGTGAAGGGTTCCATAGATCTCTTAAGCATTGTAAAGGAAAAACCTTTACTCGACTTATTTGTTCTTTTTTATTTGATGTTCAAATATGGCCAACAGTTACCTACTTGGTTACCTACAACTTAGTTCAAATCATGTTATCTTCTTCCTTTTTATTTGTTCATCTTTTTGTCTCAGTTGCGCCATCAATGCAAATGGCAGAATGATATGTTGCCATGACAACAGGATATGCCAGCCGTCCTAGCTGCCACATCAAACGACCTTGAGTTGTAGTGGTGATATAAACAACGATCTTTTTTTTGGCCAATGTATTAAATGCAATGTTTCGGTTTTTTTGTATATTGTGGACGCGCTAACCACGTCTAAAAATTCAAATAAGTAAAATAGATTCATAGAACAAAAATTTCGGAAGGTGGCACCCTTCCTTCAAGGGACAAGAGTTGCATATTCGACAAGTGGATACTGCTCCCCTCGGTTAATTGTTATTTGTTTGACCGGTGTGTATATATGTGGTACTGGTATGGCTTTTGTTGCTGGCTGTACGGCCCGTCTTGCGTGCTGGAATGTCTTCATGAGTCTTTTCAAGACTGACGTAATTATGATTAAAGCACGGCAAGGGAGGGCAGGAAGAACTCTGGAGGCATGATATGGGCGATCTTTTCGCAATTTGATCGAATGTTAGGATGAATAATTGGAAGGCCGCGCGGTATATTGGATTCCGAAATCCAACTGGCCACTACCGTCGTAAAGGAGTGCAAGCCAGCGCAAGTGTCTGACGGGGATTTTTTTCGTGTAGCAGGTAATCATGCCCGTCACAAAACCGCCTGATCAAGGACTGAATGTGGTTATCGCGCATGAATTATTGTTGGACCAGACGGTCCACTCACACACACATATGACATAGCCTCCCTGGGGGAGAGTTCCAGTATTCCCATTTTGGGGCATCGGTCAGCCTGACATCCGCATTGATTCCACACCAGCGTTTTATGCGAGGTATAGCGTGTTAGCGTCGTCTGACCATCAATGTGTAAAAGGCAGCCGCGGTGACGAGTGAAGTTCGTTTGCCGCCTGAATACTGCAGTCCACAGCTGCAGTTGAATTATGTCCGAGCGGACGGGTTCTTGTGATGTTATTCGTGAGTCGCTGGTGCTTTACTGCACCACTCATCCCGTTAGTTCATTGTTTTATGGCCCACGTTAGCGGATGCTGTTCATCATTGTAGTGCGCCCCGCAACGCTCGTGAAGCCTTTTTATGGGGCTCGGCTTTGAGTAAGTGCAGCTGGGAACTAGGTAGGTGTTGTGAATCTCAACAAACCGTGATTTTTGAACATTTTATTTACTTGATATGCTATTTTTGCCAGCACTTAAAACCTTGCACCTGTCTTCTACTAAAAGTTTTCATTTCTTAACGTTTCGATAGCAAGTGTGAAATGCACTCACTCTATCTCCATCTTAAATGCGTGAGTAGTTTCAAAATCGAAACTTTCAACGTCGCACTTCGTCCTAGTTCATACTTTTACACTTAACCGGTTAACTTCCTATTTTTAGAGCTCTGAGTTGAGGTGCCGTCTCTATTTTGGAGGCGCTCCGTGATTGGTCGTTTCCGACGGTCACCTGCGTCGTGGACTACTCCAGCTCCCCCTCTCCCCCTCCCATTCCGAACCAGACCGCCTCGGGCGCCGCCGGGAACTCTCTGTCACGTGAACCGTTCGATGACCTTTTCTGGTGGTCTATTTCCGTCACCAGGGTGCGTCGCAGACCTTTTCGGCCGAGTTTGGACTGATGTCTCACGCAGATTGCGCCGTGCTTGACTCAGGGGACGCATATTTATGCGGTGAGGAGCGGCGATCTGAGTTACTCTACCCCGGATGGTGGATGGTCGGGACGGAGGATCCGAGTTCGTTCACCGCTCGCTAGGGAGTCTGATGGTTCCGGCCGCCGAGGGAAGCACATAGTGCCAGGTGATCTCCACGCCATTCCGGGACAGTCACTGCCTCCACGGGCCCGTGGTACCGATGAATGTTAACGATCACGGTCTGTGAAGGACCTCCATGTTTAGCCCGAGGAATGCTGTCGTGACCTTTCGCGAAAATTGCCGAAATGCAAGGCTCCAAAGTGCAAAAGCTGCTTCGGCAATATCCGCCATTCCTTGAAATGTTTATTGGCTGATGCATGGTTAAGAATGTTAGCAGTTTCACAACTGGAAATTATTTTTAAACGTTTCGCCCATACGCGTGCGATCGGTGCGAACTAATTCAGGTCACTATTTTGGTACGGAGCTTGGAAAAGTACTGCACCTTTCCAATCAGAGATGGAGTTTTGGAGACGAAAGTGGCGAATTCGCAAATGGAAACACGTCTGACAACATGCAGATGACCTGATTCGGGCACATCATATTCAGTAACTTCAGTGTACTCTAAGATTAGCTGATACATATAGGTATTCAGTAAAGTACCTGACGTCCGGCAGTCACAAGTAGCGTCATATAGCTAGCAGAATAATTGCCCACGCGTTTCATGCTTTCTATTTACGATGTGAGACCACCTTTAGGTTCGTCCGCCACGTTTCCTCCACCTGGCCATTATTTCCAGCCGGGCTATTTATATTTCCCTACGACAGAACACCTCATTACGGCTCATGTAACGGTGGCGACTGTCGGTAGGGTGGCGTCGACTGCGCTGACATTTGCCATTCCTGGCACTCAGCGGCCCACGTTTCCAGGTGCTCTGTGCTATCTGAGTGACGGAGAAGTGTCTGCATTACGCACAATCGTATCTAACTTTATATCATTCTTTGCGTCACACCAGTCACACCTTGTCTTATACCGTCCCGTAGTCCGTTGTGTGACACTGTGTCCGTCTTCCCTTCTCTGCGCCTCCTGTACCCCCACCTAATTTCACCCTACCCTCTCTCTCTCTCTCTCTCTCTCTCTCTCTCTCTCTCTCTCTCTCTCTCTCTCTCTCTCTTCTCTCTTTCTCTCTTTCTCTCTTTCTCTCTTTCTCTCTTTCTCTCTTTCTCTCTTTCTCTCTTTCTCTCTTTCTCTCTTTCTCTCTTTCTCTCTTTCTCTCTTTCTCTCTTTCTCTCTTTCTCTCTTTCTCTCTTTCTCTCTTTCTCTCTTTCTCTCTTTCTCTCTTTCTCTCTTTCTCTCTTTCTCTCTTTCTCTCTTTCTCTCTTTCTCTCTTTCTCTCTTTCTCTCTTTCTCTCTTTCTCTCTTTCTCTCTTTCTCTCTTTCTCTCTTTCTCTCTTTCTCTATTTCTCTATTTCTCTCTTTCTCTCTTTCTCTCTTTCTCTCTTTCTCTCTCTCTCTTTCTCTCTCTCTCTCTCTCTCTCTCTCTCTCTCTCTCTCTCTCTCTCTCTCTCTCTCTCTCTCTCTCTCTCTCTCTCTCTCTCTCTCTCTCTGCCTCTTCCTCTGTCTCTGACACTGCGTCCGCTGCCTCTCACACCTTATCTCCCCTCTCCCTGTGTGTCAGTGACGTCCTCTTCCTCATTTACCCCACCTAACCTCCCCCTCTTTCTCTGGTCAACAGGGACGTGGACCAGGTGCACGACATGATGGACGACATCGCCGAGCAGCAGGACGTGGCGCGCGAGATCTCGGACGCCATCTCCAACCCGGTGTCGTTCGGTCAGGACATGGACGAGGTAAGTCGCGCGCGGTCGGGGCCCCGTCCGCAGCTGGAGCGCTGAGCTCGCTTATACCCAGACTTGAATGATGGTCTCTTGCGTTACGTAAGGGGCTTCTTGAGCATTAGAATGTGAATATGAAACGGAGAGAGGAGAGGAGAAAGGAGAGAGGGAGAGACGAGAGGAGTGATATCATGATATGTCTTTCCGTACTTTATATCTGTGTTGCAATATTATATAACACATTGCCGGATGGCGAATTATCAACAATGCCAGTCTAGGTGCGTAGTTACTCGGCTTAGCCTGTCTTTCAGCGTAACAAAATTACCGTTTGCTCTCTCGTTTCACGGAGGCTCATCTTTTTTTCTTTCTCTTCATCCGAAATGCTAACAGATGCAGATGGGCGGCCGGCATTACCCTAACACCCTTTGCATCCACGTACGGAAATCCTCGTGACCATAAATGCACGTGCCAAAAGTCACGTTGGCTGCCTGGAAAGCACGGGTGTCGATTGAACTGAACGGCAGCGGCCTCCGGGGCAAGGGCTCCGGGGGTAGCTGAGGGTCGCTGGGGGCTCCGATACCGTTTTAGAATTTGATAAAGTGATGGCTGAGAGTTACCTCTTTTTATTTGTTTTTGGACTAGGTTCGCTAGTCGATAGGAAAACGTTGCTAAATGTATGGTGAATATGTTAAAAAGATGGAGTACAATCCTTAGGAACTTACACAAACGAACGATTTTAATGGCGGTGTAATCGACATTTGAGTGGTAGTGCACCCCTAGGATGTTTATAATACTTTAGTTATTGTATCAACTAGTTATTTCTCCTGCAATTGCAATAGATAAAACAGATATGTATTTAGTTGCATCTGATTAATGTATAGTTATAAAAAGCGGTACCGTAGCACTTTCAAAATGAAAGCAGAATCCTTCGCGACCTTTTTCACCTAGAGAGTAGAATCCTTTTCGGACACGTCCAAGTCACAGTCCCTGTTATCACTGCTGTCAGGTAATCCCGGTGAGGAGAACGACCTTCCCTTCTACATATCATTGGGCTCTGAGACCAGAAATCTTACTCATGTCGGACCAACGGGAACATTCCTTCTCGGGTTAGCGTGCTGGGAGGAACGCTTGTCATCTGGGGCTTCCTGTAGAGACGAAAAGAATACTGAGTTGAAGTCAACTCTGGAGGGAATACTGATCGCAGTGGACGGCCGGTCAGCTGCGTCCGAGCTCTCGGAAATCCCGTCCAAATAACTACCTCACTTTGCATTAATCTGCATTTGATTTGATATCCGTAGTTGAAGTTTCCGACGTCCACGTGTCATCCGTTCTGTGCAGCGTTCCGGGAGTTCCCTCATTTCTCTGCTGTGTCGGCTAGAGTGGGGTGGAGGAGTTATCAGCCGGGGGCACGCTGCCCACGGACCGAGCGCACGCTCTAATCCCGCTTGAATGGCCTCTACTCCACCCGTTGATTACATGCCGGCCAGCGCGCCGGGCCCATTCAGCTGCTGTTCCCGGTACGGAATCTGCTGTTCCCAGCGGCTATCTCGTCTCTGCACACCGGCGAGCCTGGTGGCGGAGTATCTCCGGGTCCCGGAGACTTCCGTACCTACCTCAGGCCAGAGGCTTCCTGTGTCGCCAGAGCGGACCGGCGGCGGTGTCTCCCCGAGTCCCGGCGACTGTCCGTACTTCAGGCCAGGGGCTGCTTGTGTCGCCAGAGCGGACCGGCGGCGAGTTTCTCCAATTCGCGGCGGCTCTCCAGTATCCAATGTCCATACTCCATACCTTAGGATGTCAGAG